>NW_007249755.1:596915-652198 GCF_000164805.1 Carlito syrichta | reverse complement strand
CCAGCAATCCTTCCGCCTCAGCCTTCCAAGTAGCTGGAACTACAGGTGTGCACTACCACGCCCGGCTAATTTTTGATTTATTGTAGAGATGAGGTCTCGCCAAGTTGCCCAGGCGGGTCTCAAACCCGTGGCCTCAGGCAATTCACTCACCTCAGCCTCCCGAAGGCACGGGATTACAGGCTGAGCCACTGAGCCTGGCCCAAAATTTTATTTATTTAAAAATTTTTTTTTTTTAGATGGAGTCTCACTCTGTTGCCCAGGCTGGAGGGCAGTGGCACACTCAGGGCCACCGCAGCCTCGACCTTCTGGGCTCAGGCAATTCTTCTGCCTCAGCCTTCCAAGTAGCCGGAGTTACAGGCATGCGCCACCATGCCTGGCTAATTTTTCTTGATTTATTGTACAGATGAGATCTCACCAAGTTGCCCAGGTTGGTCTCGAATCCCTGGACTCAGGCAATCCTCTCGCCTTGGCCTCCCAAAGCACTTGAATTACAGGAGTGAGCTACCGTGCCCGGCCAGGACCCAAGTTTTAATACCTCTAACCTCTTCTTTGTCTTCCCCAGCCCTAGGGGTGGCTGCTGCTCCCTCCACAATACCTTAGCATTCTCCTTTTACTCATCTGGTTGCCTAGTGAAAAAATGAATACCTAGTTGACAATTCTTATGTTAAATTTTGTTTCAGTAACCAGTATGGTGTTATGGGAAAAATCTGTACAGAAGAACATTCCCCTAAACTGGGAAGAAGCCAAGAGACCAAAGAATGACTTGGACAGGTCCAGCTTAGTGAGTAGATGAGTTTATCAAGGCTTATTTACAGTGCATTCCTGGGCACCAGCAGGATGGCTGTGGTAGAGATCTGCTCTTTCACCTGTCTCCAAGCTGCCTTTTTTTATTTTTTATTTTTGAGCTGGGTATTGTTCTGTCACTCAGGCTGGAGTGCAGTGACTCAATCATCATGGATCACCACAGCCTGACCTCAGGCAATCTTCCCACCTTGGCCTCCAAAGTGCTGGAACTACTGGCATGAGCCACTATGCCTGGCCTTAATCTGGTTTTGAGGTAATTTTTTGGCTCTTTGCCTTCTGCATGCAAAGAGACTGTTCTTGGAATATTCTCAGATATATTCCAAGATGTTTGGGTTCTTGGGGACATCTGCTTCTCAGCTGGACACCATGGCCTTGGCTCACCACCTGGTCTTCATGGTTCAAGCAGCAAACATCACACCCTTAAATAACCTGGCTGGGGACTCCTTACCTTACAAGTCAATTTGTTTCCCGACTTGACCTTGACGGATACAACTTCCTAAGAAATGATGTGCTAGATATGCCAAAGAAAGTAAAGATAGCTCGACCCAGGGAACTTATGAAGCCTGACAAGCTAATACTCTCCTACTCCTCAGAATCAGAGAAAGCTGCATTCTGTGCTACAAAAATGCACAAAGGATTTAAAGTAAAATAGAAGACTTAGTTTAAAAAAAGAAGACTCTGAAGTCTGTCACATTTGGGTTTGAATTCAGGCTCTGCCACTTATCCAAGTGGCTATGGGCAAATTGCTGAACTTCTCTGAGCCTCAGTTTCCACATTTGTAAACAGGGATTGAACAGCTTCCCTGTAGGGCTACTGTGAGAATGAAATGGCACAATGCGTGCCAAGCGCCTAGCATAGTGCCTGCCAGAGGGAAGCTCAGGAGATGGTGGTGTCCATGATGGGGTGGAAAGAGGATGGGGCTAGAGATCACAAGACCTGTGTTCTAGTCCTGCCACTAACTGGCCAGTGACACTCCTTCTGGGGGGTCTCCTTCTCCTCATGTGAGTGACAAGTCTGAGCAACATCAAACCAAGTGTGGTTCCCTGGTGTGGGTCCATCTTACCGGCCTGCAAGCAAAATGAGGTCAGTAATGCCAATGTCCAAAGCTTTTCAGTTTAAAGGAGTATCCTTTATTGTGAGATTTGCCCTTTCGACTGTTTTGGTGTTCATGTCTTTTTTAAAACAAAAAGATAGACTAGTAGGGTAATTTTCCCTTTCAGTGTTCTTATCTGACAAAATAAGATGTTAGAACAAGAACAATGAACCGACACATGCCCTAACAGACAGTAAAATATTCTGGAAAGTCTCAGTCATTGGAAATGTTATTAGTGGGTGAATTGGCAGATGGTTCCATGGAACAGAGCAGAAAGTCTCCCAAATACAGATACTTAGCATACTATAAATTCATTAGAGCAAAGCTGGACTATCCCATGGACAGTACTGGGATAGTGTGGGAACTATCTGGACAGAATAAGACTGGATTCACACGTTGCACTGCACACCAGGATAAACTCCAAGTGGCTTCCAGATGTAAATGTAAAATGAAACTATTGACACCTGCACTTGGCTGTTTGTCGCAGCACAATTCACAATGGCAAAGATGTGAAATCAACTTAAATGTCCATCAACTTATCAGTGGATTATGAAAATGTGGTATATATACACCATGGAATATTATTCAGCCATAAAAAGAATGAAATAACTTGGATGGAGTTGGAGACCACCATCCTAAGTGTTCTAACACAAGAATAGAAAACTAAACACTATATGTTCTCACTTATAAGTGAGAGCTAAGCTAAGGAACAGTGAAGGCATTGAGAATAGTATAATGGACACTGGACACTCAGAAAGGAGAGGGTGGGAAGGGGCAGAGGGATGAAATATCACCTATCGGGTACAATGTGCACAGGTTGGGGAGGTGGGTACCCTTAAAGCCCAGGTTTCTTTGCCACTATAAAATGCAGCCATGTAACCCAAAACTATTTGTACCTCCTAAAGCTATTGAAATAAAATAAAAAATAAAAACAAACAAACAAACACACTATTGTCTCGTAAGTCCAAGTTTAAAAAAAAACTGAAAAGACTAGAAGACAACACAGGAGAATTCCTTTACAATCTTGGAGAATGACAGACCTTTCAAACCACAGTTCAAAAACCAGACACCATAAAAGACATTTGAGTATGTATATACAGATATTTACATATGTAAATAATATATTTATATAGAATTCAATTATATATAAAACCAAAAATACAAAGGAAACAAAAAGTCTTTTTCATAGGAAAAAAAAATACCATAAGCAAAAGGCAAATAATAAACTTGGGGGAAATATTTATAGTTCATATCACAAAGAAAAGGCTAATTAATAATAAAGAGCATTTTCAAATCAATAAGAAATGAAAAGAGTCATGGAATTATGGGCAAAGAATGTGAGCGATTCACAGAAAAGAAAAAACACACAGTACATAAACACATGCAAAGATGCCTCATTCGTGTGGAAAGATGTTTGTGACTTGAACATCTTGATAGAAGTTATTTTGGCAACTATAAGACAATATAAGACATTGCTATCCAGTTTCTTGAGTTACCCTGGGAGATCTACACAGCTGGGCTTTGTACAAATTGAGTGCAGGGATAACTGTACAGCTGTATTGCTGGTGTTTTAAGGACAAATAGGTGTTAGGAAAGTTCAAGAAGGGATTTGTGTTTTGTTTTGTTTTTTGAGTTGGAGTCTCACTCTGTCACCCAGGCTGGAGTACAGTGCCATGCTCATGGCCACCACAGCCTCGATCTGCTTGCTGTGCTCAAGTGATCCTTCCACCTCAGCCTTCTAAGTAGCTGGAACCACAGGCCACCATGCCCAGCTAATTTTTTTATTTATTGTAGAGATGAGATCTCACCAAGTTGCCCTGGCTGGTCTTGAACCCATGGGCTCAGGCAATTCTCTCGCTTCCGCCTTCCAAAGTGCTGGGATTACAGGTATAAGCCACTGCATCCAGCATTTTTTTTTTCTGAGTTGAAATCTCACTCTGTTGCTCAGGCTGGAGTGCACTGGCACACTCACGGCCACCCCAGCCTCGATCTGCTGGACTCCGGCGATCCTTCTGCCAAGTAGCCAGAACTACAGGCGCGTGCTACCACGCCCAGCTAATTTTTGATTTGTTGTAGAGACGAGGTCTTGCCAAGTTTTCTGGGCTGGTCTCGAACCCACTGGCTCAGGCAATCCACTTGCCTCAGTCTCTCAAAGTGCAGGGATTACAAACTGAGCCACTGAGCCCGGCCTTTTTTTTTTTAAAAGGGGTCTCACTCTTTTGCCTAGGCTGTAGTGCAGTGACACTATCATGGCTCACCAGCCTCTACCTCCTGGGCTCAGGCGATCCTCCCACCTCAGTTTCCCAAGTAGTTGGGCCTACAGGCAGGCACCATCGTACCCATCTTGTTATTTAACTTCTTAAAGAGTAATCCTGACAATTAAGTGCATAAAAAGGTCTAGAGCGCAATGTCGAAGGCTCACATCTCAGGATCGACTGGAGAAGGCAGAAGGTGAGGTGCCCATGGCTACATGGCTCCTCCCATACCTGGGCAGCCTTCACAGATCTGTGTTCCTACAATGAGAAAATGTGTGTTTCTCGGCTTGCATTTGCTTTATATTTATAATTTCAATGTTCTGCTTAGTACACTTTGAAATTTAATAAGGTCATGACAGAACATTGGTACTACTGAACTAAACACAATCTTTCTTTTAAATAGGGTTTGGACTACGTTTCTCTCCTACTTTTTTGTTTGGACAAAGAAAGTCGAATTTATTTGGTCATAAAACTAATTTAAAAAAAATAAACATTAAAAAGAACAAGATTAACTACAAGAAGTGTTAGCAACCTTTGCCAATCTCTATATAAAAATGTTACTGTTTCATGAAGCCAAGAAAGTAAAAGTTAATAGACTAATAAATAACTGAATCAATAACAAAAATATTAATGAGAACAAGATTAACTACAAAAAGTTAGTAACCTTTTGCCAGTCTCAAACTAAACATTTTACTATTTCATGAAACCAATAAGTAAAAATTAATAAATGATAAGTAACAACTGAATGTATCATGAAAACATTAATGAGAGCAAGATTACTATAAAGAGTTGGTATCCATTTGCCATCCCTATTTTTTAAATTTGTTTTTAATTTACTTTATTATTTTTTTTGAAAGCAGGATTTTTGAGAGGACAGAAAAGCTCCCACAGTGTGAGGGAACCCGAAGGGGTTGCCCACCAATCCCTATCTTTAAATTGTACTGCTTCATGAAATAAAGTCTGAGAGTCATGGATGATTCTAAGATTCCCTCCAGCTCTGTAGCAGACTGAATTCCACTCCCTTGTCTGGTTAGCAGGCAGACGCTGGAGCCACTGCACACATAGGCCTCAGAGACTCAGCGAATGAGCTTTGGCTCTGCAGGTCTGCATTTTCCTTGGAAACTGTACTTCCCTCTCCCTTTCAGCTAAAGGTGAAGTCCCGACGCATGGCAGACCTTAGCCCCCACTGAAATCCCGCTCTACCACACCAGGAAAGGCAGCACAGCAGAGGGAATAGTTCAGGTTTGGGAGTCTGGCAGTCCTGGTCTTAGATACTGGCTGTTCATCTGCTATGTGACCTGAATCTCAGTTTCTTCACCTGTAAAACGGGTATAAGACTAAAACCTCATGGAACTGTCATAAAGGAGAAATGAGTAACAATAAGAAATAAAGTAGGACATGAGATCTTACTGTGTCGTGTGGTATAACGTGTTTAGGAAATGCATGAGTGTGTATATATGACTGTATATTTGTGTGACTGTATATAGATAAATATAGAGGCACTATACCACACCTGCCTTTATAAACTGGAAACGCAGAAGGAAGAGACAGGTAGGCTTAGAATTGCGTAATTAAGACAAATCATGCTGGGCACAGTGGCTCACGCTTATAATCCCACTGTTTTGAGAGGCCAAGGTGGGAGGATTGCTTAAGGCCAGGAGTTCGAGACCAGCCTGGGCAACATAGTGAGACCTGTCTCTACAACAAATAAAAAATTAACTGGGGATGGTGGTGCATACCTGTAATTCTAGTTACTTGGGAGGTTGAGGAGGAAGACTGCTTGAGCCCAGGAGTTCTAGGCTGCAGTGACTTGCAATCACACTACTGCACTCTAACCTGGGCAACAGAGCAAGATCCTGTCTCAAAACAAAAAACCAAAAAAAAAAAAAAAAAAAAAAAAAAAACCAATAAAAAAACCCCACAAGTGTTCATTATATAACTGCAAGATGAATAAAGGGAAAAGTCATTGCTTCAATGTAATACAGTGTCTTGATGGGGTGCTGGATATAGTTCCAAGACTTTATTAACTCATCTGGTCCTCATAATAACCTTTGGGTAGATATTTTTATTATTATTCCGTTTCACAGATGAGGCACAGAGAGGTTAAGTAACTTGCCCAATGCCACATAGCTAACAGTAGAGCCAGGAATCAAATCCAAGCAGTACAGTCACAGGGTCCTAGCTTTTAATCACTGCAAGAGGTTGGGGAAGCTGAATTCATCCTCAGCTGAAATCATAAGCATCTCCAGGTGGCTCACGCCTATAATCCCAGCACTTTGGGAGTCCAAGGTGAGAGACTGCCTGAGCCCATGGGTTCGAGACCAGTCTGGGCAACCAGCTACTTGGAAGCCTGAGATGGAAGGATCGCTTGAGCCAGCAGGTTGAGGCTGCAGTGGCTGGGGGCGTGCCACTGTCCTCCATCCTGGGCGACACAGTGAGATTCCAACTCAATTAAAAAAAAAAAAAGCCAGGCTCGGTGGCTCAGCCTGTAATCCCAGCACTTTGAGAGGCTGAGGCAAGTGGATTGCTGAGCCCACAGGTTTGAGACCCACCGGGCAACTTGGCGAGACAGCTCTACAATAAATCAAAAAAACAAAAACAAAAAACAACAAAAAAAAAACTAGCTACATGTGGAAATTTAAATTCTTGTAATTAAAATTAAATGAGGTTAAAAATTCAGTTCCTTGGTTGCACTAGTCATATTTAAAGTGTTCAACAGCCACATGTGGACAGTGGTTACCATGTTGGTCTGCACACAGAACATTTTCATCCTCACAAAGTTCTATTAGCACTTTTCCAGATAATTCTAGAAAGTATTCGCCAAACATAAGACACAGACTCAGCAGTCACTGCATGGATTTTTAATTAAATACCACTTCATAATGTTATTTGCACCTAGCACACACGGTTTTTGAAAAATAAGACATGCTATATTAGTTGTGAAGTTAACAAAATATAAGCATCCACACGGAATATATTCTCAGTGACTCCAGTTACACAACTTTTTGGAGAAACACAAAATAGCTTTTTTGCCCATCAGCCCAAATTGGGCCAGATTTGGAATTCACAAGGCGCAGAGTAGATGCCCCAACACCACCCTGATGGATGAGCTATGTCTGTCTTGTACCGCACAGTGCCATCAAGCTGGCTGGTTTCCACTAGCAAAGCAATAGCGAGTCAGCCCTCCTTCCTTACCCTGCGTTCAGCTCCACGCTGCAAGAACGATATCACCTAAAGTCTGATGAGTGGCAACTGAAGTGTAAACCCAAGTTTGGTGACCTTGCTTTAGGTACCTGGCTACCAGGAAGGAGATGGTTGCCTCGGCGGTTGCCCAGGCTGGAGTACAGCTCACTGCAGCCTCAACCTCCTAGGCTCAGGTAATGCTCCTGCCCCAACCTCCTGAGTAGCTGGGACTACAGGCATGAGTCAACTTGCCAGGCTCATTTTCTTCTGTTTTTTCTTTTTCTTGGAGAGATGAGGAGGTCTTGCTATGTTGCCTAGGCTGGTCTCAAACTCCTGAGCTCAAGCAATCCTACCACCTTGGTCTCCTAAATTGCTAGGAGACAATGCTGGCTGGGCTTGGTGGGTCAGCCTGTAATCCCAGTACTTTGGGAGGTTGAGGCGAGTGGTTTGCCTCAGCCCGCATGTTCAAGACCAGCCCGGGCAACTTGACGAGACCTCATCTCTACAATAAAATATTATTAATAAAACAATGGAGTATTCAAAAGGGATTGCCAGGGTCATGAGTAAAAATAAAGAACCAGGGCTGTGAGTAGAAACTTGATGTTCCCTTCCCCTGTCCTAACAGCCGATGTCACCAGTGAACAGTCCATTTAAACCCGGGACCAAGACTGGGAAAAGCCAGCCCAAGACAGATGATGGCTCGCACCAGCTGTCCTTCTGACTACCCAAGTGACCTCCCCATGGCTTGACGGACTCAGGACATCCTAGATGACTTTCTGTTCAGCCCTCTCAGGGTTCAGTTTTGTGGGATGACATCACTGCCCCCAAACCTGAAGGCAGGGGAGCTGCCCAGGTCCCAGCAGCAGTTTCTGGTGGCACTGTCCCACCAGCTCTGCAGCAGACCTGAAGTCACAATGCACTTTCATCCACTCATCTCAAGAAAGCTGGCAGGCCCAAGGCTAGAAGGCCCATAACAAAAAAGGGAATGTGGGGGCAGAGTAAGTTTGGGTGCACGTATATGCCAAACGATTACTGATTACCTGGGTTTGACACATCTTTTTTTTTGAGTTGGAGTCTCACTCTGTCGCCCAGACTGGAGTGCAGTGGCACGCTCCTGGCCACCGCAGCCTTGACCTGCTGGGCTCTGGCGATCCTTCCGCCTCAGTCTTCCAAGTAGCTGGAACTACAGGCGTGCGCTACCACGCCTGGCTAATTTTTGGTTTATTGTAGAGATGAGGTCTTGCCAAGTTGCCCAGGCGGGTCTCGAACCCGCGGGCTCAGGTAATCCAGTCACTTCAGCCTCCGAAAGTGCGGGATTACAGGCTGAACCACCGAGCCCAGCTGACATATCTTAAATAGCTTCCCTGCTCACCTTTTCATTATCCACTGTGTCCTCTCCACAGCCTCAGAAAAATCACTTGGAAACGAACAATATATGACTAGCAGTGAAACCTGACTTTAATTCCCCTTTTGTGTTTTGTTCTTACGGGCTCAGAGCTTGACCTTGAAAGATGACTACTACCTACTCTGATTCTTCCTCCACACTGAACAAGCCCTCCTTTCCAATCATGCTGATCCTGCCATTCTCTTCCTCATGAACCATCAGTGGCTCCCGTGTCCCAAAGACTACACTTTAAACTCCTCAGCCCTCCATGATTTGGCCTCCACTGCTTATTTTTGAGGCCCGACTCCCACCACCTTTCCTGGCTCTTCCTTGCCAACCCCACCCCTCCCCACAATTTGTGAAGGCCCCTCTGCTTGGAGAGTGATCACCCTACTTTTTATACTTTGCTCAAATCAGCTAGATTTGCCACCTGCCTGTGAGTGTGGCTAAAATCATCTCCACTGCTGAATACCCTTTGGAGCTCAGGGCTGGACATTTTGCAGGGTCTCCAGATCTATCACTTTCTGTGACCCCTGTCAGTTTCCCTGGTATTTGTGTTTCCCCTGCTGGCCTGGAGGAAGGGCAGGAACCAGTTCTCACCTTTGTAGCCTTGGCCTCCGAATGGTTAACACATAGTAAATGCCTTCTAAGCACTGGGGACTTGGGTTGACACTCACCCTAAGGGAGGAAAGTTCATAGTCTGTTACCTCTGTAGGTATTTTAGACACAAATACAGAAGTGGTTCAGATAATACAGAAGTGGCCATCACAGGCAACAGGTGTCCGAGTTTTTGAAGTCAAGGTGCTAGATCAGTAGTCCACACATTCCCTAAGGATAAATGAGCTTTGAACATTGTCCTATCAACACTGTTGTCTTGCCTATTGAAGGATCATAGGAAGCTGTGAGTGTGGATGTAAACAGTATTCACTGGATGAAGAAAGGTCACAGATCCTATAGGGATCATTTAGCCTGCCAAAGAACCCCAGAAAGGAAACAGAGCCGGGAATTCGAACTTTCTAGCAGGGGTGAGTGGGGCCCTGGAGTTTCCACTATTAGGCTTTCTAGAAGTGAGTATTCTGGATTACCAGAATCACCAGTTAAGCACGAGACCATTGGGCCCCACCCCAGTCCCGCTTAACCAGAGTCTGCACGCAGGATGCAGGAATCTTCATTGGACACAAACGCCTGGGGATGCTTATGCTCATTACAGCTTGCAGACCTTTGACCTGCCTCTCTCAGAAGCACAGTCTAGGGAAGAGAGTCATGTATGCAGCTAGAAGGAAAGCGACAGCCCTGTTTCTGAGGACGCTTGCTTCCCCCAGATGTATGTGCATGGGGACAGGGACCCAGAGCGTCTCTATTGATGCCAAATAAATTAACCAGTGACTCAAGCTCAGTTTGTGGCTCTGTAAAGAGAGTCTGGAGGAGAGGAGTGGCCGTCTCGGAAATGAGCACCCCCTATCTCCCCAGAGGGCACTTTCCTACACATAGAATGAAAGTAACACATGAAACAGTTGGATTTCTGTCTATCCCCTTTTAAAGGTAAGAGTAAGAGTGACTTCTTCTCCTGTGGGCTGGAGTATCATTACCCTTGCTCCTATCCTCCTCCTCTTTCTTCCCCTTCTTGTAACTTTCCAGTACCTTTGGGGGGGAAACAAGCCAGTAGTTCTCACAGGACCAAAAAACAAGCCAGTAGTTACATTTCAGAGTAACTCTAATATAAACACATCAAGCACATCTTCACTGGAAAGGCACAGACAATCGGAAGGCAAACGTGCATTCCCGACACGCGAATGGCATTCATATTCCACCCAGGGCTGACTGGCTCTGTGAGGGCGGGTGATGTGAATGTCATCACACACATGGCATCATGTGAGATGGGTATAGACAGGCATGCACGTGCAGTGGGGGAAGACGAGACTGGAGGTCCCCACCTTTCACTGGATTTGGGAAGTAAGGGCAGAGTCTCTGTCTACCTTAGCTCTGGCATGGGCAAGCTTTGGCCGTCGATTGAGGAAGCTCAGATATCATCCTTGAGGCCAGAAAGATGGCTTTCCAAATCCCGCTGGGCTAAGCCAGGCAGAGGCTGAATCCCCTACCGCCCGCATGGAATACTGTTTTCATCTGCCCACCTCCATTATTTGAAATTTCCAGACCAAGATAACATATCTTTTGCCAGACACAAAAGCTTTCCAAGATCTCCATTCGCAGAGTTCTCAGTTACAAAAAATGAGACTTGAAAGGTAAGTTTTAAAATTAAGGGTTGAACCACTGTCAGCCTGGCCTGAACGGGTATAAAATCGAGAGAGGTGAGCCTCATTCCTTCTTGGTGTGCTCCAGGACTCGGTAGGCGCTTCTGGAGCTGTGTTCTTCTTGCATGACTGGCAGTGTGGCTGGAGCATAGATCTCAGAAATGTTGTCGTTGTTTTCCAGGGCCCCGTAGGAAAAAGAAGCTTTGAGGTCAGGCTGGACAGTCATCCCCTTGTCATGCATGTTCTGCATACCTGAAATGAAATCCATTTTCCCCAAGTCATTATGTGGTAAGGGGGCCACAGAGGCTACATCTCCCTTTCTCCTGCCACAGACTAATTATAGAGCTCAGGAGCTAATCATGTGCATTGTCAATTTCCTGAATGCTTTAGATGTAAAAGAGAACACCCATAAATATACACTAGAACGGTGACAGTTGCTAGGCAACAGCGGATGGATCTTCAGGAAATACGTACACAGACCAGCCACTGTCAACGGGAACTTGCAGTTGGCCTAGAATGAGGTGGGAATGTCTGGGCCCCAGGTGGAGGGGGACTTGCGCTGTGCTTTGAACATGGTAGATGCCAACACTTCACTGCTGAATTAAATCAGGATCCGGGACACTTTGTTATACTGTTGAGGAAAGGTGGGCCATTTTTGCCTCAGGGGCACCTGAAGGTGACAGACGCATCATGATGCCCAGAGGGAGAGTTCTGACCTGCAACACTGGCATCCCTGGTCCACATGTGGTGGAAGGTGTGGTTTTGCCTATTACTTCTGGGCACACCGATGTTGGATTCCTACTTACACTTGAGGGCAAAGACTTGAATCTTTAATTCCTTTACCCTTCTCCTCTACAATTCTCCTTGTCGGGGGTACCTGCTTTCTGCTAAGACCAATTCTTCTTTTGCTAAGGAACTAAAATGTTTCGAATTCTCCTGTCTCCAGGCTTAGTCATAAGAAGTGGAATGCAAAGTGTCTTTGTGAAACTCTGATGATAATAACAGCTGACATCTAACTGCTTAATATGCCCTGGGCACTGGACTAAAGCTTTGTCTTTTTGAGGCTGGTCTTGAGCTCCTTGGCTCAAGTCATCTTCTCACCTCAGTCTCCCGAGTGGCTGGGACTATGGGAACATGTTATTGGCAGACACTGTCCTAAACAGTTATCTCATTTAATCCTCAGGTGACTGATAAGGAGAATTAGGCAGCTGGAGGGGAAATAACTTGCCTGAGATCACACAGCAAGTAAGTGGCAGTGCCGAGGTTCAAACTTAGGTTTTACAACTCTGAAGCCCACACTTTTAACCTAATACTTTGTGGCCTCCCTACACACCTGCACTTAATCCTCAAGTAACCCTATGACAGAGATGAACTACTATCTTCATTTGCTTTTTTATCTATTTTGTCAGAGACAGGGTCTTGCTACGTTGCTCAGGCTAGTCTCAAACTCCTGGCCTCAAGTAATCCTCTCACCTCAACCTCCTAAAGTGCCGGGATTACAGGCATGAGCCGCTGTGCCTGGCCCACAACGTTGGGACTACAGGCGTGAGCCACTCTACCTGGCCAATCCTCATTTTCTAGATAAGAAAACAGAGATTCAGAGAGGTGAAGTAACTTGCCCAGAGTTATACAGCTGATGAGAGACAGAGGTAGGATCTGACACCAGAGTCTGTGATCTAATCCCCCCTGCAGATGGCCTGGGAAGACCCAGGCCTTTGCCTCTATACTGCATGAGCTTAGCTGACGGTCCTTTGAAGGCATAGTTTGGGAGTCTGTGGTTTGGATTTGGCAAGGGTTGGTGAGGTGGCAGGGGAGTTGAGGGGTTCCTGTTCCTCAGGGGGGAGAGCTCCCAGGTGTGGCTTAGCTGTGTTTTTTGTTCAGTGCCCTCCAGCCGAAGACTAACAGGAACACACCTCAGTCTAACACATTTGGGTCTATTGACTCGAGGCACTGAGAGAGATGGACACATTTCTGAGGTATCTACCAGGAGGGGGTTGGAGAGGACTTAGTATGGGATGTGGGCTAGGGTTAGGTGATTTGGGGGAGGTTCAAGGAAATGAGGCCTTGTTTTGGTTAGATGCTGCCAGAAAGCAGGGATAATTCTATAGCTGGGGACCTCAGTCATTCTGATCTGGAAGGAAAGAAGCCCAGATTGAAGCTAAAGCTGGGACTGGTAAAGGAGCAGCAGTCTCTCATCCCAGCCAGGACAAGGAGATGGTTCATCCTTTTTTGTGGTTTAGACAATGTTCATGTTTTATCTGTGTTCAGACATGATTAACAGAGTGGTCCTGTCTGTGTCATGAGCTGTCACAGTCACACAGTGGCCTTGAATGTGGTTGGTGTCCTATGAACTTGTTTATGTTCAACAGGAGGTCAGGGCTGGCTCCTGGAGATCAGGGGCTGTTTTCTCTTTCTCAAGTTTAAGCAATCTTTTCGGTGTCTGGAATCTCTTAAACCCTCTCCAAATGGAATCTGAATGCCTCCTGAACAGCAGCTACCAGTCTGTTGTGAAGTTTCCAGTCTAGGTAGACAAAAGGCAAGGTCTTCATGCTGACCAGGAAACTGAGGAGATAGAAAAGTACTTCTACATAAGCCGAGATGGTCCAGCGGTTTTATTCCGCATGCTCCACCTGGCACCAGGTCAAACGAGTGTTTGAAATTTTCAAAGTTTTCTAACACAAAAGGGAAGTGAAACCAAATATAACCAGGCATCTACCATGTCCCAGACACCGTGCAAGAGACCTTTACACATATGATCCCACTACCCCAAAAGAAGGAGTCCCAATTTACAGGGGTGAATGAGAGACCGTGGGAGGTCATAGGACAGGTGGTGGAGCTGGATTTGAATCCATGACACCCAAACCCCAAGCCCATGTTCTTCATAGTACAGAACACCTCGGATCTGAAGGATCCTGACAAGCCACCACAACAGGTCGGGTCTCTTTTCTTCAACACCTGACCTCCCACTGGTCACAGGTACAAAAAGAAAGCCCAGAACCACATCCACAAACAGATCACAGAATGTTGGTATCTAAGGTTACCTTAGGTTACCTTCTATTTTCCACCAGAAAGCACATCTGTATATATGTATATACAAATATTTATATAGGTATATACACATACATAGTTTATAAACACACAGACACACGTATACATACACATACTTGCACACACAGAGTTGACACCTCACCTATCTGGAATTCAGCTATCCAGCGCCCTCATCTATCCGGAACACAGCCGAGAAACAAGGAAGTAAGCAAAAAAGGCATCTGAGCAGCCAGATTAGACGTTTAAAAAGTCCATGCACTAGAGCTCATGCACTTAACTCCTAGGAGAAACCTTGGGCCCCCAACTCAGAGCTCATTCATTTTGATTTTATACATGATTTGAACAAGCTGGGTCGGATGAGAAGGTTGACATGGAGTGACTATAAACAGTAAGAATGACAGACAACAGCTTAAGAGCGAGAGAGGAGGAAATAATATGAAAAGGAGACACACAAACCCTGGGGCCATTTAATGTAGGAGCACCCCAGTCAGCCCTGAGCACATCCTGGCATCACAGCATTATGGCATAAAAATTGCTCTCAATGAAGCAGTGTGTTCTAGGCTATCAGTGTGTTTCTATTTTGTTCATTAGACTGTGTTAGGGAAGGATAGATAGGACATTATGTTTTGGAGAGAGGGCCATCTTGTATACTTAAAATAAAAATTAATCTTGAGATCAAGTGTGAAGGCTAATGGTCACGGTGACCTACAGAATTGAGGTCAGCAGAATTTAGGACTGGGGCTGGTCCAATGTCTTAGCTTTTCAAATCTGAATCTCTTTAGGCTAGACAAGCACTCTCTAGTTCGCCACAGACCCCACCACTTCCTATTGTACAGTATTTGGCTGATTGACATGTTTATGTTACTGTAATTTAAGTTTGTGTTTCTGGGTAAGAACACTAAGCTTCCTGGGAAATTAGGCTTTCCAGAACAATCCACTCCCTTGTAGAGTCCAACGAGTGAGGTTATAGTATTTTAATTTCACTCATCCTATTTCCCTTTCCCTCTCTGATCTTTCCATTCCAATTTGATGAGTGGATTTTTCCATCTGAAGGCATGGAGCCTGGTGCTGCAGATCATAATTATACCGAGTGTGAATCAGGATTTTCTTCAAAAGATCTCAAAATAGACATGGGAACTGGCACGATGTGCTCAAAACCAACCAAGTTGCCTTGGCCATTGACTTCCTTTTCGGCTCAAGATTTTAAAAAATTAAGAAAGAAAAAAGACAGCAAGAGAACAGTCACACCATAAAGGCACGGAACAGCAGTTGGTTGTCTCTTGTTAAACAGGAAGGAGCAGTCACGCTCTGTGGATGGTCAGCCAGACCCACGGTTTTAGCGTTACCTGGCATGGCGTCCATGGAAATGTAGGGCTCAAACGGAGTGGCCTTCTTCTTGTTACGTGTGATCAGGAAGACACCCAAAAACGCGATGAGGCACCTGGGGAGTGGAGATGAGAGAGGAAGAGGATGAAGTTCAGAGGCGAGGTCAGGGGGAAGACTTTCAACCCCAGGGAAGGAGAAAGAGGTCAGTGGGAAGTATGCGGGCTCCAGAGGTGGCTCCAGGCCCTGAGAGGACTGGGGCTGATGCAAGTGAAACACCCACAGCCCAAGCAGCCCTAGGACCCCACACGCCCCACAAGCCGCACCCAGAATAAAGAGAATCTCCTGGTTCTCACTTCCACTCAGCTAGTTTTCTCAGCACCTTGCCTTTAAAAATGAGTTTTAAAAAGTTAAAGTAAGCTGGGCACAGTATCTCATACCTGTAATCCCAGCACTTTGGGAGGTGAGGGTGAGAGGATAGCCTAAGACCAGGGGTTCAAGACCAGTCTGGGCAACTTGGTGAGACCTCGTCTCTATAATAAATAAAAAAGTTAACCATGGTGGCACATGCCTGTGGTTCCAGCTACTTGGAAGGCTGAGGCGGAAGGATCACCTGAGCCCAGCAGGTCGAGGCTGTGGTGGCCGTGAGCAGCGTGTCACTACGCTCCAGCCTGGGTGACAGAGTGAGAATCCAACTCAAAAAAAAAAAGTTAAAGTAGCTCATTTCTTTTTCTATTTTTTACTTTTTAATTTAATTTTATTTACAAAATGTGGCAATCCCTAAAAGGTCTAAAAATCGACCTTCCATACAACTCAGCAATCCCTCTTCTGGGAATATACCCGGAGGGACTCAAATCACTCTGTGAAAAAGATACTAGTTCATTTCAATCACTACAAAAGTATAGAAAGTATGATTTTTACTTGGGATTGGAACGTCCCCGTACTCCTGGTCCCACTCACCAGATAGGTGTCTATTTTTCCAGAGTATATTTTTTCCCCTACAGCTTATATAACAAGCACATTTTCTTAAAATTGAGGTATAATTACATATAGTAAAAGGCACAAACCCTAAATATATGAGCTGGATGAATTTTACTTGTGTAATCACCACCCAGGTCAAGATAGAAAATATTTCCACCCCCCTCTGAGAGTTTTCGAGTGCCCTTTCTCAATGTCTGCCAACCTTTCCCCAAAGGCAGCCACTAAGCTGACTTCTCTCACCACAGATTAGATTTGTGTACCCTTGAACTCATGTAAAATAAATCATATGGTATGTACTCTTTTAGGCCTGGTTTCTTTCATCTGATAAAATGCTTTTAAGATTCATCTTGCATGTATTAGTAGTTCATTATTTTTAATTGTCCTGTAGAATCCATCCTCTGAATAGATGACAGCTTTCTCCCTACTCTTCTGCTGAGAGACATTTGGCCTGACTCCAATTGGGCCCATTATGAATAAAGCGACTATAAATACTCATGTACAAGTCATTTTGTCAATGTCATTGGTGGTAGTGTTTCACTGCCGCTTTCCTGGTTTGAGCATGCAATGTGGTTATGGAAGACAGGACTGGGGAAGCTGGAGGGAGGGTGCATGGGGATCCTGCACTATTTTCGTGTACCCTTTACAAAGTTTGTGACTTTTGGATCAATGTGTTCTAGACATGGTTCTGTGTCAACACCCACAGGCTGGCCCCAAGTTTTCAAAATGGCAGCATGCTGCATTATCTTCTGGATATGCCATAATTTCTTTTAACCCATGTTCTACTATTGGGTATTTTTGTTGCTTCTAGTTGTTTGCTTATACAACTAAAATGTAATAATTAATATATAGCTGCATACCCGTATATTTGTGCCCCCATTGAAGTATTTTTTCCAAGATTAATGTTGAAAAGGAATGCTGTATCAAAAAGTAGGCTCATTTTAGTTTTTTATTGACATTGCCAAATTGTCCTCCCACATTAAAACATGATAACAGCATGGGAATGAGCCGGTCTCATCGTGTTCTTGCCAGTGTAGACTACTACCAATCCTGTTTGACTTTGCAAAATGATGGTATCTCATTACCTTCAATGTGCATTTCTTACATCTGAAGAATTTATTTTAGAAGATTAAAGCCCCAAAGAGATGAAAGGAGAAGAAAGCTCACCTCTGGGGACAATAGAAAGCTCACCTCTGGGGACAAAGTTCCAAATCCCAGCAGTTCCCCTGGGTCTAAAGGATCATGCAGTCGCAGCAATATGGGGGAGAGAGGGACAGCCCACCAGAACGCCACACGCAACGCCCGGGGGCCAGCAAGAGGCTGGAACTCACCCCAGCGCAAACATGCAGATGTGCAGCACATCCTCCCCGATGAAGTCCAGGTAAAAGATTGCACCTGCAGCAGCAAACAATAGAAAAGACCGGCAAACTGTTTTCAAACCACCCACTGGCCAGTGTAAGACTTGGCTAAACTCTTTCCCGCAGGAAACCACATGATCAAAAATATTATGACGGTGCCTACTAAATTATTAGATGAATGGAATAAAAGTCATTGGGGGGGGTAGGTTGTCTTCTCCCCACCCCCCCGCCTTAGGTCTGTCTGAGCTCCATTTTCTTTTTTAAGTTTTATTTTGGGATAATATTAGACTCACGGATATATTGCAGGATCCCCATGCACCTTCCCTCCAGCTTCTCCAGTCCTATCTTCTATAACCACAGTACAGGATCAATCCAGGAAAGCAGCAGTGGAACACTACTACCAACGGAACCACAGACTTTACTTACTGGTTTTTGCATGCACTCCTTTCCCTTCCTTCTTAGGATGGGTAAACAAGGTTGTGTGATTCCATTGTTAGAGCTTTCTACCCTCATGTGGCCAGCAGATACCTGCAGGTCTTGCCTTAGCATGGGGTGGCGTGGGCCTGCTGCCCTGCTCTGAGTCAGCCCCTATCAGGAAGCCTCTCACCTCCATGGGACGCACGCCATATTCTGAGCTCCTGATTCCCTACCTTGACTTCTACTTCTGACCCAACCATAGCGTTTGCTATTCCTTTCAATCTTGACAGGTCTTCACACTTCTCTGGTTCATGACCATGACTTAGCTTAACTTCTGGCTGCTCTGGGTCAATGCCCCACAGTCCCTGGTGCTGCTCACAGCACAGGATCTGACAGACTGTACGCCCCTTGTCACTACCTCTGTGAAGGGGAACTGGGGACCACTTGTCTAAAGTGTTTGGCAGATCATGGGGTTTCACAGAGCGCCAAGCCTTCTTCAAAGGAAAGCACTTGTTTCTTATTGAATTTTTTACTCTAAAGACTTTAGTCACAATTGCCATTTAAAAAACAAACAGGCCGGGCTTGGCAGCTCACACCTGTAATCCCAGTACTTTGGGAGGCCAAGGTGGGAGAAATGCCTGAGGCCAGAAGTTCAAAACTGGGCAACATAATGAGACCTGGTCTCTACAAAAAATTAAAACACACCTGTAGTCCCATCTATCTGGGAGGCTGAGGTGGAAGGATCGCTTGAGCCTAGAAGGTTGAGGCTGCAGTGAGTCGTGGTCATGCCACTGAACTCCAGCCTGGGTGAGAGAGTGAGACCCCCAACTCAAAAATAAACGAACAAATAAAATTTTTAAAAAACCACAAATTCTTTGCTGTGATTGCAGCCTCTGAAGCCACCTCAGAAAGAAAATGAAAAAGTGATTTAGAAGTGGAATAGAAGAAAAGGGGACTATAATACTAACGATCACTTGCTGAGCATCTGTGATGGTGCCAAAGTTTCCATACCTATGATCTCTGAACATCATGCAGAAGAGACCTGGGGTCCCTTGGCAGTGGGGTTTGTGAAGCTAGCAAAGGATGGTAAAAATTGCTAAAGCGTGTGCAGTATGGGGTGGGAGACATCTGGATGAGACATATTGCAATTCTAGGTATTATTGCTCCTGTTTTATAAATGTCGGACTGAGGCTCTAAGAGGCTGATTTTTCCAAAGCCACACAGTTAGTGTGTGTCTGTGCTGTGATGTAAACCACCCAGGTTTCTCTGGCTTTAAACCCTGCACATTCTCCATGAAACCATATGCAATTCTGGGGCAGAAACAGTGAGCAGAATCAGTTGACTGACAGATGTAGCGCCCCCTCCCTCTACCCGGAATGATACCCCTGCTGCTAAGGTAGAAGACAGAAGTCTGGCAATCAGCCACCCTTACCTGCTGTGATAGCGACAGTTGTGGACAGAATGTAACCCACACTGGCAATCAAAGAGGAGTCGTACATCTGTGAGGCTTGACTCAAAAACCTTCAATACAAAAGCACAACAGTCAGTGGACTGTGGGGACGCAGGAAAGGCTTTGGTTTGAAACATGAAAATGGTGCATGAAGGAATATTCCTTGGGTTTATAAAAATGCCACCCTCATGTGACAGGACACCGTGCGTCCTGGTCTGGGGGTGACACTTGGCTCCCACTCTCCCCCCAGACACACAGTCTGATGTCCGTCCCCGCTTCCCTCCTGGTCTCACACCTTTGATCACATGGTCCTCACCACCTGAAATGTCCTTCTCCTCACTCCTAAAAGAGCCATGCCTGGATCTCTTACACACCCCTCAAGAAACTCTTACAGTGCTTATCACATTCTGCCTAGTGTTGTCATTATTCTTTTGAACACATTTTCTTATTTTGAAATAATGTGATCACTGCAATAAATACAGAAAAAAAGAGAGAGAATTGGAGTTCCTCCTCACCTCCATCTACAATAAACAATATCCCCATTTCAGAATATATTCTTTATCCTTTCTCTGTGTAGTATTTTAGCAATCATTGCATAGTTGCTTACTCCATAATATGCTCATCACTCCACTCAGTTGTTTGTATTTACTTATCAGTATTTTACAGAGACAGTGTCTCATTCTGTTTCCAGGTTGGTATGCAATGGTGTAATTGTAGCTCACTGCAGCCTTGAGCTCCTGGGCTCAAGTAATCCTCCTGCCACCACGCCTGGCTGGACTGTCATCATCTGTTTACTAGCTGTTCCCACCAGGGCTGTAAATAACCTGAGGGCAGCACCTACCCTCATCTGTGTGCTAAGGGCCCTCAGTGGGCTCTACCTGTTGGTGAGTAAGAAGCTCCTGAGGAGGTAGGTGAGACATGTGAGTCATTTTTTTTTTTTTTTGAGTTGGAGTCTCACTCTGTCACCCAGACTGGAGTGCAGTGGCCGCTCCCAGCCACCACAGCCTCGACCCACTGGGCTCCGGCAATCCTTCCGCTTCAGCCTTCCGAGTAGCCGGAATTACAGGCGCGCTGCTACCATGCCCGGCTGATTTTTTGATTTATTGTAGAGATGAGGTCTCACTGCCCACGTGGGTCTCGAACCCGCGGGCTCAGGCAATCCACTCACCTCAGCCTCCCAAAGGCACGGGATTACAGGCTGAGCCACCGAGCCCGGCTTGTGAGTCATTTTTGAAACCCCTGCATGCTCAGCACAGAGCCTCGAACTGGCAGGGGCTCCCTGGAGATAACTGGAATGGTAGTGGGACTAAGAATAATAATAATCAAGATAATAACACTAAGGATTACAATCATAGAAGCTGCTCACGTTTACGAGATATTATCCTAGGGACGTTCTCCTAAGAGTTTTATGTGATTCTCTTGGATTGGAACTGTTCTTTTATGCATGTTGATTTGTTTTGAGTCAAGGTTTAGGCTGGAGTGCAGTGGCATGATCTCAGCTTACCACGGCTCAAACTCCTGCGCTCAAGTGATCCTTCTGCTTCAGCCTCCCAAATAGCTGGGATTGTAGGTACACACTACCAGGAAATTTTTCTGTTTTTTGTGCAGATGGGGTCTTGCTTTGTTGCCCAGGCTGGTTTCGAACTCCTGGCCTCAAGTGATTCTTCTGCCTTGGCCTTCCAAAGTCCTAGAATTACAGGTGTGAGCCACCAAACCTGGCCAGGACTGTTGTTGATCCCATTTGCAGACAAAGAACTTAGTTTCAAAGAAGCTGAGGCAGCAGAGCAGAGGGAAGAGGGCATGGGCCAGGGTGCCAGATGCCTGGGTTCAAATCTCAGCTCCGCCATCTCCTAGCGTCTTGTCCTCTCTTTGCCTCAGTTCCTCATATGCAAAGTAGGGGTAATATCATCTACCTCAAAGGGGTACTGTAAGGACCATAAAGCACTCAGGATGGAGTGGGGCTCACGCTAAGCACCCAGTCAGCAGCAGCTGCTCCTAAGCTCCCTGGAAGCCACGTGGTTGGCAGGCAGAGTCCAGGTCTGAGTCTGGAGCCCAAGCTTCCCAGGCTGAGCCAGCCTCGTGCACCCTTGAGTCCTGCGTACTTAGGCAGGTTTGTACTTGCAATATTCCAGGAGTGCCCCCTCCTACTGGGCCCTCCGCCAGGCACCAGGACCCAGACAAACAAGGTGCAGGCCCTGCCCTCAATGCTGCTGCTGTTTCTTTAACGTTATGCCTAGAGAGAGGAGGGGCGCTTCGCCCCTCTTGGGAGGATTTGGGGGTGAGATTTTTCCACCCAGCAGACAAGTAGGTGCTTCTTGGGGATGGCAAAGCTTCCTAGGTCCCCGAAATGGGTGCCTGTCCTAGAGAAACACATCCACTTCTGGCTCCGTCTTTCCAGTGGGGCAGAACCCCTCCACGTGACTATTCAGCAAGTTGGTAACCCCTCCCCTCCAATGCTGGATGCAAAATCCTGGAAATCCAAATGGTCTGCTTCCCTATGGCTTTATAAGCCCATGTCCTAGGCCCCCAAGATGGAAGAGACTCGAATGGTAAGGATCCACAGGAAAAGGGCTTGCAACTCACGCGGCCTGATAGACAGCAGTTGCCACCATGCACACAAACATCACATAGAAGATGGGGTAGTCGAGCTGCAGGTTCCCTTGAATAGACAAGACAAGCATCCCGGCCACGGCCTTGACTGTCACCACCGTCATGGAGCCTGCAGATGGGGGACAAGGGTGGGTGGGAGCCTCAGGGAAATGCAGGGAGTTAGATGGGGAAAGCCACTGCAGGGCTTAGTCCTTGAAACTGGTTTGACGGCTGCCTTCTCTGAAACAGCCTCAGTGCTCACCTCACCCTTGCTCTTCCTCCTTGGAATTGCTTTTCCTTTAACTTATATTACCTATGAATCTGGCTACCTGCTTACTGCCATTTCCCCCTACAGTACAGGGGCTCCCTAAGGATGGGGCTTGTCTCCGGTCAGCAGGGACCAAGCTCCCCACAGCTGCTGACAGCTTCTGCATCCAGATGTCATAGCTCTGCAAACAAAACCCACATTCCCTTTGGTGCTGCTTGGTGCTGGCAAAAGCCAGTCGCCCAGATGCCCACTTACCGAGTAGCGCCACCAGGAGGAGAATCACGACTATGTTGTTGGCATTCTTCTCCTTGTAGAAGTACAGCAGCAGGCAGAACAGGATGATCTCCACGAGCTATGGAAAGCAGAGGCAGGAGACCATGGAGACCAGAGAGAGAGACTGGCAGGCCAGCCCGAGCTTGGGCAGCTGATCTCATCAGCCACAGACCCTTGGAGTTGAAAGAGAATTGAACTACTGAGAGATATCCAGTGGGAAAGGGACCTGACTAACTTCCGGGTTATTGGGGAGGCCCCGTTCATCTCAAGCTAAAGCCCTGAGGTTGATGTGCTGGTCTCCCATCTGCCCTGTCTCAGATGGTCACGATTCATCAGGCTGAGATGGCCTCTTCCCACTTCACGGCTCCATGGGTATCCCCATTAAAACAGGGGATCAGGCTGGGCGCAGTGGCTCAAGTAATCCCAGCATTTTGGGAGGCCCAGGTGAGAGGACTGCCTGAGTCAGTGGGTTTGAGACTAGTCTGGGCAACATGGTGAGACCTCGTTTCTGCAATTAAAAAAAAAAAAAAAATTAGTGTATGGCTATAGTTCTAGCTACTTGGAAGGCTGAGGTAGAAGGATCTCCAGAGTCCAGCAGGTTGATGTTGGGGTAGCTGTGAGTGTGCCACTGCACTCCAGCCTGGGTGATGCAGTGAGACACCAACTCAAGAAACCCCCAAAAAACAACTCCCCCAAAACAGAGGTTAGCTCAAGAGGGAGTCGCTTGTTCACCAAACTCTTTGGTTAAGCATATAAGTATACATTCTCCTTGCCCCAACCAAGCCTCTGATGTGGCAGGCTTCAGAGTAGAAAGGAAGAAGCCATTTGGAGTCAGGGAGACCTGGGTTTGAACTCTGCCTCTCAACTAGTTGTGTGATCTTGGGCAAATTGCTTAACTTCTCTAAACCTTAGCTACCTCCTCTGTGAAACAGGAATAGAATAATTCTTGCTTTCCAAACCCATAATCATAGCTTATACTTAATGCACTTTCACTGTATGCCAGGCATTGTTCTAAGCATTTTATCTACACTAAACTCCCTACATCAGCACAATAAATCTATGAGGCAGGTACTGTCATAATCCCAAGTTAGTGAATGGCACAGTGGGATTTGAACTTGGACAGTCTACCTCCCAGGCCCATGCACTTCCCCACTAGGCTACATTGTTTGAAGATGGGAGGAAGGCTCAGAGTCTGATGTTTAGAAGGTGCTCAGTCCAGTAGTATCTTACTATGAGACAATGGCACATCTGAGTTTGAAACGCTTCCCCCCTCACTCAACAATTGGTCCTCTCAACCCCATAAAGCCCAGATATCTGGCAATAGTTTCCAAGGAGGTAAGCCAGCCCAGCACCCAGTGAAACTAAGGCAGAAAACTCTGACAGTAGCTTGGCCCTGTATGCCTATCCCAACCCCCTTCTTGATGTTTATTTAGAATAAAAACCAACGCCAAAACATTAATGAGCGTTTTGAAAAATTTGAACCATTTCTTCTAATTAGGGACCATAAAACACAGCTGCTTTCATTTCCCCCTGTTTCTTCCTTGTCTTTGTTCCAGTGAATACATATTTTATCTGGCTGTCACCACTGTCGATGCACAATTTTATATGGGGACATTTTTAGGTACCATAAACAGTCTTAATGTTTTAGGAAGTTGTCATAATTATCTTGAATTGCGCAGAATGATCTAGCAAGCAGATGTGAAGTCCTTCATCCACATTCCAACCATTGTGCAAGCATTGGGGGGGGAGGGTCCTGATATCTCAGCCATTCTTCATGATGATTTGTTGTGATTCTCAAATGAAAGCTGGAATAGCACCTGGCACCATATCGTGAGATGACTGCGCCTATGATGATACTTCCCGATAGTCCCTGAGTTCTGGGCGCATGTCTCATTTATTTATTTATTATTGAGTCATAGTCCCACTCTGCCGCCCAGGCTGGGGTGCAGTGGCATGCGCACAGCCACCGCAGCCTTGACCTGCTGGGCTCAGGCGATCCTTCTGTCCAGCCTTCCAAGCAGCTGGACCCACAGGCACGTGCCACCATGCCTGGCTAATTTTTTGATTTATTATAGAGACAAGGTCTCACCAAGTTGCCCTGGCAGGTCTTGAACTTCTGGACTCAGGCAATTCTCTTACCTCTGCCTCTCAAAGTGCTAGGATTACTTGCAGGTATGAGCCACCATGCCTGGCTTTCATTTATTTTTTTATACCTGCAGTGTCGGGCACACAGCAAACACTGAATAAATACTGAATGAATTTGGTTTGGCCAAATCTTTCCAGCTGGCAGCACTGCCTCATAGACATGAAGTAAGACAACAGAATTGTTCACTGAGCATCGACCATGTGTTGGGTGATTTACTTGCTATTTCCTGCATCTCCCAATAATACCCTAGGTCCAGGGGTTCTGGCCATCTCACAGGAAGGGAAGCAGAGAAGGAAAAGAGGGCTTGGCCAAGGTCATATGACACAAGAAAGGATTTGAGCCCAGGAACCCCTGAGTGAACAGCCTGCCCTGGGGTAAAGCTTTGTCCAAGGAGGTGGGTCTGTGGCTGTATCCTGTGGACATTTCTCCATGCCCACATGTAAACTTTGGGGCCGGCTGCTGGATGGGAATGACACAGCCCCAATCTTAGGGAAATTGATCCCGTGCCTTATGGGTAATCTGAGGAAAGGGATGCCGTGGGGCCTCCAGACTCAATCAGGGGCCCAGGCTGCTCCTGTCAGGACAAAACAGTGAACACCTTTGGAAGGTAGCACCTGAGGCTAGGTTGGTGCGGCCTGCATGTCCAGCTCTGCTCCCATAGACTCTGAGCAGGTCAGCAACCTCTCAGAGCTCCTATTTTCTCACTCACAAAATGGAGAGAAAAATACTTAACCAGGGATGTTGAGAAAATCAGAGATGACACATGAAAACTCGCTTAGCACAGTGGAGGGCATGGAACAAGAATATACCAGTAGCTTTATCAAATATTAGATGTATTCCTTAAGCAGTTTATTTGCAGTCCTAAAAGGGTATAATTAGGGCAGAGGACTGAGCTCTGGCTGGGGGTGGGGGGGGCCTAGGAGACAAAGTTTCCCATTTCTAGTTCTGGTTGGGTTTCCATCAGCTTCTATGAGCTATGTGATACTGGGGGAAAAATAACATTCTTAAATTATTTATAATTTTAACTTTTTTTCCCTTGCCATAAAAGTTTTAAATGATCGACCGGGCTCGGTGGCTCAGCCTGTAATCCCAGCACTTGAATACCAGCCCGGGCAACTTGGTGAGGCCTCATCTCTACAATAAATCAAAAATTAGCTAGGTGTGGTAGTGCGCACCTGTAGTTCCAGCTACTTGGAAGGCTGAAATGGAAGGATCGCTGGGGCCCAGCAGGTCGATGCTGGGGTGGCCATGAGAGTGCCACTGCACTCCAGCCTGGATGACAGAGTGAGACTCCAACTCAAAAAAAAAAGTTTTAAGTGATCACCATAGAAATTTTGGACAATAGAGAGAGATGAAGAGGAAATAAAAACTGAGTCATAATTCCATCTCCCAGAGATACTTACTGATAGAATTTGTTTTTCCATCTAGTCCTTCATAGATATAGTATATGTACAAACCTATACAATACCTCTAAAAAATACAATGGGCATCATACTACATATGGTTTTAGACATTCCTCAAGACATAAATGAAATAAGTATTTCCCCATGAACTGTGTACGCTCCACAGGCATGGTCTTCAGTGCTGGTAAAACATGCCACCATTCATGGGAATCCCCTATTACTGAGTACTCAGGTTTCTGGTTTCTAGGGCTTGATCCCCCTCCCACCATCTCAAGCAGAAGGACTGGAGACTTCTCTTACCATGTACAAAAGGAAAGGCCAGCTCACAAGGTGCCTGGTGACGTTCTCGCCTGTCATCTTCTCATGATTGTTGGGTGCGAATGTCACCAACAGGTAGGTACCCACGACAGCCAAACCGCAGCCAACAAAGGATAAGACATAGCGCCCTGCAGGGAGGAGAGGCCATCACAGAACTCGTGACAGGAGAAGCCCAGACATGCAGTACGTACTTTCAGCAACAGAAGAATGGAACTCTTGGGCAACATGCTGTGACCTGTTATTGTTTGTACTTTTTGTTTTTCTTTACAAAATAAACTATCTTTCTTAATGCTATTTTTTAGAAAAAACACTTAATGTTAAAAAATTAATAAAGTGTAGCATGCATACAAAAAGGGTTCGATGAGTTCTCACTAAGTGAATACATCCATAAAACCAGCTCCTAGATCAAGAAAGAGAACTCTGAAGTTAGCAGGACCCTGAAATTCCTCATGGGGCTCCTTTCCAAGTCCTACACCCCACCCCCAGGGCAATACTATTTTGACTTCTAACAGCACTGACAGTTTTACCCGCTTTTTGCTGTATATAAATGGACCCATACAGTATGACCTCTTGTGCCCGTGTTCATTCCACACTGTGTTTGTGAGATTCATCTGTGCTGTGGCAGGTAGCAACAGTTCATTCATTCTCAATGTGTCCAGGGACACATTGTGGGAATACAACACAATGTGTCCATTTTACTGTTATGGGCATTGGATGAGTCTCTAGTCTTGGGTTATAAAAAATAGCATTGCTATGAGCATTCTTGTACACGTCATTTGGGAAACACGTGTACGCACTCCCATTGGGTATAAAACAAGGAGTGGAATTCCTGGGTTGCAGGATATGTGACTGTTCAGTTTGGTGGTTACCGTCAAATGGTTTTTCAAGTAGTTGTACCAATTTATGCTTCCACCAGTAAAGTGTTCTGGTTGTATCCTTGTCAACACTTACATTTGTCTTTTTCCTTTTAGCCATGCTGGCATCACACAGGGACTTTAACGTGCATTTTACAAGCAACATTGTAAAGCTAGAATCCCTTTATGGGTAAACTAAAAAAAATAAAACAAAACATCACAAGCAAACCTTTAGAGCCTAACACACCTTTAAAAAAATCACATCCTTTCCAACTGGTTATTTAACTTACTCCCAAGGGAACTAACTATCTAAATACTATCAACATTCTATCCCACAGCCCTGTCAGAGACTGTGTGGCCCAGAAGGCATGCTCCTGGGTAAAGACAAGAGCCCTCTGGCCTTTGCCCTGAGATCCTGTAGGGTTGGTGAAAAGCTGCTTCTGGTCTAGCCCAGAACCAGGCAAGCTGAAAAGGGCTGAGAGCTCTGAGCTGCTCCTACGGTGACCATAGGCCACTGGATTTTTCTGGGATAGAACTAACTATACCTATTTCACCATACTGACTCCAGAAAGTGTGATGCCATATTAGATGTCTTATTTTTATCCTCAGTACTAGGCCTCATAAATGTAGGAGGTGCTCAAAAAGTGGCTGTTCAATGAATGAATGAACTATGGCTGACCTCCACAGAGTAAGCCTGTTGTCTTACATTTTCTTCAGGCAGGGATGGATCTTACTCACCTCCACACCTACGGTGCCCCGCATAGGTACAGCACGGGGTGAATGTTTGCTCAATTTAACGAACCTTTAGGCAAGGCAACCATGTACAGCTACCCTACACAAAAGTAACTGCCCAAGGGGATGAGAAAGGTTAAAAATCCACCTCATGCTCTGCTCACCAAGACTTGTGCCCACAAAGCTACAGATGCCCAGAGGGGCCATCTCTGTCTAAGTCATGGAAGGGCACTACTTGTACAAGCATGGTTCTCATCCCAGGACACCTAGCACGTCCCTGGAAAGGATGCAACCCTCTCGGAACTAGTCCAGAGTTCTCCCCACCACCTGCAAATTCGTCTAAGCCTTTCGGTCTTCTTGGCAATAGCTCCAAAGCCTCCAGTTCTGCTTCTTTTGGAGAAAGATTCCTTTCTAGTTTGGCCTCCTGGCCCCACCCTGATCTTATTCTATACAATGATTCAGAACAGTGGTTCCCAAGTCTGGCTGTGCATCCACAACATCTCGGGAGTTTCCTCTCCTGGAAATTCTGTTTTAAAGTTTTTTAGACAAAGTTGAAAGAGTTGTGTAGTGTTCCCCCATAGCCCCATCATCTAGATTCTAAACGGACACTTTATTATGCTTGCTTTATCACATATCTATTGTTCCATTCCTCTATCCATTCATTCATCCATCTTATTTCTTTCTGCATTTCAAAGCAAGTTGTAGACATCAGTATATATTCCACTGAGAGTTTTTTAAGAATGTCAACGTCCAGGCCCAGACCTCAGAATCTCTAAGGACAGAGCCTGGGCCCCTCATCATGTCACTTTTCAACTCCTTAGCATGGGTCACAAGGCCTTCCACTGTCCAGTCCTCCACACTTTTCTCATCTCCCTCTCTTTACCCTCCAGTTATGGTGGCCTTACTGATGCCAGACACACCAAGCTTATTTCTGCCTCAGGGTCTTTGCACCTGCTACCCTCTTTATGTGGAACACTCTGTCCGTAGACCTGCGAATGGCAGTCTCTGTAGCATTATCTGGGACTGGGCTCAAATATCACCTTTCCAGAGCGTCTCACCCTGACTAGTCTAGAAAAAAAGTCCCTACCTCCTCAATCCCCCACCAAAAGCATTCTATTTCCTCTGAGGTAATCACTACAACCTAAGGTTATTTTATTTAGTTATTCACTCATTTACTGTATCTCTCCCAATACATATAGACACATACATACACAACTGTAATCTCCATGACAGCAGGAGTCTTACTTTTCCTACTGCTGAATTTCTGGGACCTACAACAGAGCATGGCGTTTAGTAACTGTTTTAGAGGGAACACTTCTTCCCCACTCCTTGGGTTTCCATGTAGATGGACCTCCATAAGAGAGACACTTCTGTATTTTGTCCCATTGGTCTACATTTCTTAATTGGATGGAGCTAATTTTTTTTTTTAAATTAAACATGAAGGCTTTGATCGTTTTTCACCCTTCTCTACCCTAAACCATGTGACACAATAATTCTGGGTAAATGTCTCTACTCTGTAAACCCAAGTGTTTCTTTGGGGGACTGGTCCAAGGTCTAACTGGGACTAGAGAGTGTCTTAGGGGGAGAGTGTGACCAGGTTCATATGGTTGCACATCAAGCTGCACGCTCTAACCTAGCTTTTAAAGGTAATAAAGCACAACTTCTTATCTCCTGTGTTTGGCTCCCACTGTGTTAGAACTCAGGGGAAAAAGGAGTCTTTTACTGAGCCTTCTAAAATCCCGGTCATAGACACTCAATGTTGATCAAACAGAATAAATGAAAGTCCACATCTAAAAGTCTCACAGATGACGCTGATGTGTAGCTAGACTGGGAACTACTGATTTTAAAACCCAGTTCTCAGGAACCTGTTGAGGGTAGAATCTAGAACCACAGAGGGGAACAGGAGGCAGGTGATCTCTGAATTGGGATGGGTTGGTTTTATAAAGAATAAAAGCATGAAAAGAGAATTAAGAACGGCTCGAATCACTGAACTTACTCAGAAAGTCTTTAGGTTTCCATTTTTCTTTGATGAATATGATTCCTATGATAGCGCTAGCTGAAAAACAAAGAACAGGGAAGAGACCTGAGGTTGCTGTCAGCCAAAGGGTATCCCTTTGCCCACACCCTCTGGCTGGGTCATTTGCACTTAGAGTGTGTCCTAACCTCTCACTCAGGCTCCTAAGCACTCAGTCCCTCCAGTTCCTCTCTTATTCCATCTTGGAAAGGGAGGTTTTCCTCTCTGAGCCTTCCTGAGAATTTCCTATAAGGCCAGGAGCCCTGAACGTTAAGTGCCTGCTGTTTGACAGGCGATTTACACAACTTATTTCTGGCATGTCCGCCCTTGGAGGTGGGTACTGTCATGATTCCTCTTTGATAAATGGGACACTGAGGTTGAAAGAGAAGGGTTCACTCAAGATCATGCCACTGGTAAGGTAAGGCAAGACTTGAACCCTGTACCACTGGAAGTCAGTGCTCTTGCTCCTTCCACTGCAACTCCTACCTCTGAAACAGCCCCCTGGTTCTTTTTTGTCCTTGACTCTCCATGTTCACAGATGTACGCAAACATCCCGTGACTGCCCTAAAGAATGGGGCTGCCAGTCACTGTGAACATTCCTGGGCCACTGTCCCAGTTCTGCCTTTCTGGCTGTGCGTCCTTGGGGTAAGTCACTTCACCTGAGTCACCATTCTCTGGTCTATGAAACAGTATGTTGGGCCGGGCTCGGTGGCACAGCCTGTAATCCCAGTGCTTTGGGAGGCTGAGGTGAGTGGATTGCGGGTTCGAGACCTGCCTGGGCAACTTGGCGAGACCTCATCTCTACAATAAATCAAAAATTAGCCGAGTATGGTAGTGCGCGCCTATAGTTCCAGCTACTTGGAAGGTTGAGGTGGAAGGATCGCCAGAGCCCAGCAGGTCGAGGCTGCAGTGGCACTGCACTCCAGTCTGGGTGACAGAGTGAGACACCAACTCAAAAAAAAAAGAAAGAAAGAAACAGTATGTTGTATCCAGCTGATACTAGCTTGCTGGTTGTTAAATATTCAGGAAACCATTGGTAGCTTGAAATCAGTCACAGTAGGAATAAGTAATGTATACACAATATAAACTGGCAAACACCACAAATCAAGTCTCCCCTTTTTCACTCCCCACATTCCCATTCCTTCTCTTCATTCCGCCCTCCATCCACCTCCTCTTCTTTTTCTTCTTGTCTTTCTGTCTCTCTCTGAGAGTTGGTTTACTAGCACACCACTGAAAATTACTTCTCTGAATTATAGTGGCAATTGAATGAGAGAATATATGTAAGTCATTTGGCACACAGTAAAAGCTCAATAACTGTTATTATTATTATTGAAGTATCTAGAACAAGGCTGGGTGTGGTAGCTCACATCTGTAATCCCAGCACTTTGGGAGGTGGAGGCGAGAGGACTGAGCCCAGGGGTTCAAGACCAGCCTGGACAACTTGGCAAGACCTCGTCTCTACAATAAAGAACAAAATTAGTCAGGTATGGTTGTGCATGCCTATAGTTCCAGCTACTTGGAAGATCAAGGTGGAAGGACTGTCTGAGTCCAGCAGGTTGAGGCTGGAGTAGCCATGGTTGTGCGATTATATTCCAGTCTGGGTGACAGAGTGAGACTCTGACTCAAAAATAATAAACAAATAGAGCACCTGGTACAGTGATGGATAAGTCATAGGTATCCAGTAAGTGGTGATTATTTTTATTTATTTATTTATTTTTTAGTTGGAGTCTCACTCTGTTGCCCAGGTTGGTGTGCAATGGCATGCTCATGGCCACCGCAGCCTCAGCCCTACCAGAAGAGGGCTTACTTAACTCAAAGAGGAACAAGATCTGAAAGTTTCTCCTTTAAGAGCAGGGCAGAGGCCAGGCTTGGTGGCTCAGCCTGTAATCCCAGCACTTTGGGAGGCCGAGTTGAGTGGATTGCCTGAGCCTGTGGGTTCGAGACCACCCTAGATAACTTGGTGAGACCTCATCTCTACAATAAAAATAAAATTAGCTGGGCATGGTAGCGCTTGCCTGTAGTTCTGGCTACTTGGAAGGCTGAGGTGAACGGATTGCCGGAGCCCAGCAGGTTGACACTGGGGTGGTTGTGAGTGTGGCACTGCACTCCAGCCTGGTCAACAGAGTGAGACTCCAACTCAAAAACAAAACAAAACAAAACAAAAAAAGGGAGCAGGGCAGAGCTTCTAGGCAGCGCAGCACTCACCAGCAAAATGGGAAAAAAACCCATTTCAAAGCAAGTTCATTGTTCCAGCTCCTTTGTACAAAAAGCTATTATTCACTAATCTACTACCATATTTTCTTTAAGAAAGAATTTTGCTCAAATTTTATTTTCTCTGTGACTTCATGAACATTCAAACTCCTTTGTCTTTTAGTTGGTTCAAACACTGAAAACACTAGCTCACTGATTACAGAAATCACAGAAAAATGGCAGATGAGAAAGTTAGTGATTTTTTATATAAGTACCAAGCACCAACCGACTGTGCCACTGGAGATTGTTTGATGTTTTAAAAATGGAATCAGTTGATGTACAAAATCAGAGAATAAGCTGAATGTGCATTTCTAGAGGTGTAAGATACCCAAATTATACAAAAGCTTAGTTGATCTTGGTGTAAGAATGTCTGGGTTAAGGTTCACCTTCTTTGCAGTAGAAATAAAAAGCAAGGGGCAACCCTCTCAGGTCCCCTACTACTCTGGGAGCTTTTCTGTCCTCTCAATAAATCCTGCTTTCACAAAAAGAAAAGAAAAGAAAAAAAATAAAAAGCAAGTCTGATCAACATTCTGAATCTGAAACAAATTCTGGAGCCAGACAGCCTGGTTCATAACCCAGTCCATTTACTCATTAGTTGTGTGATTTGGAGGAAGTAATTTCATCACTTTGTGCCTCAGTTTCCTTATCTGTAAAGTGGGGATAATGGTCTCTGGGAGGATTGGAAGAATTAAGATCTGTAAAGCACTCACAGGGCCTGGGGTATATGAAGCTTTTTGTGTTAGGCTAGTATTACCCAAGGAAACTTGATTTGTTCAGTGAGTGCCTTAGATCTTGAGATGACACTGGTCACACAGGTGGGTGAGCCCAGAGGAAGGGGGGTAGAGCCCTGGTCTCACCTATCACAGAGACGGCACTGAGGGGCACGATGAGCGAGAGAGGTGCGAAGGCGTAGGAGGCGAACACGCCCAGCTCACCCAGCAGCATCAGGAACAGGCCCAGCCACCATGTCTTGGTCTTGAAATAGGCCCGGGGGTCCTTGGAGCCTGCCAGGCGGATGTGGCAGTACTTCTAGAAAACCGAGAAAGAATGCAATTTGCCCAGATGTTTGGGGGACAAAAGGGTATGATATACATATCCTAAATCTACCTTCCACTTTCAAAAATAAATTAGAAAGATCTGTCAAATTATTTGGAGTCCTTAAAGCAGTAGTGCTCTAATTGCTAATCCTAGATGGTTAATCTAGGACGGTAGCTCTCCAACGGGCTGGGAATTCTTAATACTTAATACTTCCCCAGGGAGCTTTGAATAAACACCCATCTGGGCCTCATCCTCAGTCAGCCTCAGGAAGGTGTGGGTGAGGCCTGGAAACAGGCATTTCTCACACACAGCACAGATGATGTGCTGTCTTGGGGTGGGAGTCGTGGTCTAAGGATCCCACTTTGGCCTGGCTTTTAGGGTCACCTTCTCCCTCTCACTGTGATCCCAGGATTCCCACGTTTGGGATACCTGCTTGGCTACATTTCTGTCTGTGCCAGCAGCTCTCATGGGTATTGGTGGACCTTGTCCTCCCTGGGTGGATACTTGGCTCAAGCATGGCACGGATATATATATTCCCCAGGAAAAGTGAACTTGGCGCATAAACACTGAGGCAATAGCAAAGGCGGGCTAAAAAGTCATGTTGACTTAGAAGGCCAAGTTGGCCATCTGGGGAAGATCATGATGTGGACTGCATGGAAGCATATGCATTAAGTGGAGATGCTGGTCTGTAGAGAGAAGGGAATGAATCAGACAAGTAGCTGAGACCACGTGATCTCAGCAACACAGAAACACCACACATGCATGGGAGTCCCCATGGATGTGTACCCTGGGGGATGACAGTCTCCTGCCCATCCAGGGAGGAAGAACAGCTCATGGTGGGTGGGAACTTGGTGACGTTGGCCAGGTGACGTTGACTGACTTGCTATGGGATTTATCCTGCTAGCAGGTATCAAGTCTAAGCTGGGTTTCCCAGAAGCAGTCCCTGGGACAAGGACTTGGAAGCAGAGAGTTTGTGAGGGAGATGTTTCCAGGAAGTGCAAGGGAGGGAGGGGGAAAGTGAGGTGGGCATAGAGAACAAAAGAAGGGAAGAAGCGTTAATAAGTGAATTAGCCCCGTGGACAACTGGGGCTCAGTTCTGCTGAGAAACCCCATGAATCTCACCTCAGAACTGTCTGTCCTACTGGAGTATAGGAGCTTGGGCATTTATCCATGACTCTCACCTCCGCTGGCTGAAGGCAGACTCCAGGGGCCTTAAAGTCCCCCAACACACATCCCATGGCACCTGCATGCCAGGGGGACCAGGTTCCTGGTGCCTCCACGAGAAGTTATAGCTTGCTCCAAACCACAGCTGCTCCTGAGCTCAGGCGGGCCAAGGGTATGTGGTCAGGAGTGAGGGCATCCACAGCAACTGCTATAGGAAACTCCTAGAGCCTTTTAAGCAATGAACAGTGCTGTCATTAGCACTGAATTCTACAATGATAATTTCAGCAGCTTTGTAGCGAGGCAAACGGGAGAGGATGAAACCAGAGCCAGGGAGGCCAGGTAGGAGGTCACTGCACAGCCAAGGAGAGGAGGTGAAGACCTGGCTAGGAGGGTGACAGAGGGAGACCCGGATCAAGAGAGATTCTGCAACGGCCCACAAGGTATTGTCCCCAGCACAGCCCAGGGATGGAGTAGGGGGACCCACAGAGCGGAGGAAGCTGGACCTAGATAAGACACCCCGATTTCTCTGCTATATCTCTGTTCCAGACAGCACTGGTAGCCAAAACTTACCTGGAGGTTAAGCGCAATGCTGACCACGAGGTGTCCGAAAATTGCCAAGAGGGCACCAATCAAGTTTTCCTGTAAAGAGAGCAGACATGAGTTGGGGCACATTCAATACCCAGCTGTTTGCTATCCCCAAAACAAAACCAGAAAAACAACATCTACCACCAAGCCACGTCCCAGATTTCCACTGGAGTTATACCATCCAAGGTTAATTGGGCTGCTTTGTTGGTTTATAAAACACTTTCCTGAACTGGACACTTCTAGAAAACACCATCCTTTGGTCGGCTGGTCACAATGACCCATCAAGGTCTAAACCAGCTCTGCTATTTCCTTTAATGTGTTGACTTGCCACCATTCTGTGCAGAAAAGCAACATTCAGAAATCAGAATTTATGAGAAATACATGCAGGAATACTTTTTGCTACTTATCAGTGAACTCTCATGTTCTCAGAGGGGTTTAAATGAGACTCTTTTAACTGGCTAATTTGCTTAGGGAATTTTTAATTATTTAATTTATAAAAAATTAATTTATATTACTTAAGGAGTCAGGTTCAGATTCCTTGGCATGGTATTTTTTAAAAACTTTATGAAATAATTATTAAACATGTATTCATGGTAAACTAATTACAAAATATAAATAAAAAGAATAATAATAACACAATAGAAAAGTGACTTATAATTCTATAACCCAGAGATAATTACTATAAACATTTTGGTTCTTAGTCCTGTAAGTCTTTTTTGTCTATAAATTGGCATATCAATAGAAATGTGAATTTGCTTTACAAAAATAAGATTACCATCCTGTTTTATAACCTCTTTTTTTTTTATTACTTAACAGATTGCAAACACATTTCCCTGTCAGGCATATCTAATTCGTCATCTTTTTTTATTAAAAAAAATATTTTTTTTTAGAGATGGGGTCTCCCTATGTTGCCCAGGCTGAACTCCTGACCTCAAGCAATCTTCCTGCCTCAGCCTTCCCAAGTACTGGGATTACAGGCATGAGCTACCATTCCTGGCCTAATTCCTCATTTTTAACAAATGTCAAATAACTCATTGTTTGGATAGGCTACATTGTATGGGTTCACTATTATTAGTTAGGCTATTTCCTTTTTTAAAAACAATGCTGTGATAGGACAGCCTATTACACACATTTTGGTGTGTTTGTGTGGATTAGTCCCTTGGGATAAATTCTTAGAAGTAGGGTCAAAGTGTACTTAGCATTTAAACCATAATGTAGTGTCTCCCCAACACACCCACCACTAAACATCAAGGAATGCTCTGTTAGTCAACAATTAATCCTGCCTTTCCAGGATGCACCCTTTCAGGTCTTCCTCCACTCAGGTGGTTCATCCCACCCGGTTGCCCTCCTTGGTGAATCTTTAAGGCGTGGGCCAGGCCCCAGGCAATCAGCAGTGAACAAGACAAATGCAGTCCTTGCTCTCACAGGGTTCAATCCATCTGGGAAGACAGAAAATAGCAAGCCAGCTGGGAAGACAGACAATTAGCAAGCTGTGCCACAGTGGCCACAGTGGGTCTTGCCTCCTCCTCAGGATTGAGTCAGCAGTTAGGTTGGAGCCAACCCTTTCTCCCTTGTACCCTTCCTTTCCTGGAATGCAGTGGTTACAGGCTGAGGGCAGGTTTTCCCTAAGAGACAACACTGGCCTGGGACCAGGGCAGGGGGAGAGAGACAGAGGCCCACTGACAGAAATCACCATGAATGGCTATTCTTAACTTCTCCTCCAGCAAGGCATAGCACTGTAGCATATGAGCCAGGCGCCAGAAGATCCCGGTTCCAGTCCCAGCTCTGCAACCTGAAACAAGTCTCTCCCTGGTCAGGCTTGTGTGTCTCCGACCTGGATAATGTAAAGTGCTGGAAACTGACTGAGGGCAGAAACAGGGCCTCAGACCTAAAAGCCTTGCTAGAGACCAACTGAGCCAGGGTTTCCCCAACTGGGCTCTCATAGAGGTTCATGTGTCAAAAGGGTTCAAGGTAAAACAAGCACCATGTAGTTGAATCAGCTTGGGAAGCACCTGCATCCTCAACCTGCTGCTTGAAGGCCCACAGTGCACGTGATGGAGGCTCTCAGAGGAGTTTCTCCTGTTCTAACTCAGGTTTCCCAAAGGTATTTGGCTCTAGAACTCTTAACCTGGGATCCAGCGATTGGCACCTGCAGTAGACATCTATGATTCTCATCCAACTGACATTTTAATAACATCTCTTCTGATAAATAGCACGCTGGTTGTGCTGGGGAGGGCACCTCCCCCCACCCCCGGCCCCACCCCACTGGACACAGCCTCGTTGGAACTGTCATTCCAGTCCTTGATCCTCCCCTGGACAAGGATGAGCCGATGACCCAAGCGTGATCCAAATCAAGCAGGTCAGAAACTCTGCCCCTGGAATTCAAATCTTGGACTGAGAAACACAAAGGCTGAAGAAAGGCTGGCTTTCTTCGGCCCAAGGTGAGGCCTAGACAAATCATTAGATCCATTCCTGCTCCTCAGGCCCCTGGAGCCAGCCACCCTGGCTCCTGTCCTTCCTAAAGTCAGGAGCAGCCCCAGTCTTTTGATCACGAGCTGGTTTCTGTTACCTGCAACCAAAAAGCCTAATAGAATCAGCACTTCATGGAATGCAGTTTGGGAACATGTTTATTATTAGTCCAACTTCTTGTAAACCTGAATGGAGTTTTCCCCTCCCGTTTTACAGATGGCTTGGGTGAACAAAAAGGCTACCTGCTTTTACTTTAAAAAAAAAAAAAAAAAATATATATATATATATGTGTGTGTGTATATATATGTTAGTAAAGTAACAAATTCATAAATCTAGTTTTCTGAAGTAAAACCTTACCACGGAACTGCTTCATAAATCTAACGAATTATATGAATGGATAGAATCTATCTTAATTTCTCTTAAATGTGCTACCACTGCTCACATACAAGGGGGGACCCAAAAAAACCCAGAATTTATTCATTTAAAAATTGTGTATTTATTCTTACATGTTTAAACTTCAGTCACCTTCAAAGTACTCTCCATGTGATGAAAGGCACCTATCCAGATAGTTTTTCCACTGCTCAAAACAGTTTTTGAACTCATCCATTTTGATGCCTTTTAGTACTTCATTAGTCATCTTTTGTTTCACCTCTTCAGCATCGGCCAAACATTTCCCTTTGAGGACATTTTTTTCCCATCCAGGGAAACAAAAGAAGTCACTCAGGGTGAGATCAGGTTAACAGGGAGGGTGGGGCACAGGGGGCATGCCATTTTTGGTCAAAAACTGCTGAACATTCAGTGATGTGTGGGCAGGTGCCCTGAACTGCCGCACATTGTTTGTATAAATCACCCATCATGAAATAGGTGAATGTATTGAAAGAACCTCCAAAAAAAGTCAAAGCCTCTCACGGTAACACTAACTGGTACACAGATGCTGATGGGGGTTCCTAGAACACTTATCTAGCAGGGAAGCCTATACTACAAGGGGCCTGCTCTCTAAAGAAGAATTCTGCTTTTGTCAGGATCCCCCCTTGTACAATAAAATTATTTCATCGTTTTCCATTTAGAAAGTCAGTTATAGAACTTCTGTTTCTGGGAAGATGGAGTAGACATACTGTTCCCTATTCTTTCTGCTACATACAACTAAATTCCTGGACATGACAGATAAAACAAAGTGTAAGAAGACTGAAAGCGGAGGAAAGAAAGCAGATAAGCTGGAAAACTTGGGACCCAAGGTACAACATAGTGGTGAGCTTCCCGGGTTTTCTTTTTGCCTAATATATATATCCCAGACTTGGAGCTTTAAGACAGCATACTGGGAAACACCAACGGGGGGCGGGGAGGGGGGGGAGGGAGGGAGGGAAGAAGGAAGAGCAAGCCTGCTCTTTCTAGTCAAAGGACTAGGAGGTGGGCAGCTTAGCAAGAAAAAAACCTTTAGACAATAACTGCTCTACTCCAATACAGGGAAGAACAAGGTACCTGTATGGTCTGAATATCTGTGTCCCCTCTCCACACACACACCTCCAGTCCCAGACTCATATGTTGAAGTCCTGACCCCCAAGGTCATGGTATTAAGAGGTGGTTTTTTTGTTTTGTTTTGTTTTGTTTTTTGAGTTGGAGTCACTCTGTCACCCAGATGAGTGCAGTGGCCGCTCCCGGCCACTGTAGCCTCGACCTTCTGGGCTCTGGTGATCCTTCGCCTCAGCTTTCCAAGTAGCTGGAACTACAGGTGCGCGCTACCACGCCCAGCTAGTTTTTGATTTATTGTAGAGATGAGGTCTTGCCAAGTTGCCCAGGCGGGTCTCGAACCTGCAGGCTCAGGCAATCCACTCACCTTAGCCTCCCAAAGCACGGGATTACAGGCTGAGCCATCGAGCCCGGCTTAAGAGGTGGTTTCTTTGAGAGGTGACTAGGTCCTGAAGACAGGGCCCTCATGAATGGGATGAGTACTCTTATAAAAGAGGTTTGAGAGCAACCCCTACCTCTTCCACCATGTGAGGACTCAGGGACAAGGCGCCATCCATGAGAGAGCAGGCTCTCACAAGACACGGACTCTGTCAGTACCTTGATCTTGGACTTTCCAGCTTTCAGAACCATGAGAAATACATTAGTTGTTTATAAGCTAACCAGTTTATGGTATTTTGCTATAGCAGCCCAAATGGACTAGGATAGCTGGGACTATCAGAGACGGCCATGTAGGCAGCCAGTGGCTATGATGAGGCATTCCCTCCCCCTAAGTCAGTGGAGAACACCTGTGAAGCTTGGATTCCTACCTTTGATGCACAAAGTTTTTGATGAAGTCTAGTTTACCTATTGTTTTCTTTTGTCATTCATGCTTTTGATGTCATATTTTAATTACTGTTGTCTAATCCAAGATCACAAAAATTTACACCTCTATTTCCTTCTAAGAATTTTATAGTTTTAGTTCCTGTATTTAGGTCTTTGATCCATTGTGAGTTAATCTTTATACATGGTGAGAGGTGGAAGTCCAACTTCACTCATTCTTTTATATGTGGGTATCCAGTTATCCCTACACTATTTGTTGAAAAGACTATTCTTTCCCCCATTGAATGGTGTTAGAACTCTTGCTGAAAATCAATTGTCTGGCCAGGCGCGGTGGCTCAAGCCTGTAATCCCAGCACTTTGGAAGGCTGAGGCAAGAGGATTGCCTGAGCCTGAGGGTTCGAGACCAGCCTGGGCAACATGGTGAGACCTTGTCACTACAACAAATCACTAATTAGCCAGACGTGGTAGTGCACACCTGCAGTTCCAGTTCCTTGGAAGGCTGAGGTGGAAGGATCACCAGAGCCCAGCAGGTCTATACTGGGGTGGCCATGAGCATCTCACTGCACTCCAGCCCGGGTGACAGAGTGAGATGCCAACTCAAAAAAAAAAAAATGTCCGTGTGCACTTGGGAAGAATTTGTATCTTGCTATTGTTGGGTAGAATATCCTATAAATGTCTGTTAGGTCTAGTTGGTTTATGGTGTTGTTCAAGTATTCTTTTCCTTGTGGATCAAGTTGTCTTATCCATAAATGAAAAAGGGGTATTGAAATCTTCAACGATTATTGTTTAACCATCTATTTCTTCCTTTGATTCTGTTAGTTTCTGCCTCATGTATTTCAGAGCTCTGTAGGTATATATATTTTGTAATTGTTGTATCTTCTTAGTGAGCTGACCCTTTTATCATGATATAGTGTCCTTCGTTGTACCTTGTTAACAATTTTTGTCTTAAAGTCTATTTTATCTAATGTTAGTATGGTCACTCTAGCTCTCCTTTGGTTATTGTTTGCATTAAGGACTAAACTCTGACTTTTTTTTCTCCCTCTCTTGCCAAATTCCTAACCCAGAGACCTGGGGAGTCTCATCAAATGGGTTTTTGTTAACCCTATGTAATGTGGTTACTTTCCAACAGGACTCTGGCATAAAATCACATAACAAAGAAGGACATAAAAAAATATTTTACGACCCTGCAAAGCCATCTCTTGGGGAAATGTACATCTATCTGTATAGCAGCTCCTTCCTGGGGATCCCCAGAGGAACTAGACGTTTGCTATCTATTCTCTCTCAAGGCTGCCACCTCTGAGGCTTCCTCTTCATATCAAGAAACTTAACTTCCTAGCTGGGCTCGGTGGCTCAGCCTGTAATCCCGTGCCTTGGGAGACTGAGGTGAGTGAATTGCCTGAGCCCGCGGGTTCGAGACCCGCCTGGGCAACTTGGTGAGACGTCATCTCTACAATAAAAAAAAAAAAATTAGCCGGGTGTGGTAGCACGCACCTGTAGTTCCGGCTACTTGGAAGGCTGAGGCGGAAGGATCACCGGAGCCCAGCAGGTCTAGGCTGCGGTGGCCGGGAGCGGCCACTGCACTCCAGTCTGGGCGACAGAGTGAGACTCCAACCCCCCCCCAAAAGAAACTTCCTTATCATTCCTCTAGCTGCCCCTTGTCTCAAGGTGGCACTTCCTTTACTGATTTCAAAAGTCTTTAGAGGAAACCTTTGAATGCATCTACAACCTACAAGCCCCACTTGGAGAAGTCCTGTCTCCCCAGACCAAACCAATGTAAATCTCATATTGATTTATGGGTTTGTTTTTTTTGTTTTGTTTTTTATTTTTTGAGTTGGAGTCTCACTCTGTCGCCCAGACTGGAGTGCAGTGGTCGCTCCCGGTCACTGCAGCCTCGACCTGCTGGGCTCCGGCGATCCTTCTGCTTCAGCCTTCCAAGTAGCCAAAATTACAGGTATGCGCTACCACGCCCGGCTGATTTTTTGATTTATTGTAGAGATGAGGTCTCGCTGCCCAGGCGGGTCTCGAACCCGCGGGCTCAAGCAATCCACTCACTTCAGCCTCCCAAAGGCGCGGGATTACAGGCTGAGCCACCGAGCCCGGCTATTTATGGGTTTTTTATTTTGTTTTTGTAATTTCTGTCCAAAAAGATGTATACAACCAACCTGCAATTCAACCACCTCGGGTACATGTTCTCAGGACCTACTAGATGATACCATGGGCCTTGGTTATTCACATCTAGCTCAGAATAAACCTTAACTATTTTACAGAGTTAGGCTTCTTTCATCAAAAGTATGAAATATCTTTTTCCACCTTTTTATTTTTAACCTATTTGTGTCTGTGAATCCAAGTGAGTCTGTTCTGCCAATCCCTGCCTTTTAATTAGAGACTCTAATCCATTTTTTAATTTTTAATTTTTTAGCGATAGGGTCTTGCTCAATTGCTCAGGCTGGAGTATAATGGTGTGATCATAGCTCACTGCAGCCTCAAACTTTTGGGCTCAAGGTTTTTCCTGCTTCAGCCTCCTGAGTAGCTGTGACTATAGGCATGCACTACCATACCTGGCTAATTAAAAAAAAAAAAAATTTGCTTACAAAAGACTGGTCTCAAATTCCTGGCCTTAAGTGATCCTTACCTCTCAGTCTCTCAAAATGCTGGGAATAAATTATAGATGTAAGCCACCATGTGCAGTCATATATGTTTAATATAATTAATGATAAGGAATGACTTACTTCTGCCATTTTGCTACTTATCCTTGATATGTCTTAGGCCTCTTTTTGTTCCTCAGTTCCTCCATTACTGCCTTCTTTTGTATTAAACAGACATGTTTTCTGCTGTATCATTTTAATTCCCTTGTCATTTCCATTGCTATATATTTTTGGGTTATTTTCTTAGTCACTGTGCTGAGAATTACAATGAACAACTTAATTTATAACAATCTAATCCATATTAACACCAACTTAATTCTAGGAGCATATACAACTTTGTTCCTCTAAAGTTCCATTGCCTCCCTCCTTATGCTGTTATTGTTGCAGACTTCTCCATTCCTTTAAAAACTTAATCATCTGATATGGGTGGACAGAACTCTGCATGTAGAAGTGATATTCAATCAGAGTCTCCACACTTCTATTTTCTTTGCTGACCAACAGAAGAAACTCACTTTACGATTATGTTTCCTGAATACGTGGCTTGATCTAAGCACAAATAAATGGCAAACAATGAAGAATGTGCTATGTGTCATAAGACAGAGTGCTGATAAAGAGGGAATTTCAAAGGAGGAATTCATGCTGGACACATGGTCTGAACTACTTGGCCCGCTGTCATGTGGCCAAGTCACTTTGGAAAGGCCACCGCTAAAATCTGGGCTCACAGACCTCCAGCCTGAGTTCTTTCTATGCACCTGGCCTCCTACTCCATCCTCTGCATGGCCCCCACCTGAGGCCAAGTATACCCAACACTCCACCAACGCTTGTGTCCTGAAGACAGAAGGCAATCTGCAAAGAAAGGATTTCATGGTGATGGGAAGGGCCCCATAATCCTAAGGAATTGCTCCAGCCCAATCAGCAGGGGGAGGGTGGTTGGTTATTCAGAGGTCAGGCTCCAGAGTTGAATAGCTCTCACCTGGAATCCAGCCTCTGTCCCTCACAATACCATGACTTGGGCAGCATATCTCTGAGCTTCTGTTTCCTCCGCTATAAAATGAAGTTATTAAGAGTACTTACTCTCAGGGAGGCTAAAAGGATGAAACAAGATAAACCCATGGAAATAACCAAGAATGGATGCTAGCATAAGTCAGAAGGTCCAGGGAAACAGATTTCTTTACTACAGGACTTCTCAGAGCCTTCAATACATATTAGCGATCATAGTTAGACACATCCATCAGCCAACAACAGGACATCATGAGAACCTCCTATGTGCCAGGCACATGCTAGAAGGAGGTGGTCAGGGTTACTAGAAAGAGCTCAGCCTTTAACAAGGATAATGACAAACAGCAACATTTATCAAGCACTGACTATGCACCAAGTATTACTCTAAGTACTTCAAAAATATTAGCTCATTTAATCTTCACAACAACTTTGTATGGCAGGTACTGTTATTATCTAGTTTTAGTGAAGAAATTGAGGCACAGAGGGCAAGAGATAGTTAGTGAGTAGGTGAAGCAGGATTGGAGTCCAGGTAGTCTGACATCAGAGTCCATGTTCTTAACTGTTATGCCAAACTATGTAATATCTAAAACTCTAGAACAGAACTGACACAGGGTAGGAATTCAGTGATTAGTAGCCATTCTCAGGGGCTGGAGAATCTGTTCCTGATCCAATGACTCCCAGGCTAGTTCAGAATGGAGACACTTATAATATTATAATCTATTAGAGATGTGTACAAGAGCAACAGAAATAGAGACACAAAGAATGGCACACCAGACATTTATGTAGTGCCTAGCAGGTGCCATGAACTGAGTGTAAATGCCATAACCTGCCCCTGTCCTCACATAATAGATATTGAACTGCTTATTTAATCGCACTGTGGTTAGAGCTATATAGGAGACACACGGAGTACTCTAAGAATGTGTGATGGCACCTGATCATGTGTGCACACACACGTGTGTGTGTGTGTGTGTGTGTGTGTGTGTGTGTGTGTGTGTGTGTGTGTGTGTATGGTGGGGGGAGGGGGTGCTCAAGGAAGACAGCTCTGAAAAATGATTTTCTAAAGGAGGCCTGCAGACCTAGGTTGCTGGGGGGGGTGGTGGCGGTTGAGGTGGAGAAAGCCATTCCACATACCATGGGAAGCTCCCAAGAAGGAAAGAGCACAGCACCTCTGGGACGTGGAAATGCGACTGGTGTAGAGGACAAGATCCAGGGGGAAATGGGTTCGAGGGCCCTGGGAGGTAAGGTAGGGGTCCAGGGAAGATGGAGAGGAAACAGAGTGGCAGGCAGACTGGGAAGGGGCTTCTCTCCTAGCTCAAGAGTTTGAACCTGGGTTGGGAGATATACCAGGGTGAAGAGGCTCTGTGACAGCATTTGTTTCTAAAAGCAAAATCAGGTAGCAAGGACTAGAAGCCATCCTCTTTAAACTGGGCCAGAGCCTTTCTTCTACAAGGCATTCACCAGATCGAACAGTTTTGAGGGACTCGATCACCATAACTTCACATCTATCCATGATCTTTGCTAGTTTCTGGTATGTTCCCTTTTCTCATCTCACCTTTCATAGCAGCTTTCACCCACTTTACCAAAGGAAGGCATGTCCCTCACTTATCTTAGACTCTTACTCTAGCACATTGCCCCAAGTTGTAAAACCACCACCAGGAAACCAAGGGGAATTTTGAAATGTTGTTTCTCAGGAGGTTTCTTTAGTGATAAACAAGACTACCATAATACCCATTCTAGGAATGGCTTTCCTTTCCTCTCTCATCCATATCCTGTTAAAGCATGACATCAGAATGGGATACTTTGGCCCTTGTTGGGATATTATAAAACTAGAGAGTCTGATTTGACTGATGCTTGGACAATAAGGACTAGCCTTGTTAACTGGGTTATATTCCATATCTATTACATAGGTTGAATGAGCCAAATCTGCTGCTCTAAGTTTTGATGAAAACATATTCAAAGTTTATGATAAAATAAAAACATTTATAATTTAAACATATGTACAAATGCTTGTAATTTTTATATTATACTTTATAACATATGTACAAACATATAAAATAAAAACATTTATAATTTAAACATATGTACAAATGCTTATAATTTTTATATTATACTTTATAACATATGTACAAACATATGTATATTAAAGTACAACATAAACAAAGTTATAGTAAAATGACTATTTCAATTTCCACAACCCTTTCTGGATATAACAGGTTAACACAAAGTGCCTCTAGGTGCAAAAAGTTACAGGTATGGATAATGCCTTTTTGGTAAACGTCATAGAAATGGTGAAAGCAAAACAGATCTTGTTATAAATTATCTGTGTGTAGTACTTTGCTCTGAACAAAAATGAAGGTGGTCCTAATTATATTGTTAGCTGATAGGTCAATACAAATAGTTTTATCACAATGTGAATTTTAGCATACAACTTGAAAGGAGTTCACAGAATTTAACACTGCTATCATAACACTCCTTCCATGCCAGGTACTTACACTAATATGATTGAAGTTCTCAGCACTAAGTTATAAAAAAACAAAACTTGCAACTGAATTCATGCTAAACTGTATCTCATCCTAGTAATCAATGATATTTGTCTTGACTACAGGAATTAATTTTTTGTACAAAGCCCTATTCTTCTCATTCAGATATTCATTTCTAATATAATATTATTATTATTTAAAGCAGGATTTATTAAGAGGCCAGAAAAGCTCCCACAGTGGGAGGAGAACCGAGGGAGTTGCCCTAATATAATATTTTTTAAAAAATAATCATTGTGAAATTTTATACTGCATTAATTGCTTTTATTCAATTGTACCAATAAACTTCTTCTGGTCGAATCAATACTTATGAACCTCACATCCAAGGAAATGTTTATCAATAAATTTGATTACCTATTCTACATCTTTTCTTATAGACAAATACTAAAAAAAGAATTAACTGGCAAGTCATTAGGCTGAGATGGCTCCAGTGTCCTGGGTTTCTATGTAAGCAAACTGAAATCTAATGAAACTTTAGCTTAATCAATCAGAAACTGCCAGCTAATCTCTAACTAGGGTCTTTCCAGATGATCAGACCAAAGAAAAACAAATGCCTCACCTAGCCATCAAGGAATTTCTTTCCTTTGCTTCCACATTCGGTCAACAAAGGTCTGCTGCTCCTGCTACTAAAGCAGGGCTCTCTGAACCTCTTTTGGTTCTGAGTGGCTGCCTGATTCACGACTTGTTCTTTGCTCAAATAACTCTGCTAACTGCCCAAAGCTTTTATTTTAACGGAAATATTATAGGTGTCCATCAAACTTTCAAGCATTAAAAGACACAATTTTGTAGCCAGGCTCGGTGGCTCAGCCTGTAATCCCAGCACTTTGGGAGGCTGAGGTGAGTGGATTGCCTGAGCCCGCGGGTTCGAGACCCGCCTGGGCAACTTGGCGAGACCTCATCTCTACAATAAAATCAAAAATCAACGGGGTGTGGTAGCACGCGCCTGTAGTTCCAGCTGCTTGGAAGGCTGAGACGGAAGGATCTCCAGAGCCCAGCAGGTCGAGGCTGCAGTGGCCGGGAGCAGCCACTGCACTCCAGTCTGGGTGACAGAGTGAGACTCCAACTCAAAAAAAAAAAAAAAAAAGACACAATTTTGTGATAAAATTCTATCAGGAAAATCAAAGGGAAATACAAATTTAAGGAGAAAAAGGAACGGTGTAAAATTCCCAACAGTTAAAGAGTTTGTTTATGTATTTTTCAGAAGACTGTTGGTGGGTATTGAATGGTCTTATATTCCAGAGACTTCAGTTAAAAGTGTCTAACAATTTTTAAAAATACCAGTATTTAAATATGTCAGAGATTATATACTTTGCAAATATTTAAACTTGTATTGAAAAATTTTAGACATCAACGAAAAGAATGTGTGAGGAGATACCTGGTGTTTCTTTGGAGGGTCAAGTTTGAGGCCCTCATGGAGGACACAAAGCCAAAACTTCAGCCTCCATGGGAGGCAAAGACCAGGCAGCAGGAGGAACATGGGCCCAGTGATCCAGTCAACCTTCACTAATGAGAAGGAGCAGTCGTCAAAAAGAATTAGCTGGCAGCAAGTCTATGGGAGCTGCCTTAGGCAGGAAGGGGACAGAGGACTCTGGTTCAGCTCCAAGGAGGGGTCAAAGCTACTTTGTTACTTTTATGGGGAACAGGGAGAGCTGGAAACAGGCTCCAGAAGTTGTGTAGAAACCTGAGACTTGAGTTCAGAGGACACAGGGCTCACACAGCCATGGGCTCAAGAACTGTTTCTCTAGGGTTAGATTTGTCCTCTCTTGCCAGTTGAGATGACAGCGCCCCCTCTCAGTGCTGTCGTGGGGGACTTCCTGAGACAATCTAGACAAGGCAGTTACCTCAGTACTTAGAATCAATTGCCAATAGTCACCCATTTTTGACCTACAAAAACACAGTAGTGTCATATGGTTCAACCTCTGACTGACAGATGCTATTTTATTTTTGCCCCAAGAGACCAACATGAGATGCTCTCTGATGAGATGTTGACGAAATCCACATTTAGTCTGTGAATGCATCAGGCAACCTGAACACATGTTAACAACTCGCCTCCAGTAAAGATCTGAAGGGAAGAGGGAAGCAAGCCATTGCACCATAGGCCAGTCAGTATATTTTAGGGAGAAGGGTGAGAGCTAGAAACAAAAATGGTAAACCTCACAAGGATAAATTGATCTAGGCAGCAAAAACACTCGCGTTAAAAAGTAGGGGTCAAGGGGACAATTCTCTGTTGCCCTCAGAAGGTTTGGTGAAAATCAATTGACAAGAGGCAGACTAACAGGAGAAAAGGCAGATAAATGGATTTGCTCATAGTTTTATGTCACACAGGAATCTTCAGATTAAAGACTTAAAGATACAGGAGAAGCCACATTTTTACACCTAGGTTCAACCAAGTATGGACAGCCATGCAGAAATATGATTGGACAAAAAGAGTGTATGTAATGCTAACAGATGAAGTGAAGAAACCCAGCAAGACCTGTCTGTCTAGATTCTTCTTGGCCTCCCTGTACATAGAGACTTCCTTCTTTCCTTCCTTCCTTACCTCCCTCCTTCCCTCCCTATATGGGGCAGGACTCCCTTGGAAAAGGTCAGAGAATTTCTTTATGGCCAATTTTTACACAAAAAGGCAAGGGGAACAACATTAGAGTAATATTTTTAGGTTTTATGGCTTTGGGGAAAAAGGGCTCCAGTTTCTATGACCCGCCTTGGGGAAGAGGGATTGTAGCTTCTATGGCTAGCCTTGGGGCAGGATGACGGGCCACAGACAGGAAGGCAGGAAGGCAGAGGGAAAATTTGCTTCTGAGGCCTTCATTTTGGGGTATCATTCCTGAGCCCCAACAGTTACTATGATAACAAAGGCTGGTGCTGATGAGCACATGGGGCACTAAGCCTTCTCTATGTGCCTTCTTGGGGCTGTAAACAGCCTCATGAGGTGGGTGCTTCGTCCAGTTCTAATTTTAGCACCTAAGTATGACTTCCAGCCTACTCCTCCAGACAATAATTACTCCATTGTGTTCTGTGAACTGTCCTTCAAAGGTGGCAAAGTCAATTAGGAAAAAAGTAACCTTGTAAGTGCAACATACCCATTAGGCCACAGGCAGCTGAGGTTTCTTTTAAAAGCCACTTCCGCAAGCATACTCATGTCCAAACATAATAACTGGCTATAGACAGACATGATTAGTAACAGTGCAGTACAACTCTGCCCTTCCATCCAAGGGCTTCAAAGGGCTTCATCAACACTGTGTCCCAAGTCCTTGTGAAGTGGTGACTGGTTAGATTTTATAAGCATTTAAAGTTAGGTGAAGAACAGCCCAGGGTGATCCAGTTCGTGCACACACACCTCTGAGGCACCTGCAGTGCCTAAAGAGGCACTCAGGAGGGAGGAGTCCTGCAGTAAATGCTCAGCGCTTGGAAAAGGAAACGGGGGTGCCCAGTTCTGCAGCAGGAAGGGACAGGGAGGGACCCCGCTGGCTGCCTTTTCAGCCCACCCTGATTCTCTTTGCTGAGGAACCACGCCAGGTGTTTTCGCTGGGGCTATTTCAAGTGTGGCATATTCAAAAGTACACAGGCACAGGTAACCCAGAACAGGGGTTCTGCCTTGGAATCAGTAGCTCTGTCCCTGAAGCCTAGGACCGGAACACACAGTTCCCAGCTGAGGGGTGCCCGTGAGAACCATTACAGGGGCTCCAGGCCAGAGTCTTCACCTGCACTGTCAGATCAGGCCCATTCATCTGAAGTAACACCCAGTCAGGCTCCTAACTGCTTCCGAGTTCACTGGGCAGAGTCTGGGTCTCCACCTAAACCATCAGTTGAGGAGAGGGAGAGGAGAGGAGAGGGGAAGGGAGGAGGAAGGCAGATACCTCGATGGGGACTGCTCCTGGTGGAGATGTGTTACCAGAGAAGGCCCAAGACAGCCCAAGTCATACAGGGCGTGAGTGGCAGGCCAGAGCCAAGCACGAGTCTCCCCATCCCACTCTGCTCCCAAGTGTATCATGGGTGAGGAAGTAGTGAGCCCTCCCAATGACCAGGAGCCTTACATCTGGAGTAACCACAGATGGTCCAAACGGGGACATTGTGAGAATGAAAGGGGGCTCTATTCACATATACAGACAAGAGGCAAAAGCCAGGAGAACAGTCACTCTACTGATGACGCAGTCTCTGAATGGGGAGTGTTACTGGTGAGGAAAGTGGAGTGGGACAGAGATACTCACTTCAGCTTTACTACTTATTGACTGTGTGGCCCTGGGCATGTTAATTCACCTCTCTGTGCCAGCTTCTTCACATGTAAAATGGGTTATAACAGTACCCACCTCATGGGGCTTTTGTGAGGATTAGTACAGTCCCTGTCATATGGTAAACGGTCAATAAATGTTAGCAGCTGTTATTACTATGATCACAGTAGTTAATTGGCTATGGAAGTGTGGATAAGGGACCTGTATGTTACTGCCAGGAAGACAAAGGCTTCATAGCAAGGAGATACTTGAGCTGGAAGGAGGGGTAGGATTTCCACAGGCAGAAATTCTTCTCCCCGGCCCCAGACACAACTGACCACACCTTTCCCTTTCCTCTGTGCATCATCCTCCGTTCCCCTTGGTAGGCTTAAGGCATTTCTGAGTAAGCATAGCACAAGGTCGGACCGGGTGAGATACCTTTTCACTGACCCATGCACCCATGGGAAGGAAGGAGATGTGACTACCACCATTCCAGATGAGGCCACAGGAGCCCTGAGGCTTATGCCATGCAGCCAAGATTGCTCAGGCAGGAAGGGACAGAATGAAGGAAACCAAGAATACAAGCTGACGAGGTCCTTGTGTTCTTTGGCTTATGTTCAAAGAACTAAGCCTATATTTCCTTTGTCTCCCCTGACCTTTTAGTTGCATTTCTATGGATAGTCAAGCGGCACCAAGTCTGTGCCAGACTTGACCCGGAGCCTGCTCATCCTAAGTGATTGCCCTCTTAGCATAGATGCTAAGATATGCATAGTTTAGTCGTTGATACTTACCCTGCTTGTGTGATTTTACTCAGACATTAACATATCCTGCTCATATGGTTTCACCTTCCTTTGTGAGATTTTCGTCCTATATATAAGAGGCATGCGGTAAAAATATAAAGTTCTGTCTCGCTCTCAGCTACCTGGGAGAGGACCCTCCAAATCCGCTGTTTCTCCGTCTCTTTCTTTTCTCATTCCCTCCCCACAACTCAGGACCTGATCAGCAGAGGCTGGACCCCCACAACAGAACAGGGATAGAGTTTTGGGGGGTTTTTTTGAGTCTGAGTTTCACTCTGTCACCCAGGCTGGAGTGCAGTGGCATGCTCAAGGCTACCACAGCCTCGGGGGCTCTGGCAATCCTTCCACCTCAGCCTTCCAAGTAGCTGGAACTACATGCCTGGCTAATTTATTTTTCTAATTGTAGAGACAAGGTCTCACCAAGTTGCCCAGGCTGGTCTCGAACCCACAGGCTCAGGCAATCCACTCACCTCGGCCTCCCAAAGTACTGGGATTAAAGGTTGAGCCATCGAGCCCAGCCTAGAACAGGGATTTGGGCCCAGGTCGTCTTCTCTGTGCCCCTCCCAGTGCTGCAGTCAGCTCATAACCATCAGTTCACATGCCTGGTCCCCACTGCGATTCTCACACTCCTCGGCAGTCACCATGACTTGTTTATCTTTGATCTGGCATGGAGATCTTCCTTGCCAAGCAACTGAATTTGTGATTAAAATGGGAAGTCAGAAATCTCATCAGCAAGAGTGTTGTTTTCTTAGACTCTATATTTGTCTATTTGGCGCCATCATCACTAGGCCAATTGTATTAACTGTGTATTAACTGTATTCTTTTTTTTTTTTGCATTCTTGGTGCTCTGGTATTTGTGACCTTGCTGAATGGGGAGAGACTGCCCCTGTCAAGACTTGCCAATTCTTAGAAATGGCAAAGGAACGTACCTTCCATGTACTAGCTAACCAATCTGGAGCCAACACTTACAAATGATCTCTTCTGCCACACTCTCGCATGCCATGTCAATGTTTCCCCAGCCCTGAATCAACCCAGGGCTGGGTACCAGACAGCCCAGAATTATTCAAATCAGTCAGTACTAAAGCACGCCCTGTCCTGCCTTTCCCATGGAAAACACAATAAAGGCCCTCCTGGTCTAGGCTTTTCCCAGCTCCCTCTGCCTCCTGAACAACATTGGTGCTTCCCATGTGGCCCTCTGTGGCATGGTGTGCCCCTTTCTCTCAGGAAATGTAAGTAATAGAAGTATTCTTTAATGGCATTGGCCATCCATGCCATCACTCAGTCACCTCCACAAATTAATTCATGGGTGAGGAAGTAGTGAGGCCTCCCAACTACCAGGAGTCTTATATCTGGAGAACCACAGATGGTCCAAATGGGGATACTTTGAGAATGAAAGGGGGCTCTATTCACATACACAGACACAAGGCACAAGCCAGGAGAACCGTCACTCTACTCATGGCACAGTCTCTGAATGGAGCTACAATTCAGAAGGAAGAATTTTTATCATAATATTATAAATGGTGTAGACTTGAGGCTGGGTGTGGTGGCTCATGCCTGTAATCCTAGCACTTTGGGAGGCTGAGGCAAAAGGAATGTTCGAGCCCAGGAATTCAAGACCAGCCTGGGTAACATAGTAAGACTTTGTTTCTACAAAAAGCAAAACAAAATTAGCTGGGCATGGTGGTATGTGCCTGCAGTCCCAGTACTCACGACACTGAGGCAGAAGGATCACCAGATTCCAAGGAGGTCAGGGCTACAGTGAGCTGTGATCATGCCACTGTACTCCAGCCTGGGTGACAGAGCAAGATTCGGACGAAAGAAAGAAAGAGAGAGAGAGAGAGAGAGAGAGAGAGAGAAAGAAAGAAAGAAAGCAAAAAAATAAGAGGGCATAGGCTCAATATTAAAAAACCAGAATGGAATGTTCTGGTTGCTTCACAGAATGAAAGCACTCAGTACCTTCAAGATATTAGGCCCTGCAGGATTCATTCAAGCTGTTCCAGGGCTCCTAAAATTCCACGGAAGTCAAGACTATCCTGCTGCCAATATGTTTTCTGACTTGACAGGAGGGTGGTTACCCTCAAGGGAGGAAAAGTGGCTAGCAGGTGGCATGAGAGAATTTCTGGGTACTAGTAGTGTTCTGTTTCTTGCTATGGGGGTTGGTAACATGTGTGCACTCGCAGTGACAATTTAATGTCTAGCATTTATTATTTGTATACTTTTCTGTATGAATGTTACACTTTAACATAAAGGCTAATTTCTGACATGAAAACCTGCTCTACTTTGAATAATGCACTGTGAGACACATGGACTCCTACAGAGACGGTAAGAGTAACATGGCCCACTTAGAAGAGTTTGTTTTGCTCACTTTGAATATCAGTGATGACTAAGACGTGGCAGCCTAAGATCTTGATTTCTCAGGTTGATAAAGTTAAGAGCAGGGGCAGGAGCTCAGCAGATCATCTGGTGTAGAAATTCCCACACTTGGCTGGTTGTCTGATTCACCTGAAGAGGTTTTATAAATGCAGAGTCTGGGTTTCTGGTCTAGAAATGCTGAACTACATTAATTTGCAGGGGAGTAGAGACGAGGGGGTGAAGGCAGAGGAGTCCAAGGTCTAGAAATCTGCATATTTTAGAGTTCCCGAGGTATGCTGGGTGGTCAGCCAGAACTGGGGACTATCCATGAGCTCCCCCCCTTCACTTTCCAGAGACAGGAACTGAGGCACAGAGAAAGGACAACACAGCTGGACTCGGTGGCTCAGCCTGTAATCCTGCGCCTTTGGGAGGCTGAGGTGAGTGGATTGCTTGAGCCCGCAGGTTTGAGACCTGCCTAGGCAACTTGGCGAGACCTCATCTCTACAATAAATCAAAAATTAGCCGGGCATGGTAGCACGCGCCTGTAGTTCCAGCTACTTGGAAGGCTGAGGCAGAAGGATCACCGGAGCCCAGCACATCGAGGCTGCGGTGGCTGGGAGCGGCCACTGCACTCCAGTCTGGGCGACAGAGTGAGACTCCAAATCAAGAAAAAAAAAGAGAAAGGACAACACTTGCCTGAGATCACACCGTGATGACAGACTGGGCCAAAAACTCATGTCTTCCAAGTCTCAGCTGATACACTTCCCATCAGAGTCGTAGGAGAATACAGTGGCCACACAGGGAGAAGAAATAATGGGTTTTCATGGACAGATGATGGAGGAGCAAGGAAATCATGTCATCTCAGCTCTGGAGCTGACCTGATTTTGGACACAAACCACTAGGTTCTCCTTGGTAAGAATGAGTCGCTGCGAACGAACATCAGAGTCAATCCTTGCTCTAGGACGAGTCTAATTCCAGACAAACTTTCATAATCCCCATATGTGTGTAGTCTGCCTGGCTGGTCAGATGGGACTAAAATGATCAAAGTCTGTTCATGATCTGCAGCATCCCCTCCCCTGGTGCACTGGGGTCAGAGCGAGCACTGCTCACCAGGGGATTAGAGCAGTGAGGGGTGAGGAGCACAGGGTCTGCAGGCAATCTGACTTGGGTCTAAATTCTGGTGGCACAACTTACTAGCTGTGCCTGTCAGGGCTGCTACAGAACCTCCTCTGCACCTCCATTTCCTCGCCTACAATGCAGGGATAGAGATAGTAATAGCAAGCACATGAGCAAGTTTAGGCATTGTGCGTGGGTCCTTGTTCTAAGTGTTTCGCCTGGATGAATTCGTTTCATCTTCACAACCACTAGGAGACTGGTATGATTATCCCCATTTTACAGATGAGGAAAACAGTACCTACTTTATAGTGCTTTTGTGAAGATTACCTGAGAAAAGGCATGCGAACTTAGCCCAGTACCTGGGATAGAATAAATGCTTGATACATACTAGTCATTGTTATTATTATCATTATTATCTAGAACTATTGTAATAGTTCTAACTCTGCCTCTCAACTTGCTACATGATTTTAAATGTGTCACTTCTTGCCTGTCAGTCTCACTTTTCCAATCCATAAAATGAGAGGATCTCTAAAGATCATCTCTTTGGAGATGATCTCTAAAATCTCCTACTGCTTTAACGTGTTTGCAGTCTCGGATCGATCATTTAAAAAATGATTTTCTAAGCCGGGCTCGGTGGCTCAGCCTGTAATCCCGCGCCTTTGGGAGGCTGAGGTGAGTGGATTGCCTGAGCCCGT
>NW_007249755.1:579022-596386 GCF_000164805.1 Carlito syrichta | reverse complement strand
TGTAGAGATGAGGTCTCGCTGCCCAGGCAGGTCTCGAACCCGCGGGCTCAGGCAATCCACTCACCTCAGCCTCCCAAAGGCACGGGATTACAGGCTGAGCCACCGAGCCTGGCTTATATTTTTTTAGAAATGAGTTCTTACTATGTTGCCCAGGTTGGTCTTGAACTCCTGGTCTCAAATGATTCTCCCATCTCAGCCTCCCAAAGTGCTAGGATTACAGGTGTGAGCCCCTGCGCCTGGGCCAAAAAAAAAAAAGATTTTCAATAAATCCAAGTCCTCAGATGCTGCATTAATAGGTGTTTAAAACATTTAAATTTGACATAAAAGCTCCTTATTTTTAAAAAGGTTCATTCCCTTTGACTATTCATTGTACCTATATGATTATATCTAAGGAAACAGAGATGGGCACAACGATTTACACTCTGGAATGTTCATTGTTTCCAGCCACCCCAGATCAGAAACAACCTGAATATCCAACAAGGGACCTATTGAACAAATATTGATATACAAGCTCAACAGATTATTGGGTAGTCATTCAGAAAGCGTGTTTTCAATCACAACTCAATGACATGGGGAAATATTCCACAAATAAGGTTAAGTGAAATCCAGGTTAAAACTTCAGGTACAACACAACCCCCATGTGTAATACCAGAAAAAGACAGGAAAGAGATATACTGAAACACAAACAAAGATGATCTCCAAGTAATGGGATAGATGATTTTTAAAAAATCAAATCTCCTGAGTGGGAATGCATTTCTTTTTTGCCCCCTTTTAAGATGTTTCTCTACCTCCTTTTCTCGTGTATTTCAATAAGCATTTCTTTTCTTTTGATTACACATTCCCCTGTAGGTGTGAAGGACCTGCCTGTTTCTGCCAGCAAGAGGCAAGCAGCCTCTGGACACGTTAGTCAATGTGGCACTGTGCTGCTTTCTTGCTAGAAAAATACGAAATTCCAAAACCAAGAACAGCCCTTGCCTTGTAGGAGAAGGAGCCCTCGCTCACGACGCTGGCACTGCTCGTGGGTGGCAGCTGCTGCAGCTGCAGGGCCGCGCTGGGGGCTCCATCCATGGCTATCTAGTGGTACATCCCGCTGGTCCTGACTCGGCAGCTGGACGGTGCTAGGCGGGACCCACGCTGGAAGCCATCTTCCTTGTAGTGTTCACCTTCTCCTGGCAGCCATGCAAGATACTTCGAGGTACTTATGGCTGATGCACTGCTTTCTTCTCAGTTTCATTAAGAGACGTGCCGATTTCTATGTCTCTCCCAGGCAGACAGACAGGAGGGTGTTTTCCAATTCTTGCCGGGCTCTAGAGTAGTAAGAGGAATGTTAAAAATGCCTGGAGAGTGAAACACTGAGCACAGCTTTGTTTCCTGGGAGTATGATTCAGACAAAACACAACTGGCCATGACAAGTGAGGTCATTTAACAATTCTGTCAGGTTGGGCATAGTGGCTCATGTCTGTCATCCCAGCACTTTGGGAGGTGGAGGCCAGAGGATTACCTGAGCCTAGGGATTTGAGACCAGCCTGGGCAACTTGGCAAGACCCAGTTTCTATAATAAATCAAAAAGTTAGCAGGGCATGATGGTGTGGTGCCTGTAGTCTCAGCAACTTGGAAGGCAGAGGCAGAAGGATTGCCTGAGTCCAGCAGGTTGAGATTGCGGTGGCCGTGAGTGTGCACTCCAGCCTGGGTGACAGAGTGAGACTTCAACTTAAAAAAAAAAAAAAAATCTGTCATGCCTTTGGCCCCCTTAATAAAGACAAACATGACTCATCGACCTCCAAAGCTTTCTCCCTGGCCCTTCCACATCCTCCTCCTCTCCCACTCTGTTTCTTTCCTCCCATCATACCTAATTGAAATCCTCCTTTTTCCACAGGCTCTTGAGCCCAAGAAGTAGAATAGTACTCACATCTACTTCTCTAGGCCTCCGGAAGAAAAAATCCCATGACTGTAAAAAGGGAACTATTTGGGATCCAATTTAGGAAGGAAAGAATGAGAAGAAAAGTTATTGCCGGTCAGGCAAGGTGGCTCAAGCCTGTAATTCCAGCACTTTAGGAGGCCAAGGTGAGAGGATTGCTTGAGTCCAGGGGCTCCAGGCCAGCCTGGGCAACTTGGTGAGACCTCATCTCTACAATAAATTTTTTAAAAACTAGCCGGGCGTGGTGGCATGTGCCTGTAGTTCCAGCTACTTGGAGGGCTGAGGGAGAAGGATCACTGGAGCTCAGCAGGTCAAGGCTGGGGTGGCTGTGAGTGTGCCACTGCACTCCAGCCTGAGCGACAGAGTGAGACTCCGACTCGAAGGAAAAAAAAAAAGCTATTGCTGTGAAGTTGGAGATACTGGCCAGCTACCAAGGGTCAGCCTGGCATGGGTGGGGTGACACCGGACTAGGAGGTGGAAAATCCATGGGACAAGAGCACTTTGCCTCAGAGATCCAGTTGCCTCATCTGTAAAGTGGAGCTAATAATGTGGTATGAAAACCAGCCATGATGGCAATCCCTGTTAACTTCATTGGACTTCTATTTTCAGTGCTTCTCAAACTTTTCTACCAAATAAAGAAGAAAGTATGCCCCTGGTGTTCCAGGAGGCATGGCCAAAACCCTACCACAAGTGTTAAGGGTTTCTTTGAAGTCTTCATATATATAAATGTATTTTACTACATAGTCTATATTTACTTTAATATAAAAAATGTTTAAAACTGTTTTGATCTGCATTTACTGCCTGTTTTACCTTGGCCAGGTTATTTAACCTTTTAGCCAGTTTCCCCAGCTGTGAAATATGAATATTGTTCCTACTCCCCATAGGGCTATTATGAGAATTTGATGAAAGAATGCATGTAAAATGCAGGCACAGCAAAAGGTCAATAACTGTCAGCTGCTATTAGGATTAATTTTATTCTCACCTGTTAATTATTTAATTTGCCCATTTGCCTTTCTTTCTCCCATGCATTCATCCAACACCTATTTATTGAGGGCACACTGTGAACTAAACAGACACAGTCTCTGCTATGCCCTGAGGCTCTAGAGAGCTGCTTCCTATGCATCCATCCTGTAGCTTCCTTTTGCTATCTGGCCCTAGGCCCAGGAATTTTGGTCCCCGGGTGAATACATATGCCTAAGTCACAGGGCGAACACCATGTCCAGGCCGAGGAGACGTCGGATGCAGGCTTAGCACAGAGGCAGCTGTGGAAATCATCTAACCCAGGTTTCATTTTGTCAAAGGGCCTCAAAATCAAATTATTGCTGCTACCTCCATATGAGGCTATACATTCAGCAGTCATACATGAGATGTATGTATGTAACTTTGTCAGGTAACCTGCATCCCATACCAGACTTCCCCTCCGGTAAAACCTTAGGACTATGCATTTACAATCTTGTGAAAGGCATAATTACTCATCACTGTACTTTTGTGAGTGTGAAAAGCATGATTGTGCTAAATTCTGCATCCCTGTTTTAGAATGTTAAATAATAATGAGAGCTTTAAGAGTGGCCCAGGGCTGTTTCTCTGAGAGGCCTCAGAAGCATTCAACCACGAAACATTCATGGAGTTGAAGGGGCACTGGAAAGCGAAACTCCAGTCAGGTGTTTCCTGAATCCCCTGTTCAGCCACTCCCTCCTGACATCTAGCCCAGAGCCTAGCACAGTGACTTCCAGGCATACCCACTGATTAACTAAATGCAGGCCTGTTAAGCATGATGGTATGCTGTGGTCATTTCATGGTCAAGAATGCCTTACTCAGGCCTAATCAACCACAATTCCAGAGCTACAATAAATAGATATACCCAGCCCCACCCACAGGAGGTCCGAGAAAGCAAACATGCCTTTAAGGACATGCCCAGGGGATAGTGGGAATCCAGGTCTCTGAATCTCCTTGCTCCTTTAGACCAGCCGGTTTGTCCAGGTGGCTTGCTGGTCCAGGTGGCTTGCTGGTTTTGCGTTTGTTTGTGGTGGTTGGTATTGCTGTGGTTTGATTTGCTTTTAAAAAGTAGGTTCCCTCTCTGCCCCAGGGACCCCCAGACCTCTGAGGCATTGTCTGCAAAGATCGAAGGCTCTCCCTCAGCTGGGTGAGTGTTTGGAAAGCTTCCCAGGAACCTTTTGCAAGCTATACTCCCTTATAAGGCACACATTCTTTGCCTGGAGACTCTCTTTTCCTGACTTCAAAGCACTTTTCCAGAACGAGCATATGCCCAAGAGGCAAGCAGTCAATTCCGTGTTGCCAGCCACCCCATAGTGCATGTGATCACTGACCTAAGAAAGGCAAGAGAATTCACTAGGTCCTTGCTTCCACACCCACCTCCAGCCCTTATCTTGATGAATTATTTCACCAACTCCAGAGTGTTTTACAGATGAGAGAACTGTGGCTGGAGACTGCTCAGGATAGGGTAATAGAATTCGGCTCTATCAGAACAAATCAATAAAACACGCTCTTTCCCACGGCCTGACGATTCGGCTTCTGGCGGTGAGTTCCAGCGACATGCCAAGCTTTCCCTTTCCTGGGCTTTGGCTCAGAAAGGGTCACACTCTTCCATCCCCTCCCATTGAGCTGGAAACTACAACTCGAGGAGACAGCACCTGTGATCCAGCAGCTGGGTAGACCAAGAACGCCTCACCTCATTCCACCTGCTAACTCCCCCATCTGCCATCGCCAGGAAGCCGGGGCCGGCACGGAGAGAGGTAATTTTGGCGAAGTGAATCCATTTCACTTCCTGGTTTGGTGAAGTCTGGCATCACCTTTGTTAAGGCAAGTCCATGCCCCCTCTCCTCTCGCCCTCGATGTAATAAAATGGAAAGAACATTCTGAAGCAAAGGGGACCTAAACTGGCAAGGTTGGTGACAGCAAGAAGGACGAGTATTTATCCTAGGGGACATTAGAGGACAAACGCATTCGCTTTTCCTGAAAATACGAAGGCTAAATCCAGTCCCTTCCCCCCAGTCTTAATCACGACTCACCGGCGGCGTCTCCTCTAAGGTCCACCTATCACAGGGTTCTGAGAAATGACTCGGACTCTTAGTGCAACCCGGAGGCACAGCCTCCTTCATTCCTTCCCAACTCAAAGCGGCCAGGACGCCGCAGTGTTTTGCTTTCAAAGGCTGCGATCTGATTTGTCGGGATGGCTGCCAGTCAGAAACTGGCAGGCATCTCGCGCAGGCGACTGGCTGCGCGGGGAGTGTGGGCGGGACATGCCCCGGTGGTTAGCTGCGCCGCAAAGCTTGCTTGAAGCGCAGGGGAGCGACCTGCGGCCGGAGCTCCAGTGCTCACCTGGAGGGGTCCCCTCTAGCGGCCACAGGAAGAACGCCAGAGAGCTCAGGTCCTCGCTCACCTCCACCTGCCTGACAGGTGGGCCCAGCTTTAGCGGACCGTCTGGTGTCCTCCCTCCTTATCCCCATAGCAACCTCCCCAGCCTTGCTCCTGCGGTTCTCCCACCCCACGCTGTCACCAGTTATTCAAAATCCTAAACATCCTTCAAGACCCGGTTCCCCCAAAGCCGTCGCACGTCTCTCTCCTTTCCTGCCCTCCTGGAACACCTGTTGGCTGTGCTGGGTACCGAAACTCCCAGCAATACTGAAGGTCCTACAATGAGCCCAGCACTTGATTAGTGTTTCCATAATGTACAGCTGTGATCGTTAGTGTTCGCATCGAGCTTACAGGTGACAATAAGATTTTCATCACTTGCACATTTTCATGTACACGTATTTCCTTTTAGATCCCCACAGCAAGGAGTGAGACATGCCGGTTTTACAGATGAAGAAACGTCATTTTGGCCGAGATCTCAGCAATGGAGAAGAGGCAGTTATGGGTTCAGATCCTGGGGCCGAGAGAGCTCATAGGGAACCCTTGAGAGAGGAACTAGTTGGTATATTATAATAGAGGAACTGCCCAAAGGTCAGCGGAGCTGGTGAGAGAGTTTTCTGGGGCGTAGTTGGGGCTGCGATCAGAGAAACAGGCCAGGGACCGCTTATGATAAGATGTTTGGATTTCATCCTAAATGTAAAGAGAGTCATTGAAGGGCTTTATGCAGGGGAGTGACAAGGTCACCGTGACCGCTCTGAAGCGTGTTAGGAGGGGCTCATAGATTACTAAGTAGCTGTCCTCGTATAGTTATCCACATCCATCTTTTTGTTTTTATTTGCTCTTATAAAAACAGAGCTCGCATGCCTGTTAATTCTCTTAGGTTTATTTCCCGAAGTAGGATTTTTGTGCAAGCCAAATTTGCAGGCTTTTGCTCTATCACAAGGTGTTTGAAAAGTCGCCCAGATGAATCCCTGTCAGTTCCCCCACGGGTCCTGACGTAATTAACCTAACCTAAACCCTAAAATTCTGGCAGCATCCCTGCGGACTTTGAAACGCCTCTAGCGATTGGTCAACAACTTTTCAGGCTAAAGAAACAGAGGACACCATTGGCTAGAGTTACTCGGCGGCGGTCTGAAAGCGGACTCCGGAATGTTAGGCCCGTGGTTGCCAGGGCGACGGGGAGGGTGGGCGGGCCAGATTCCGCCTCGGGACCCGACGAGGTAGGAGGCAGTTTCGCCGGGGACTGGGCCCTGAGGTCGTGGGGAGGAGGACACGGCGCACCCGATGGGACGTCCACCGAGACCCCGGCCTCAGGGTGCGCGCGGCACTCCGGGCAGAGCTAGGTGGTGCCCGAGGGCGGGAAGAAGCGCCCTCCGTGGGGAGTGTCCCCGACCTGAAGCGTGGTGGCCGCGGCGGCGCGCCTTCTCCTGCCGCCTCCTCCACCGCCTTCTACCTGCGCCTCCTCTGGCTCGGCCTCCGCGAGTGCACGAACGTTTGGGGGCTCCGGGACCGGGCGGTGGGTAGATGGCGAAGAGCTGAACTCCACACCCAGCTCAGCGGGTGTCCCTCGGCAAACGTCTTCCCTGCTCTGGGCCTCGATGTACCCATCTGCAAAATGAAAGGGTGAGATTGGAATCTCGCGGTCACTAGCCGGCCTTCCAGCTCTCTGGCACTCTTTCTCAGCCTAAGAAAAATATCTAATGGGTTATTTCCCTGAGAGTACTTTGAAAAATGTAACTGCTTCCAAGATGCACGATAGCATTATAAATGAACAGATAAAAACCGCTTATAGTCAAAACGACCCATGCGCATCCCATAAAATGCCATATAAAGTAACAGTATACATGATTTAATATATATTTATATATTCTACAGTAATATGTATAAATATGGGATAATACCATAATATAAATTTATAAATTATGTAATAATATTGTAGCATTTTTTTTTTTCAAAAACAGAGATGGTAGGATGTCAGCATGCTTGTGTCTACCTCTAGTAGTCATTCCACAAATATTTATTGAGCAACTACTGCTGAACTTTCTATCAGAGAAGATCATAAATAAAGTAATAAATATACAGTATGATGTTAGGTAGTGAAAGAGTGCTTTGAAAAAGATAAAGCAAGGCCGGGCACAGTGGCTCAAGCCTGTAATCCCAAGGACTTTGGGAGGCTGAGGTGAGAGGATTGCCTGAGCTCTAGGGGTTCAAGACCAGCCTGGGCAACTTGGTGAGACCTCGTCTCTACAATAAATCAAAAAATTAGCCAGGCGTGGTAGCGCATGCCTGTAGTTCCAGCTACTTGGAAGTCTGAGACAGAAGGATCCCCTGAGCCCAGCATGCTGAGGCTGCGGTAGCTGTGAGTGTGCCATTGCACTCCAGCCTGGATGACAGAGTGGGACTTTGACTCAAAAAAAAAAAAAAAAAAAGATAAAGATAAAGCGGGGTAAGGGACTAGAGAGAGGTGGGGTAGTGCTTCTTAAGAGAAGGTGGTCAGGGAAGTCACTTCTAAGAAGATTTGAGCAGAGACCCAGGTGAATCTGGTGACAGGCCCATAGTCGGAACCCTCAGGCTACAAGGAGGTATTGCAGAAGCCAAAGACATCCCATGTAGAGAAGAGGATTAGTTTTTAGGTGGTGGAATATGACAGCTGCCTTCAAATTCTCCAAGAATAGTAATATAGAACAGTGGCTTTCAAACATTCTTACTGTTACCCATGGTAAGAAATGCATTTTATATTGTCGCAACACATATACATGCTAGACTAAAACTTCACAAAAGACTACATATGCTATAACTTGCATTTTGAAAATCAGCAATGTGGAAGAGAAGTGAGACTTCTTTTATTTGGCTCCAAATGTTGGAATTAGGATAGATTAAAAAAAGGAGAAAGGGTCAACTTTATTTTTTTTATTTTTTATTTTTTTGAGTTGGGGTCTCACTCTGTCGCCCAGACTGGAGTGTAGTGGCCGTTTCCAGCCATTGCAGCCTTGACCTGCTGGGCTCCAGTGATCCTTCCGCCTCAGCCTTCCGAGTAGCCGGAATTACAAGCATGTGCTACCACGCCCGGCTCATTTTTTTGATTTATTGTAGAGATGAGGTCTCGCTGCCCAGGCGGGTCTCGAACCTGTGGGCTCAGGCAATCCACTCACCTCAGCCTCCCAAAGGCACGGGATTACAGGCTAAGCCACCGAGTCCGGCTTGGGTCAACTTTAATATAGGAAGGAACTTTCTCGCCATTAGAACTGCTCAAGAGTGAGCTGCCTTAGGAATTTTCAAACTATATTCTGGGGAACCTAGCATTTTATGACAATTTAAGACAAGGCCAAATATTTGCATTATATTTTGAAAACTATATGCAATATTCTAACTTTAAAAAGCCAACTCAGCCAGATGCAGTGGCTCATACCTGTAATACCAGCAACTAGGGAGGCCAAAGAAGGAGATCACTTGAGGCTAGGAGTTCAAGACTAGCCTTGGAAACATAGCTACCTCATCTCTACAAAAAATTTAAAAAATTAGCCAGTGTGCCTGTAGTCCTAACTACTTAGGAGGCAGAGACGAAGGATTGCTTGACCCCAGTAGTTGGAGGCTGCAGTGAGCTATGATCGCACCACTGCACTGTGGCTTGGGTGACAGAGTGAGACCCTATCTCTAAAGAAATAAATAAACAACCATACTCACTTAGGGGTGCTAAATATTAAAAAATTAGCATGTTCACATTTAATATGTGCTACCTGAGAGGTTATTATAGAGTTAAGAGTGAGCAGAGGTCAGGTTTCCTGAGTTCAAAGCCTGATTTCACCTTCTTATGTGGCCTTGGGCAAGTCATTTAGCCCCTCCCTCTAAATGTTAGTTTTCTCATCTGTAAAAAATGGGGTAACAACTTATTGAAAGGGTTGCATGAAGTATTTCATGCAAGGCTTTTAGGACTCTAAGGGCTCAATAAACGATAGCTGTTATTTTAAACTCTTAATACACTATATTTGTACATATATTAAAACCTAACATTAATAAAAGCTGCTGCAGGCCAGGCAGCATTAACTACTTTGTGGATCATATTAATAGTCCTAAGCACCTTGAGAGGAAGGTACTGTTATAAATTGAGTTTATGAAGGAGGAAATGGGCTCAAAAGGTTAAGTGACACTCAAAATTACAACTATTAGGTGGCAGAGCATAGCCTTGAACCCAGGACTGAATTCCTTGATGGCTGCACTGGTCCCCACCTGGGAATTGCTTAAACATCTACTGTTGATTAGAAAGGTCTTATATCTTCACTGTTCTTTCTCACATTCTAGACCTATGCCATCCTTGTCATGAATAGTTGTACAAGCAAGTGTGCTAATGAGACATACTTGAGCTGCACCTGCTCTCATCCTGACTTGACAGGTATGCAGTGTGAAGACTGGGAAACATTACTTTGGTGGCAGGATTATGGATTGGTTTTTTTTTAATGGCAATTTTTCATAGTTCCCAAAATGTTGACAATATGCACACGTTACTATTTAAAGTGGGATACATCCCAAGACCACCAGTGGATGCCAATGAAACCATGGATAGTAACAAATCTGATTGCTGTCAGTCAGAACACATTTCTGTTTATGTCTTCCATCCACAAATTTAATAATGCCTTTTTCATTTTAATTAAGCACTTATCATGTTCTCTGGCTGTAACTTTTACAGTTTGATGTGTGACAGCAAAGTTAGCATCAATTATTTTTCCTTTTTAGAACTTCATGGATAAAAGATTTATTCTTTTATTCTTACTGTAGATCTTAGCAAACCTCAGGATGTGCTTTTTTTCTTTCCTTAGTAAGTCGAGAGCTTTTACCCTTTTACATTACAGCTTCTCTTTGGCATATCCAAAGAATTAAAATAAAGGTTAGTTGAACACAAGCACTGTGGCAGTTGATCTGATGAGATTTCATCACGCTACTCAGAGTGGCACACAATTTAAAGCTTATGAATTGTTTATTTCTGGAATTGTCCATTTAATATTTTCAGACTGCAGTTGACTATGGGTAACTGAAACTGTGGGAAACAAAACCACAGATAAGGGGAGACTACTGTATAATAGGAAACTTAATATTTTTCTAATCACCCATAATTTCAGAACACTACCGCATTTTTCAACAACAGCTTTATTGAAACTGGAGCAGTAGATGGCTCTTACTACAACAACAATATAGCACTGAAGGGTGTAAGTGAGCAGTGGCTGCTTTTAAAGACAATAAAATACATTGTTAGACCGGAATGGTGACTGTGCTGTGATCATCACTGATTTGTTTCTGTGGTTTTTTGATCTCTTAATTTCTTAAAGAGTGTCACCAATAATTATATATCAAATTTTCAGTATGGACTGTCAACCAAAAAATAAAGAATAAAAAATAAAGAATAGTTGCTGTGAGGGTGATAGAATAAAGTAAGGAACAAATGCTGAGGGGTAAAAAGGACTATTAGAGCATAAAATCATTTATTTAGTTCTTCATTCATTAGCATTTATAAATGGTATAGGTTCAGGGAAAAAATTGGGCCAAATAAAACCCAAGTCTGCTAATGAAAGATTAACTGCTACAGAAATTAAACTGTGCTCCTAGCCAGACATGGTGGCTCAGGCCTGTAATCCCAGCACTTTGGGAGGCCGAGGTGAGAGGATTGTCTGAGTCCATTGGTTCGAGATCAGTCTGGGCAACATCTCTACAATAAAAAAAAAGCCCATCATGGTAGCTCACGCCTGTAGTTCCAACTACTTGAAAGGCAGAGGCAGAAGGATTGCTGGAGCCCAGCAGGTTGACTGGGGTGGTCGTGAACGCATCACTGCACTCTAGCCTAGGCTACAGAGTGAGACCCCAACTAAAAAAAAAAAAAAAAAAGGAAAAAAAGAAATTGTGCTCCTGCTGTTAACAACCAAAGAAACACACAAATATGGTAACTAACTCTTTTTAGACATTGGACAACAGTACAGAACTGCATTCCTTGAGGGAAAGATAACAAGGTGAGCCCTACAGTTGCCCTCACTTAGTGATGGAGCAATTTTCAGGCCACACTGCAGGGAGGGGAAAATCCAAGTGAATTCCAGATTTTGGAGTTGGGAGATAAAAATTAGAATTTAGAAGGGCCAGAGATGCTAGAATTTGCAGGGAGAACACCAAGAGAGGGAGTTGCACAGGAAAAAACCCAGAAATCTGAAGAGAGGGCTTAAGTGTTTGAGCAGGGATCTGCCCATGTGTAAGAAGAAACTAAGACTGGTGAGAGACCCACCAGATGAAGTAGGCTGAGAAATTTCTGGGACTTGAACAACTGGGAATATTTCATGTTAGCATTAACCTGAATGGAGAGACATAGTGTTAGATAGGGATTGAATTGGGTAGAGTTCACAGAAGTGTCATGCCTTAGTAATTAATTATTCCCAGAATAAAAGTTGTTCTGGACTTACCATAACAATGCTTGAAAACCTGAAAGGATCAAATGGATCTATAAGTTACTGAAAAGTGTACCAGGAAAAAATGCAACCTTCTTTATAAAAGTACATCAAAGTCTAGCACTCAACAATGTAAAATTCACAATGTCCAATATTCAATACAAAATTAGTAGACCTAAAAAGATACAGGGAAGTCAGCCCGGCTCGATGGCTCAGCCTGTAATCCCACACCTTTGGGAGGCTGAGGTGAGTGGATTGCCTGAGCCCGCGGGTTCGAGACCCACCTGGACAACTTGGCGAGACCTCATCTCTACAATAAATCAAAATGAGCTGGGCGTGGTAGCGCGTGCTGTAGTTCCAGCTACTTGGAAGGCTGAGGCGGAAGGATCACCGGAGCCCAGCAGGTCGAGGCTGCGGTGGCCGGGAGTGGCCACTGCACTCCAGTCTGGGTGATACAGTGAGACTCCAACTCAAAAATAAATAAATAAAAATAAAAAAATCAAAAGATGCAGGGAAATAGGACCCATATCCAAGAGGAAAATCAACCAATAGGGCAATAGGGACAGTCCAGAAATGATAGATTATAGAATTAGTAGAAAAGGACATTAAAGCAATTGTTATAAATCTTACAAATATACTCAAGGATATAAAGAAAAAATAAACACGATGAGACTAGAAATGGAATATATAGAAAAGGGGCCCAAATGTAACTTCTAGAAATGAAAAATGCAATATTTGAAATAAAAAATACAGTAGATAAGATCTGCAGCAGATTCGATACTTCAGAAGACCAGTGAACTTGAAGACATAACAATATAGACTATTCAGGCCAGGTGTGATGGCTCATGCCCATAATCCCAGCACTTTGGGAGGTGGAGGCGAGAGGATTGCCTGAGCCCAGGGGTTCAGGACCAGCCTGTGAAACTTGGTGAGACTTCATCTTTACAATAACTAAAACAAATTAGCTGGCCATAGTAGCACACACTTGTAGTTCCAGTTATTTGGAAGTCTGAGGTGGAAGGATGGCCTGAGCCCAGCAGGTCAAGACTGCAGTGGCCGTGAGTGTGTCACTGCTCTCAAGCCTGGGTGACAGAGTGAGACTCCAACTTTAAAAAAGAGAGATATATATATATACAGCTAAAGTATTTATCTATATACAGACACTATCCAAATGAAGCACACAGAGAAAAAAGACTAAATAAACTGAACAGAGTCTCAATAACCTTTGGAAAATTATAAAATGATAAAACATAACTGTAGCCCCAGAAAGAAGGGGGGAGAAGGCAAAACAAAATTGAAAAAAATAATGGCTGGATGCTTTCCAAATTTGATAAAAACCATAAACCTACAGATTTAAAAAGTTCAATGAATCCTAAATATTAAGATCATAAAAAGATAGTTATGCCAAGGCATTATCAAAATCAAATTGCTGAGAGGTACTTAGAATAGTCAAAGTCACAGAAATAGAAAATACAATGGTAGTTGCCAGGGGCTGGGAAGAGAGCAGAATGAGGACATACTGAGGAAGTATATAGCAAATACTGGGAAGGTACCATATTGTTTAATGGGTATTGAATGTCACTTTTTCTTTTTTTTCTTTCCTTTCTTTTTAGTTGGAGTCTCACTGTATCACCCAGACTGGAATGCAGTGGCCGCTCCTGGCCACTGCAGCCTCGACCTGCTGGGCTCTGGCAATCCTTCTGCCTCAGCCTTCCAAGTAGCTGGAACTACAGGCATGCGCTACCACGCCCAGCTAATTTTTTATTTATCGTAGAGATGAGGTCTCACCAAGATGCCCAGATGGGTCTCAAACCCGCAGACCCAGGCAGTCCACTCACCTCAACCTCCCAAAGCACTGGGATTACAGGCTGAGCCACCGAGCCTGGCTGAGTTTCAGTTTTTCAAGAGGAAATGATTTATAGAGATGGAGTTGATAATTGTACATTATGAATGCATTGAATTCCACTTAGCTGTACACTTTTAAATGGTTGAGATGATGACTTTTATATTATGTGTATTCTGCCACAATAAAAATTGGGAAAAAATCAAATTGCTGAATTAAATTAAAAGTTAAAAAGTTCTGTGAACAGAAGGAATACAATACTAGACCAAAAATGGATAACACAAAGAATTGGAAAACACTCAAAATGATAAATATAAAATATATTTTTTCTTATTTTAATCTCTTTAAAAGAGAAGTGTTTAAAAATAACAATATGTGAGTCATAATATATGTAGAACTAAAATATACAAGTATACAATTACAAAATGTATAAATATACAAAAGTATAGCTAATAAATCAGCAATTAAGATAAAATGGGACTATAAGAAATACTTATGTAAACCAAAAGGATGTAAGAAAAAAGAACAAGGACCAATAGGACAAGTGGAAAATGAGAGATTTAAACCCAACTATATCAAGTGTGACATTAAAAGTAAAAAGGTCTAAACATTCCAGTCAAAAGGCAGAAGTCGGATTACATTATAAAAGCAAAACAATCTCTCTCTCTCTCTCTCTCTCTCTCTCTCTCTCTCTCTCTCTCTCTCTCTCTCTCTCTCTCCCTCCCCCTCTCTCTCCAAGGTTTAATAATATGCTATCTTTAAGAACCACCTTTGCTGGGCACAGTGGCTCGCGCCTATAATCCCAGCACTTTAGGAGGTGGAGGTGAGAGGATTGCCTGAGTTCAGGGGTTCAAGATCAGTCTGAGCAACATAGCCAGACCTCGTCTCTACAATAAATCAAAAACATAGCTGGGTGTGGTGGTGTATGCCTGTGGTTCCAGCTACTTGGAAGGCTAAGGCAGAAGGATTGCCGGAATCCAGCAGGACAAGGCTGCAGTGGCCATGAGCTTGCCACTGCACTCCAGCCTGGGCAACAGAGTGAGACTCCAACTCAAAAAAAAAAAAAGAAAGAAAGAAAAGAAAAGAAAAGAAACCACCTTTAGGCTGAGTGCAGTCAGTGGCTTATGCTTATAATCCTACCACTTTGGGAGGCTGAGGTGGGAGGATGGCTTGAGCCTAGGAGTTTGAGACCAGTCTGGGCAACATAGAAAGACCTCATCTCTACAAAATACCAAAAAATTAACCAGGCATGGTGACTTGCACCTTTAGTCCCAGCTACTCGGGAGGTTGAGACGGAAAGATTGCCTGAGTCCAGAAGGTCAAAGCTGCAGTGAGCTGTGATTGTGCCACTACACTGCAATCTGGGTACCAGAGTGACATTTGAACTCAAAAAAATAAAAAAAAATTAAAAAACCCACCTTAAATATAAAGACACAGATAGGTTAAAAGTTAAAAGGATAGAAAAAGACATAGTGTGCTAATAGAAATGGAAAGAAAGCTAGAGTGGCTATATTTATATTAGAAAAAAATAGGCTTTAGAACAAGGACTATTACCAGGGATAAAGGGGGTGCATTTTATAAAGGGTTCAATTCATCAAAAAGACATAAAAATCATAAATAAGCATGTACCAAAATATACAAAAACTGACAAAACTTAAAAGAGAAACAAATTAACAATAATATAATGTGGGAATTTCAACACTTGTTTCTCAGAATTGATAGAATGGATAAACTGAAAATCGGTAAGGATATAAAAGACTTGAACAAAACTGTCAACCAATTTGACCTAATTGATATTTATTTAAAAACCTCATGCAACAACAAAATGAAAATTTGAAATCAATAGCAAAAAGATATCTAGAAAATCTCCTGACTACTTAGAAATGAAACAGTAGACTTCCAAACAAGACATATGCCAAAAAGAAATTACAAGAGAAAAATGGAAGATATTTTAAACAGAAAGAAAAATGAAAATACAACATGTTAAAATATAGGAGATGACACTAAAACAGTGCTTAGAGGAACTTTGAAGGTATTAAATACATATATAAAGGAAGAAGAAAGGTCAAAATTTAGTTACTGAAGCTTCCACCTAAAAAGTTTGAAAAAGAAGAGCAAATGAAACTCAAAGTAAGCATAAAAAGGAAATAATACTAATAATAGAAGTCAATGAAATAGAAAACAAAAAGCAACAGAGAAATCAATGAAACTACAGGTTTTCTTTTGAAAAGATTAAGATAAATACATTGGTAAACCTCTAGCCAAAATTATCAACAAAACGATAAAAAATGCAAATTATCAATATCAGCAATGAAGTAGGGATATTAGTACAGAACCTATAGATATTAAAAGGATGATAAGGGAATATTACAAATAGTTTTAAGCCAATTTTATGACAGATGTCATGGAAAAATTTTCTTGACATACACAAATTATCAAAGCTTACTCAAAGAAGAAATAGCTAAATGGGGCAACACCTTCAGGTCCCCTCCCACTGTGGGAGATTTTCTGTCCTCTCAGTAAATCCTGCTAAAAAAAAAAAAAAAAAAAAAAGGAAATAGATAAATGGAAGAGCCCTGTATCTATGAAGCACATGGACTTTGTCATTCAAAACCTTTTCACAAAGAAAACTCCAGGTCCAGATGGTTTCACTTGTCAATGTAAGGAAGAAATAATACCAATTTCACATAAACTATGCCAGAAGATAAAAGAGAAACAGTGTCCAACTCATTTTATGAAGCAAGTATTACCCTGATGCCAAAATCCAAGATGTTTTAGAAAAGAAAACCATGAGTTAATAGCCCTCATGAAAATAGATGCAAAAATCCTTAACAGAATTTCAGCAAATTTAATTCATCAATATATAAGTCAGAATGACCAAGTAGCATTTATTGCAAGAATGCTATGTTGTTTAACATTTGAAAATCAATCAGTGAAATTCAGTGAATATACTCACAAAGAATAATCAGATGATCATCTGTATAGATGCAGAAAGTATTTGATAAAATTGATCACCTATTCCTATTAAAAACTCTAACAACTGGCCAGGTGTGGTAGCCCATGCCTGTAGTCCCAGTTACTCAGGAGACTGAGGCAGAAGGATTGCTTGCTTCCAGGAGGTCGAGGCTGCAGTGAGCCATGATCATGCCATTCCAGCTTGGGTGACAGAGTAATACCCTGTCTCAAAAACAAAAACAAAAAGCAAAATAAACAACAACTAACATCATACTAGATGTTGAAAGACCGAATGCTTTCCCCTCAAGCCACTAACAAGATAAAGATATCCACTGTCACCACTTCTATTCATTGTTGTATTGGATGCTCTCGTCATTGCAATATTACAAGAAAAAGAAATAACAGGCATACCAATGTGACATGATTATATACATAGAAATTCATAATCTACAAAAAAGTTACTAGAACTGAAATAGGAGCAAGGTTGCAAGATCCAAGACCAATGTATGCAAATCATTTATATTTCTGTAAATCAGCAATAAGCAACTGGAAATTGAATTTAAAAAAAAATATCACTTTAGACCAGGTTTGGTGGCTCAGCCTGTAATCCCAGCACTTTGAGAAGCCGAGGCGAGTGGATTGCCTGAGCCTGTGGGTTTGAGTCCAGCCTGGGCAACTTAGCAAGACCTTGTCTCTATAATAAAGTAAAAATTAGCCAGGTGCGGTAGCGTGTGCCTGTAGTTCAGGCTACTTGGAAGGCTGAGGCAGAAGGATTGCCGGAGTCCAGCAGGGCAAGGCTGCAGTGGCTGTGAGTGTGCCACTGCACTCCAACCTGGGCGACAGAGTGAGACTCC
>NW_007249755.1:577742-578917 GCF_000164805.1 Carlito syrichta | reverse complement strand
CCTGGGCAACTTGGCGAGACCTCATCTCTACAATAACTCAAAAAATTAGCCGGGTGTGGTAGCACGCACCTGTAGTTCCAGCTACTTGGAAGGCTGAGCAGAAGGATCACCGGACCCCAGCAGGTCGAGACTGCTGTGGCCGGGAGCGGCCACTGCACTCCAGTCTGAGTGATAGAGTGAGACTCCAACTAAAAAAAATAAAATAAAGAGGCTGGGCTCAGTGGCTCAGCACTTTGGGAGGCCGAGGCGAGTGGATTGCCTGGGCCCACGGGCTTGAGACCAGCCCAGGCAACTTGGCAAGACCTCATCTTACAGCAAATAAAAAGTTAGCTGGGCATGGCAGCATGCGCTTGTAGTTCCTGCTACTTGGAAGGCTGAGGTGGAAGGATCACCGGAGTCCAGCAGGTTGACAGTGGGGTGGCCATGAGCATGCTACTGCACTCCAGCCTGAGCAACAGCGTGAGACTGTAACTCAAAAAATAAATAAATAAAAATAAAAAGACAAACTTTAGACTGGCAGCAAATGTTTCCAAAACATATATGATAAAAGGCTTGTATCCAGAATATATTAAGAACTTTCACAACTCAATAATAGCCCAATTAAACCCAACTGGTTTTTTGTTTTTGTTTTTTAAGGCAGAAGATTTGGTCAGTAAAGAAAATAAACAAGTACATGAAAACATGCAAATTAAAAGGACAATGAGATATCACCATAAAATCATGGGAATGCCTAAAATTAGCAAGATTGAGCAAATGTTGGTGAGGATGTGGTGCAATTGGAACAAACTACCAATATACACAGCAATAGAGAAGAATCTCAAAAGCGTTATACAAAGACAAACACAGAAGAGTGCCTATGTATGGTTGTGTTTATGTGACATTCTAGAAAGGCAGCTATTGTGACAGAAAGCAGAACAATGGTTGTCAGATGCTGGGTTGGGAGGGTATTGACTTCCAAAGGACACGGGGAACTTTTGGGGGTGACAGATATATATATATATTTTTTTTTTTTTTTTTTTTTTTTTGAGAGGACAGAAAAGCTCCCACAGTGGGAGGGGACCTGAGACGGTTGCCCTACATTTATATCTTTTTTTTTTTTTTTTTTTGAGTTGGAGTCTCACTCTGTTGCCCAGACTGGAGTGCAGTTGCTGCTTCTGGTCACCGCAGCCTCGACC
>NW_007249755.1:568375-577544 GCF_000164805.1 Carlito syrichta | reverse complement strand
CGCGCGCTACCACGCCCAGTTAATTTTTTGATTTATTGTAGAGATGAGGTCTCATCAAGTTGCCCAGGCGGCTCTCAAAACCCGTGGGCTCAGGCAATCCACTTACCTCGGCCTCCCAAAGTGCTGGGATTACAGGCTGAGCCACCGAACCCGACCCATTTATATCTTAATTGTGGTGGTATTTAGCCCAACTGTAAACATTTGCAAAAACTTGGAATTGTATACCTAACACTGATGCGTTTTTACCTGTATGTAAACTACATCTTAGTAAATCTAAATTTATAAGATAAAAATAAAATCTAAGACTTCAGTGGCTCGAGAAACAATATCAGCAGTGAACTTACAGAGTTCCTACCGTGGGCAACACCATGTGCTTGGACTTGGAGTCACTGGACTTGGTAGATCTAAGACTCTAATTCACGGGGCTTGGTGAATTTAAGCCACACCATTTCTCAGTCTGTTCTGCTGATGCAACAGAACACAATGGCAATAATTAACAACAATGTGAAACGATTTCTACAAATGCTGGATTTGGTTGTTTCAGGTGCTTAGAAGAACATGCGGTAGAGATTTTCATCAAGCAAATGGAATACATCACAGGACTTTGCTACCATGGACAACTCCGCCCAGAAAGACAAACACACAGGCAGACATCCCAGACATGCTGACAAAATACAGAAAGGTCTGGCAAACTTCAGTAACTCACATCTTCGCGGGGAGGAGAGATATCCTGACATTTGTTCATTTTAGTACATAAGAGCCAGTTTGGGGGGAATATAGTGAATACTGGGTTATATCCTTAAGGCATGTCAGATGGGTGACATCAGGTCCCCCTGCTTCAAGGGTGATGATTGGGAAGAAGCTTTGAGAAGAAAGGATGCGAAGGAAGGGGGAAGTCTGAACAAAAAAGCCAGACTTGTTATTTTCATGTATCTGGTAAGAATCTGTTCAAATTTAGATGCGTAAGAGATCTTTATATCCTAAAATTCAACGTGAATTCTGACTGCAAGTCCCCAGCCTCCTGGGTTGTTGGAAAGGGTAACTCCAGCCATTATTGGCACAAATTCTATTTCTTCAGGACTGCTTCTAGTTTGGATCCTTCCCCTTAGAAAGAGATGGTGTGATGGCAGGAGACTGGGTGGGGGAGGGGAGGTCATTGGTCAAGCATCCACACTGCGATCCCCACTGTCTCAGCCCATGTGTCCTTTTGGTTTTGCTAGTATGCACTAGGAATCACTGCTGAGGGTGGAAACCTCGTTTTGAGATTCTCCCAGTCTCCACTGCTCTTTCTTTTGGGGGTATTACTCCCTCCCTTGTGGGCTTCCAGGGTAGCTGCCACTCTCAAACCCAGAGATGGATCTCTCCTTCTTCCTCTCATCCTCTAATTTTGCACGCTCTTTTTCCTTAATGTTTCCTTAAATTGAAGCATGATATACATTCAAGAAAAATGCACGAATCACAACTCTATAGCTTAATGAATATTCACAAAGAAAGCCCTGCCTGCAGAATCCCTTGTCAGACCAAGACACAGAATGGCAACAGCATTCCAGAAGCTCTGGCTTTGTCCCTTCCCAGATATTATCCCCCTTCTCTATAAAAGTAAACACTACAGCTTTCCTGACTACTCATATCATTAATATCTTTAGTCTGTTTGTGAACTTTGTATAAATTTGAATCATACAGTATGAACTGTTTTCTCTCAGGCTTTTTTTCATTTATGTTTCAGACATGTAACTTTATGTTGTTTCTTGTATCAGTTATTTGTTCATCTCACTGCTATGGTTTGAATATACCACAATTTATTTATCTAATCTACTATTGGAAGACATTTAGATTGTTTTCACTTTGGGGCTATTATGAATAAAAGTGTCTATGACTAATCTTGTAAATGTCTTGTGGGACATATATATCTTTGTTTTTTTGGTCTGTACCTAGAAAAATTGCTGAGTTATAGGTTATGTTTAGGATAGGTTTAACTGATGCTGCCAAACAGTTTTCCAAAGTAGTTGTGCTAATTTTACTTCCTCACAATTTCAATTGCTCTAAATCCTCACCATTTTTAGCTCATAATAGTTTTAAGTAGCATTGCTCTCTGATCAATGAGATTGAGCACTTTTTCATATGTTAGCTGGCCTTCTGGATATTTTATTTGGAGACTGGATTGTTCAAATTTTTTTGTCCATTTTTTTCTACTAGATTTTTCTTTTTTTCTTATTTATAGGAGTTCTCTAAGCCATTCTGTCCTCTTCTTATTTATAAGAGTTCTTTAAAACCATTCTCGAAACAAGTCATTTATTGACTGCAGGTAAATATATTCCCCAAGTCTGTGACTTTCCTTTCCACTCCCTTCATGGGCTAAAAAACAGAAACTCTTAATTTAATTTAATTTTGAATTGGAGTCTCACTCTATCACCTAGCCTGGAGTGCAATGGCATGCTCATGGCCACTGCAGCCTCGACCTGCTGGGCTCAGGCGATTCTTCCACAGGTGTGTGCCAACACATCCAGCTAATTTTTTTAATTTATTGTAGAGATGAGGTCTTGCCAAGTTGCCCAGGCTGGCCTCGAATCTGTGGGCTCAGGCAATCTTCTTGCTTCCGCCTCCCAAAGTACTGGGATTACAGACAGGCATGAGCCAATCCCGGCCTCCTTTTAATTTAATTTAATTTTAATTTTAATTTTTTTTTGAGTTGGAGTCTCACTCTGTTGCCCAGACTGGAGTGCAGTGGCCGCTCCCGGCCACCGCAGCCTCGACCTGCCGGGCTCCGGCTATCCTTCCACCTCAGTCTTCCGAGTAGCCGGAATTACAGGCGCACTACCACGCCTGGGTAATTTTTTGATTTTATTGTAGAGATGAGGTCTCGCCAAGTTGCCAAGGCGGGTCTTGAACCCGCGGGCTCAGGCAATCCACTCACCTCAGCCTCCCAAAGGCGCGGGATTACAGGCCGAGCCACCAAGCCTGGCTCTTAATTTTAATATAGTACAGTTCATCAGTCTTTCCTTTATGGTTAGTGTATATGTCTGCTCTATTTAAGGTTGTCTTGCCCATCTCAAGATTATTTCTTCTGGAAACTATATTATTTTACCTTTACATCTAGATCTACAATTTACTTGAAATTGTTTCTGTATGAAGAAGACGCAGGTCTCTAGTTTTCCATAAGTATAGCCAAATGACCCTGCATCATTTATTGAAAGGCCATTCTTTCTGTACTACTCTGTATTGCTATTGCTATCTTTGTCATAAACCAAGCATCCATGTATATGCAGGTCTGCTTCTGGATTCTTTATTCTGTTCATATATCACACTGTCTTAATTACTGTAACTGTATAACTTGTTATACAGTTATATTACAGAGGCAATATAAGATTTTCAACTCTGTGCCTCTCTGTTTATGTTGGCAATTCTTGGCTCCATTGCATTTCCATATAAATTTATTTTATCTTTTTATTTTTAATTTTTATGGATACATACTTTAAGGGGTACATGTGGTATTTTGATACAAGCATACAATGTGTAATGATCAAATATGGGCAGCCATATACATTTTATAGTTGCCTTATTCATGTTTTAAAAAGTTCCTACTCTCATTTTAATTTGGATTGCACAAATTCTAAAAATCACTTTAGGGATAATTTACCTCTTTATAATATTAAGTACTCCAATCCATGAATATATTCTTTCTTTACATTGTCTTAAATTGTCTCAACATTTCACAGTTTTCTGTGTAGAAGTCTTGCATGTCTTCATTATATCTACTCTAGGCATTTGATTTTTATGCAGTTATAAATGGTAATATTTTAATTTCATTGTAATTGTTGTTGTTATACAAATAAAATAAATTGATTTTTGTATATTGACCTTGATTCCAGTGACCTTGCTAAATCCAACCATGATATCTTATAGGGTATCTGTAGATTCTTTTGAAATTTCTATATGTAATCTTGTCATCTGTGAATAATGACAACTTTCTTTCTGATCCATATGTTTTATATATTTTTACTATATTTTAATATAGTTTATATAGACTTTTGTACTGGCGAGAGACCTTCAGTACAATGTTGAAAAGAGGATGACAGCAGTTGTGCTAGTTTTCCTCCCTATCTGGATGGAAAGCTTTTAATATTTCACTGTTCAGTATCATGTTTGCTATAGGCTTTGTTATAGATACCTTGTATCAAGTTAACAAGTTGGCTTCCGTTCCCAGTTTGCTGAGTTTTTTAATCATCAAATGATTTTAGAGTTTACAAAAAGCTTTTTCTGTATCTACTAAAATAGATAATATGAAAAAAAAAAAAAAATATATATATATACACACAGATGGCAATTAGCATATGAAGAGAAGCTCATCATCATTAGTCATTAGGAAAATGCAAATTAAAACCACAATAGGGAAATGCAAATTAACACCACAATGAGACACTATTGCACACCTACTGGGATGCCTGAGATTAAAACAACTTCCCATTGTTGAAGAGAATATGAAGTAATAGAAACTCATACACTAATAGTGGGGATGTAAAAAGGTGTAACCATTTTGAAAAACAGTTTGTCAGTTTCTTAAAAGGCTAAACATGTGATCTATGTATTCCACTCCTAGTTATTTTCCCAAAAGAAATGAAAGCTTATATCCATTCAAAAGACTTGCAGTCGAATGCTCATAGCAGCATTATTTGTAATACCCTCAAACTGGCAGCAACTCAAATTTCCATCAACAATGAATGAATGTTGCCACATGTTTATATAATGGACTACTACTCAGCAATAAAAAAAATGGAATATCAATATATCAAAGATGAATCTCGCAGTAATTAAGCTGGGTGAAAGAAGCCAGACCAAAAATGCACATATTACAGGTATATATCTAGTAAGATGACTATATTCTTTTTTTTTTTTTTGGTTTGTTAATATGGTGAATTACATTGATTTTCAAATGTTAAGCTATCTTTGTGTTACTGGGATAAACCCCAATTTGTCATGATATATTATTGTTTTAATATATTGTTGGATATAATTTACTAAAAATTTTCTAAGAATTTATGTATTTATGTTTATGACAGCTGTTGATTTTTTTCCCTCTTGTAATGATTGTCTGGTTTTAGTATCAAGTAATGTTGACCTCATAGAATGAATTGGCAAATGTATTTTCCTCTTCTATTTTCTGGGATAGTTTGTATAGAATTGATAGGTGGAGTGTTCTATAAATGTTAATTAGGTCAAGTTAGGTAATAGTATTGTTCAAGTGTTGTATATCTTTACTGATCTATCTTCCTGTTTACGTTATTGAGGGAGAAATTTTGAAATCTCTGATTATAATTGTAGTTATCTTTTCTTTATAGTTCTATCAGTTTCTGCTTCTGATATCAGTTCTGCTTATGTATTCTTGAGAAACAGACTCCTCATAGTGACCCCATTATGAAATGATCCTCTTTATTGCAGGTAATATTTTCTGCTCTGAAATCGGCTTTATCTGATATTAATGTGTAGCTTTCTTTTGAGTAGTGTTAACATAGTAAATCTTTTTCTATTCTTTTACTTTTATTTCTGGGTTTATATTTAAGGTCTGTTTCTTGTAGGTAGCATATAGTTGGGTCTTTCTTATTCAATGTGACAATCTCTGGCTTTTAATTGGGATATTTAGACTACTTACATTTAATGTGACTTTTTTTTTGTTTTTGAGTTGGAGGCCCACTCTGTCTCCCAGGCGGGAGTGTAGTGACATGCTCATGGCTACTGCAGCCTCGACCTGCTGGGCTTGGATGATCCTTCTGCCTCAGCCTTCCAAGCAGCTGGAACTACAGGCACATGCTACCACGCCAGGCTAATTAATTAATTAATTATTGTAGACATTCATTTATCTATTTATCTATCTATTTATTTATTTATTTTAGAGACATGGTCTCACCACGTTACCCAGGCTGGTCTCGAACCCCTGGGTTTAAGCAAGCCTCTCACTTCCAGCCTCAAACTGCTGGGCTTGGGTGATTCTTCTGCCTCAGCCTTTCAAGTAACTGGAATTACAGGCCTGTGCCATCATGCCAGGCGTATTTATTTATTTATTTATTATAGAGACAAGGTCTCGCCAAGTAGCCCAGGCTGGTCTCAAACCCCTGGGCTCAGGCAGTCCTCTCACCTCCACCTCCCAAAGTGCTGGGATTACAGGCGTGAGCTACTGCGCCCGGCCTAATGTTATTGGTGTGTAGGTTTAACGCTGTCATCTTTTGTGATTTTCTTTTCTCTTGTCCCGTTTGTTCTTTATTTACCTTTTCCTAACTTTTGTATTATTTTCTATGCTTCAATTTTGTCTCCTTTGTTAGGTTATTAGGAATAACTCTTTATAGTGTTTTCCTAGTGGTTGATTTAGAGTAAGTGTTGACCAACTTTGGCCATTTCGTCAAATCTGACCCACTGCCCATTTTTCTAAATAAAATTGTATTGGAACACAGCCACCACCCCTATTTATTAATGTATAATTTTTGGCTGCTTTACTCTATAATGGCAGCATTGAGTAGTTGCAACAGACTCTAGATGCAAAGTATAAAATATTTACAATCAGACCCTTATCGGAAAAAGTTTGTTGATCTCTACTTTCTTTAGAGTTTATAGTATACATCTTTAACTTATCACAGTTTACCATCAAGTGATATTGTAACACTTCACATATAGTAGAAGAATCTTAAAGCAGTATATTTTTATTTTTCCCTTCCTGGTTTTGTGCTATTGTTGGCAAATATTTACTTCTACATAAGTTATAAACTTCACAATACATTGTTAGTATTTTTGCTTTACATATTTAAAGTGATTTGAACTTTATATTTACACTTAAATTGATAACTTTATACTCGTAATTTCATATTTTCTATTTACCCACATGTTTACTATTTCCAGAGTTCTTTGTTGCTTTATGTATATCCTGATTTCCAGCTGGTATCACTTTTCTTCTCCCTGAAGGACTTCTTTAACATGTCTTGAAGTGTCAGTTTGCTGGTGATGAATTATTTCAATATCTGTATATTTTTAAAGACTTTTATTCTGCTTTTGTTTTTGAAGATATTTTACTGAATATAGGATTTTAGGGTGACACTTTTTTTCTTTTGATACCTTAAAGATGTTGTTTCCAACGGTAATCTTGTATGTAACATGTCTTTTGTTTATGCCTGATTTCAAGAGTTTTAAAAATCACTTTTTAAAAGTAATCTAATTGTAATGGGCCTTGGTGTAGTTTTTTTCATGTTTTTTGTGCTTGAGATTCATTGACTTTCTTAGATCTATGAGTCTATAGTTTTCCTCAAATTTAGAAAATTTTATTTAAAACAATTCTTCTATTTCCCCTCCTCCCCATATTTCTTTTTTAGGAAGACCGTATATATATATATATTAGGCTCCTTGAAACCACTGTTGAGCTTACTCATACTCTATATTTTCTAGTTCTTTTTCTCTCTTTGTTTTAGTTTGAATAGTTTTATTTCTATATCTTCACATTTACTAATTTTATTTTCCTGCAGGGTCTAATCTGCTATTAATCTCATCCAGTGTATGCTTACTCTCAGACATGTTAGTTTTCACATCTAGAAGTTAGATTTGGTCCCTTTTAAATATCTTCCATGTCTGCTTAATATGTTCTATTTTTCGGCTGGACTTGGTGGCTCAGCCTGTAATCCCGCGATTTGGGAGGCCGAGGTGAATGGATTGCCTGAGCCCGTAGGTTTGAGACCCGCCTGGCAACTTGGTGAGACCTCATCTCTACAGTAAATCAAAAACTAGCCGGGCATAATAGCGCTCGCCTGTAGTTCCATCTACTTGGAAGGCTGAGTGGAAGGATTGCCGGAGCCCAGCAGGTCGAGGCTGCGGTAGCCGGGAGTGTGCCACTGCACTACAGTCTGGGCGAGAGAGTGAGACTTCAACTCAAAAAAAAAAAAAAGTTCTATTTTTCTCTAGCTTCTTGAACATATGAAATACAACTAGGGTAGCGGTTATAATGCTCTAAACCACTCATTCTGTCATCTGAATAGTTTCTGAGTTGGTTTTGAGTAGTTGAGTTGGTTTTGATTGGTTGTTTATTTTCTCCTCCTTTTTAAGTATGTTTTCCCCCTTCTTTGTGTGCTGTTACTTTTGTATGGACGTCAATAGCTTGGGCTTTTGCAGCCCCATAAATATCTTTGTTCTGGGATACAGTCAGATGATCTGGATGCATCTGATCTTTACAGGTCTTGCTTTTAAGCTTTGTTAGTTGGAACCACAGCAGCATTTAGTCTAGAGGTAAGTCTTTCTATTTCTCAGGCAAAACCCTCCTGCATATTCTACTTTGTTTCTCACGAATCATGAGGTTTTCCACACTCTCGTAGGAATAGGAGATATTCCTGGCTTATGTAAGGCTCAGGTGTTGTTCCCTTGAATTCTGTTTTGTTTTCTTTTGGTTTTTTTGAGTCAGAATCTCAACTGTCGCCCAGGCTGCAGTGGCACGCTGATGGCCACCGCCACCTTGACCTGCTGGGCTCAGGCAATCCTTCTGCTTTAGCCCTCCAAGTAGTAGGAACTACAGGTGCACACCACCACACCTGGCTAATTTTTCTTGATTTATTGTAGAGACGAGGTCTTGCCATGTTGCTCAGGATGATCTCAAACCCCTGGGCTCAGGCAATCCTCTCGCCTCTGCCTCCCAAAGTGCTGGGATTACAGGCATGAGCCACCATGCCCAGTTCCTCTAATTCTTTCAGGTGGTTCTTTCCCCAATGCGTGTGTTGATCAGTACCTAGAAACTGCTCATGGGAGCCCCGTGCAGAGCTCCATAGCTCTTTCTCGGGGTAGCTGTCTCTTCTCTGGTACTCTGCTCCGTGAACTCAGATGTCTTGGACTTTCTGGACTCCCAGATCCATTTCCTCAACTCAAGAAGACTGCCAGGCTCCACAGGATTCCTCCTTCCTGTGCAGTGGAACTTCCTGCAAGCAAGAAGTGGATACCTTATTGCCAGCCTCATTGACTGTCCTTCTCTCAGGGACCCCTGTCCTTTGTTGCCTGATGCCCAGTGTCTTGATGGTTGTATAGATTTTACCCATTTTAACTTTTCTTTTTCCAGCTAGGAGAGAAAATCTAGTCTCATTTTGGCTGGAAATAGGAGTTCAATTGTCCAAAGTGTTTTTTAAAAATCCTACTTTTGGCGGGGGGGGGGGGG
>NW_007249755.1:530085-568355 GCF_000164805.1 Carlito syrichta | reverse complement strand
GGGGGGGGGTTGCGATGGGGGGGGTAGCATGTGGGATTGGCATTAGTGGGAAACTGCCCAGAAGGGGACACACGCCTCATCAACAAGGGTACCTGCATAAAGAGCATTTGTACACCTAACCCTGAATTGTACCCTACATCTTAAAAATAAAAATTAAAAAAAAAATTCCTACTTTTCTGGGTGTTCTCATTTAGAGAGTTGCTCTGACACATGCCATTATACTATAGCTGAAAGTCTATTTATTTATTTATTTGTTTGTTTTGGGATCTCACTCTGTCACCTAGGCTGAAGGGCAGTGGCATAATCATAGCTCACCATAGCCGCAACCTTCTGGGCTCAGGTGATCTTCCCACCTCAGTCTTTTGAGTAACTGGGACTATAGGCACGTGTGGCCACACCTGGCTAATGTTTTGATGTTTGTAAAGAGCTCTCGCTATGATGCCTAGGCTGGTCTTGAACTCCTGGGCTCAAGCAATCCTCTCACTTCGACCTCAAAGTGCTGAGATTGCGGGTGTGAGCCACCACATCCAGCTGAAAGCCTTTGATCTCCTTTTCAGTCAATGGAAAACCCACCTCTCCTTCCCACAGGAAAATGTCCTTCTTTTAACCTTTTTTTTTTTTTGAAAGCAGGATTTATTGAGAGGACAGAAAAGCTCCCGAGTGGGAGGGGACCCGAGGGGGTTGCCCTCCTTTTACTTTTTTATAATCCTCTTTTCTTTACTGCCTTCTCTGCAAACCCTCTTAGTTGTTCTGTGGACTTGGGCTTTTAGAAACAAGAGCTAGGGAGCCTCACAGATACTTCTGCTTTTTGATTTGCTGTATAGCTCCCCTAAAGCAAAACAAAAACAAAAATGAAAACAAAAACAAAAAACATGGCTACTCCCCCCTCCAACTCCTTGCGCTTAAATGGAAAGGAGGGGGAAAGAACGAATATACCATCCCTTGGTATCTCCAGATAGTTTCTGATAAACGTATATTCAGTTTCTTTTACTTGCTTTATCCTCAGTCCAGGGAAGTTAGGCTGGGTTGTCCTTCTCCCCATTGCTTTAGTCTTCACATATGGAGTATTGCTACATCATGTATTGAGTACTGCTGTGTCATCTATAGAGTACTGCTACATCATTTATTTAGTACTACTGTCATTTATTGAGTACTGCTGTCATTTATCAAGTACTGCTGTGTCATCTCTCAAGTACTGCTACGTCATCCATTGAGTACTTCTCTGTCATCTATCGAATACTGCTATGTCATTTACTGAGTACTGCTGTCATTTATCGAGTACTGCTACAACATCTATCGAGTACTGCTCTGTCATCTATCGAGTACTGCTATGTCATTTATTGAATATGCTGTGTCATCTATTGAGTACTGCTATGTCATCTATCGAGTACTGCTATGTCATCTATCGAATACTGCTATGTCATTTATCAAGTACTGCTATATCATTTCTCGAATACTGCTGTGTCATCTATCGAGTATTGCTCTGCCATCTATCAAGTACTGCTATGTCATTTATCGAGTACTGCTGTGTCATCTATCGAGTATTGCTCTGCCGTCTATCAAGTACTGCTATGTCATTTATCGAGTACTGCTGTGTCATCTATCGAGTCCTGCTATGTCATTTATCGAGTACTGCTGTGTCATTTATGGAGTTATTGCTAAGTCATCTATTGAGTACTGCTATGGGGCTTAGAGCTCAAGAGCCTGAGCCCATTAGACAAACTGTGTACAAACCCCAGCTGTTCCACTTTTGGTGGTTTTGGTTGAGTGTGAACTGGATGAGTAGCTCAATCTCTCTAAGCCTCGGTTTCCTCACCTGGAAAGCTGGTTCATAACAGTACCCTTTGAGGGGCCACTATTGGCATCTGGCTTCTCTCTCTGAAAAAGAGTTTTGTGCGTTCAAAAACTCAGAGACACAGAATGGGCCTTAAAGATGGTTTCCCCCTGCTGTCAACATACACCTTTTTTCTTCCTGTTGGCTGTCTTTTCTCCATTTGGGTACACATTTCCTCTCTGAGGGTTAGGACCCTGATGGGAAGACAGTTTGGCTTATGGTTGGAAACAGCCCACAGAGTCAGAATGGACCTCCATCCAAAGTGTGGCTTGGTTGTCAAGGCCAATGGTGCCTCACACATACTCGGCAATTGTAGGAAAAGGCTCATTACTCACATGGTGAGGCTTTCTGGGGAGAGCGGGACATGCTTCCTCCTCTGATCCAATAAAGGCCCGAGAGAGCAAGGAACAGACCGGCTTGGGGCTTTTCTCATGGTTAGGAGCGGGGTGGAGCTGGAGTGAGGGCTGGGCTCGACCCGGTTTGTACTTCCAGGTGGCGCCACAGGAGGGAGCGTCGGGATTTCTTATCAGCCTGCCCAGTCATGGGCCAGGAGGGGAAGAGGGAGGGGTGAGACTTAAGAGTGACCAGCCATCAAACATCAACAGATGGAGTTGCAGGTGAGAGTTTATAATCAACCTGCTGTGCATATAGATGCTGACTGGGGCTTCCAGCAGTTATGGACAGTATTGGCGGGGAAGGGGGGTTTATACATCATGTATACATTTATATATCACAACCCGGGCCTATAATATTTTAACCTGGTTTTCTACAGATGACCCCTTTCTACTTTTAACTCCAAGTCTGCTTGAAATAGAAAGGTAAACTTACATTTGTCTTCAACAGCACCCTGAAAAGTGAGAACCAGCTGCACTCTGGGATTTCCCTGACTTCCCTGGGTCCTTTTGGCCTTTGCTGACGTCTGACTCTGGGCCAGGAGGCGTAAAGGCTCTTGCTCTGTCCCCTGCCCTCGCCTCGTCCAGGCTGCTCCCAGACTAGTTTTCGTGTCCCTTCCCGCCTGGCAAGAACGTCTTTCCTATCATGTCCTTCCTTTTCCCTGGGACAGTCATCCTCAAGGTGTTTTGTGTGACTGTGATCGTGTTTCACTAGGGTAAGAGCTGGAGGAGGAAAACTCAATAAATTATAATGCCAAGAGGGAAAGAAAGTAAAGTGAGGAATACTTTTTTAAAAAACCATGTTTATCTCTGCTCAAACGGCAAGTTTCTTTTCTCCATTGTTTAAATTGAAACGTTAATATACACCTCTGTGCTTTCCAAATTTGTGGATTCATTGTCTTGTGCTAATTTTAATTTTATTTTTGTTTAGGTTTTACTGCCTCATATTCAACACAATCTTCCATTCCTTTTAAATTGCAAACGTCAATGATTCCAGAATCTGAAAAAAAAGGATTCAGTAGTCAAGCCAAGAGATTTTATCATAAGAAGGTAAGGACGTTGCCTTAGGGGTTCTTTAGTCTTTGTCTGGATTTCACCCTCATGGGACAGATGTCTCTCTGTGAACAGCAGGGGGCAGTGTCATCCAAGGAGCCCCAGCGTCTGCTCCACCAAGGGCACTGGCTGGATTGTAAGGAAGAGCTTGAAAAATAGGACAGCCAAGGACAAACCAGTGTCCAGGGTTATGCACCAAAAATACTGAGCTGGACCAAAACTATTTTTGAGAAAAAATGTATTTTCGAAAATCATTATAAAACTAAAACATTCCAAGAAATCCTAGGTGTGTCAATCAAGTAAAAAGTTAAAACAAAAATTCCTCCCTCTTATAACGTGAGAGGAAGTCACTTGACTTCGAATAACATGAGAAGAAAAAGAAGTCTAATACATTTAGAATGACCTTTGTGGCGAGGCCCGCACCCCTTTTAAAAACTCCCTTGAACAATGTGTTATTATTGCTCCTATACTCCCACTCACCCTCCCCCAAATCTCGCTTTGTCTTTTCCTCGTTTTTTTTGTTTGAGTTGGAGTCTCACTCTGTCGCCCAGACTGGAGTGTAGTGGACGCTCCCGGCCATCACTGCAGCCTCAACCTGCTGGGCTCTGGCGATCCTTCCGCCTCAGCCTTCCAAGTAGCTGGAACTACAGGCGCACGCTACCACACCCACCTAATTTTTTGATTTATTGTAGAGATGAGGTCTCACCAAGTTGCCCAGGCAGGTCTCGAACCCGCGGACTCAGGCAATCCACTCAGTCTTTTCCTCTTTAATCTGGAAAGTTCAACCTTTGGGGTCTGACTTTCCCCTCTCTCACCAGCAGGGGCTGAAGCAACTCACAGGCGTCCTTACAGAGTCCACATTTTTCACTCTGTATTCACAGAAGCAAGACCTTTAGAGCAGCATTCTTTGGAGAAGTCATTAGTTTAGTTACTTTTGCTGCCACCCAGAAGTGGGTTTCATCCTGCCACCTTGCCCAGGTGGTACATAGGGGCTTGGAGAGCTCGATTCTGAACACAGGTGAGGCGCAAGCTAAGGGGCCTCGTGAGCCCTGCGCCTTCAGCCCGATGCCTCTTGGTGAGAACGCTAAACTAGGTAATTTTTTATGTTTCTTCCACTTCTGCTGTTTTAGGATCCTAAGACGGCAAATAATAAAGAATAGAGTGTACACACATGGGCATACACGTTTTCAAATAACTTGTAGGCTTTCTCCAAAGACAGGGTATATTTGCTCGGGAGTTCTCTTTCTTCTCTCTCTACTTTCTCTATGTTTTAACTGTCTCTTTCCCTTATTCTGTCTGTTTCTCATTTGTCAATTTAATGATAATATATTGTCCCCATTTAACTCATCCCTACTATGTGTCAAATCACTTTAACACTAATTTCTAGCTCTAATCCTCAGGACAATGTGTAAGAGAAGGATTTATTATTTTAATTTAACACAAGAGGAAACTGAGGCTTAGGAAAATTAAATGACCCACCCAAGGTCACACAACGCAGGTTTTGGCACATAAGAGGCTCAAGATAAATGTTTACTGAGTCAACGTTGAAAGAATTAGACCTCAACCCAGGCCTAGCGCACTCCAAAGCCTCTTGCTCTTTCCACACACGGCACCACACCTGCCTTTGTGGCCTGCAAAGCCATAAATTTGGTCTATGAAAGTCAGCAAGTTTCTGGAAAGGCCTTAACAGAACAGACCAAGTTCAAGGCAGGGGAGGATGTCAGTTCGTGTGCATGAGCCCCATCCTCTGTGATCGAGTTCTGAAGACTCACATCCCGAAACCAAGCAGGCAGACTTTTAAAGTGAACATTTTAAAAGACGATTGCTTTTCAGAAAGTTTTCTACTGAAGAAGCCAAGGTGGCAGCCAGCCAGACCTACAGGCAGCCTCAAATATAGAGAGAAATAGCTCAGAAATTTAGTTCCAACTCTTCAAATGTGGTTGCATTCATTTGACAATGTGAAAACTTTCATCTAAGTATTTGTAACATTTTGTAAATAGGTATGGAAACGGCTTGGGATTCCTAAATCAGGCCCCCTGTGTCCTACTGTGTCACTAGCTGTGTGCTTTTAGACCAGTCACTTCCTTTTTCTGGCCATGAGTTTCCTCACCTGAAACATAAAATTTGGATTATATAATTTTTGAGGCTATGAAAACAGAAAAACAAGTGCATATTCCATTCTCATTCTCATTTTTCCTGAGGGAAACAGGCATTGAGAAGGTAAGGATCTTGTTAACATCACCCAATAATTTAGTGAGGCAATACAAATTAAAACCAGATTTTAAAACTCCAGGACTCACCACCATTCTCAAAGCATTAATCATCCTCACCTCGTGCCTGATCACCGACCGTGGTTGCACCTCATGTCAGTCCCATGGCCCACTTAGTACATCTCTGACGTGGAGAATCGGAGCCTTTGAAATGTGCACTCACCTGTCAGGTTGATGTCACAGTGAAACGTGAAGGCCTCCACATCCAGCACACATTCCCTGTCAGGATCTTACTGCTGGGCTCAAAGAATCCCTCAGAGCTCGGTGTCTGGACTGGCGATTTTGGCTGCTAGAAGTGAGGTCTGTTTCCCTGAACATTTCTGAGTTATTTACAGAGGTGCTGGTAACTTTGCATACATGAAGAGACATGCCTGATCTGTGTGACAGAGCAGAGCCTAGTAGCCTGCTGGATATTTTCTTCCCCAGCATCCTCGTTTCTATCCCCATTCCACCCTGGATTGTGATCACTGTTTCCCAAACTGTGTACTCCTAATGGCAACACAATCCAATGGCATCTATGATTCCTCATTTTAAAAGCAAGGGTGTTGTAATAGGTAAGCCGTTGCCAGGAATTACTTCTCCATTGTTTTAAACCTGATCTATTCCAGGCCTTAAATGACTGAATATGCAAATGAAGCTAGGATACGGACGCCATGTCTTCTAGATGGGCACAATTTTTTTTTTTTAGTTGGAGTCTCTGTCGCCCAGACTGGAAAGCAGCGGCATGCTCACAGCCACTGCAGCCTCAACCTGCTGGGCTCAGGCAATCCTTCCACCTCAGCCTTCCAAGTAGCTAGAACTACAGGCATACGCCATCATACCCGACTAATTTTTTGATTTATTGTGGAGATGAGGTCTCGCTCTGTATCAGTCACCAGTACCCCTTCCAAAAGTGCAGGGCACATTCCTGGTAATATCTATCAAACGCTCAGTGGCATTGACGACATGCCAGGCACCCCTTGAGGACCCTTGTTTTCGTCAACTCATTTAATTCCCACAATAACCCTGTGAGATAAACCCCATCATTATCCCTTTTCAGGTAATGACTCTGAAATGAAAAGTGAGTGAAGTAACTGCCCAACCAGGGTTGGCAGAGCAAAGAGGAACCCAGTCAGCAGCTTCTGGTCCCCAGACACGGCTTCCCCAGCATCTCCCCAGGGTGCAAGCAGCAGCCCCATCCTACAGCCCCGTCTAATACCCCTGGCCGCCTTCTACCTGGTATGGGGGTGACTTCTACCATCTGCCTGGGGTCTCCCTGGGCAGCAGGATTGGGACCACTGTTTCCTAAGCTGTCCTTTCCAGATCTGGTGAGTCCCTCAAAAGCAGACTGAGCAAATGAGCCCTACTCAAGCCTGTGCATTTCCTGAAATGTGCAGTGCACGCCCATTCATCCGGCACTGTCGCCGAATCGCTTTCACCCAGTCCCGGAACCTGTGAGCTGCAAACAGGCTTTGTCTGCATCTCCCACCCTTAGCACCCTGGCTGCCTGACAGCGTTCAATCATTGTCTGTTGAGTTGAGTTTTTACTCCTGTCCCATTCAAGGGACTCCAAAGGGCTGCTGATGAGGGAGAACCAGATTTAAGAAGAGGAGGGCACTAAAAAGAGGACCTGGTGGCCCTTTGAGGTATATGTGACTGATCTTGGCCAGTGCTTTGAATGCAGGTCTGTCTTCTCCTGTCTGACTGTTTCCAACCTGGGGAGGTCACTCCATTTCCAGTGTCACAGCCACCCTCACTTTCCCATATACCTACTCTTCACAGGCTAGACAAAGAAACATTCTTCAAGGAAGCAGTCTCCTCAACAGAATTCTCTCTAGTTTTCCTGGCTGCTGGGTTGGCACTCCCAGCGACCTTCTGTTTCTGTCATCATACCCTATTCTGAACAGAAAACGTGGAGTTTTCTTGCAGTCGGATGCTGCCTCTCCCTTTCCCCTGAGGTCACAGGTGTGGAAACTGATGCCAGGCACAGAGTATGGGATGAGGGAGGGGAGAGGCAGGATGGAGGATGGGCATCTGGCAAGGAGTAGGTCTCAGAGTCATGGCTGGACCAGAAGGACCACTGGCACCCTTTCTGCAACAACGTCTCATGCAGAAACCCATCTGTGAAACCGGCGAAGGGAAGTGCAGGTCGAAGCCATGCCTCCTGTGTCCCTGGGTTGCACGTGGAGGTCAAGAGCACAGCTTGAGAGCCACATGTCTCACCTGGCCCCTTGCCACCTCTCAGGATCACAGTGAGGGGACTGAGGCCCAGTGAGGGATGTGCCTTGGGAATATGCCAGTGCTCCTGCCTTCTGGTCCATACTCTCTTCCCCTTTTTGGTCACAACCAAACCGAGTAAAGGCATTCTAACCCTGGAAGTCAACAGGGCGATGGAGTATTGTCCTGAGACCCTAAGACCAGAAGTACTTGTAAAAGGAAACTTCGACTGGGCACAGTGGCTCATATCTGTAATCCCAGCAATTTGGGAGGCAGAGACGAGAGGATTGCCTGAGCCTGGGGCTTTGAGACCAGCCAGGGCAACTTGGCGAGACCTCATCTCTAAATTAAAAAAATGAAAAATTAGCTGGGCATGGTGGCATGTACCTGTAGTTCCAGCTACTGGGAAGTCTGAGGCTGAAGGATCTCCTGAGCCCAGCAGGTTGAGGCTGTGGTGGCCATGAGTGTGCCACTGCACTCCAGCCTGGGCAACAAAGTGAGACTCTGACTCAAAAAAAAAAAAAAAAAAAACAACAGGAAATTTCCTTCAGGAACTTGAGGTTTCTGTATGGTTCTGCCAGCAGATTCACTACAGGACAGGGCTCTGTCCTCCTTGGGCACCACCTGCTCCAGCTCATCACCTCCAACCCATCCACAAACTCCTCATTCCATGTGTTTTGTGCTCTCCTGAGAAATGCCAGCCAGCCACCCTCCAGTAGACCAGAGTAAGGGGGGACAGTGCCGGAGAGTCAAAAGGGAGGTCTAGTGTGATCTTCAAAACAGTTCAACAGAGGCCACATTTTCCAAGCTAGAAAATGGTTTGACAAACAACTGACCTTATAAACATGAAGGTATCAGTTAGAATTTATGAAATCAGGACTAGAAAATCCAGGATGCATGGAGATGTAACAGGCCCTGGCCTATGGGACATTGCGTCCTCCTGGGCCCTGTGGAGACAGCTGGGGTGGGGAGGGAGGCGCCCTGCTCCTTCTTCCCCTCCTCATGTTACCTGTGCAAACCTAGCCCAAGGTCAAGTGAATGTGGATGGTTGTCCCACTCTCGGCACATGCAGAAGCCGCCCACCCAGGACTTCTATCCTTCCATTGGCGTTTCAACTGAATGTTGCACAGTGGGAGGGTACAGGAACACACTTGACCAGTCACCTCTTGTTCAGTTCCACCCTGAAGACTCCAAGAGAGGGTACTGGCTCCACAGAGGCTGTTGTGGGCACACGAAGGGTATTGATGGTGATGGCGGCCTGCTGTGGCCCTGTTCTGCCCCCTTTCGTGAATTGACCCATTTAATCCTCACACTACGAGGCAGGCAAGGGAGACCATAGGTGTGGCTTCCATACTGGGCCTCAGCAGAGCTCTCCGTTGGCTTCAGAGAGCTCCCATAAACTTGCATTCTCTTCCCTTCTCCCTCCCCAAGCCCATTTTTGTTTTGCTTTGTATATTTGGTTTTTGCCTTCTGAGGTGGTCTCGGCCAAGAAACTAAGGGGTGGCTAAGTTCACACCAGTCACAACTTGGCAGCTTGTTCTCTAGGATATGCTCTGAGAGGCCTGAACTCATCAAAGTCACATGATGTTTGTCACACCAGCTGTTATCCCTCCCAGGGAACCATCTACTGGCCTCTGGAAATTGCAGAGAATGCTTGACATTTCCTCACAGAAACACCCTGGGGCATGGCCTGAGGTGGTGGGATGCTGGCAAGCCACCATTTGCCTGCCACAAAGAAAAGTTCTGATGAGGGGTATTGGCCAATTTCCATGGTGTAAATACTCGCACTCTGACCAGTTTCAAGCTACCACCAGCAAAATTTCTGAATTTTAGACAGATGTCCTCACAAGCTGCCACAGGTTGGCCCCAGGGTGCTGCTGCCTGGGGGACCCTCCAGGTCATTCAGTACCAGCAGACAGGCAGCCCTCTAGTCCTCCAGGCTGAGAGGTGATAATCTTCTTCCCACTGCCCTGGACTCAAGCCAGTTTGCAACCTGGCAGAATTAAAGTCTGGTTGAGACCCAGTAAGGTTGTCAGCTTTCACAATAAAAATACAAGATACTCAGGTAAATTCGAATTTCAGGTAGACAGCAACTTTTTAAGTAAAAGTATGTCCCAAATATTACATGGGATATTTGTTGTTTATCTGAAATTCTAATTTAATCAGGCAGCGGGATGGAGCAGGCATTCAGGTCTTGCATTTTATGTGGCAGCCTGAGCTTCTCAGACACATGCATTCTCAGAAAATTCTTGTGAACTGATGGCAAGATTAAGAGTGTGGGGACAAGCAGGGCCCGGTGGCTCAGCCTGTAATCCCGCACTTTGGGAGGCTGAGGTGAGTGGATTGCCTGAGCCCGCAGGTTCGAGACCTGCCTGGGCAACTTGGCGAGCCCTCATCTCTACAATAAATCAAAAAATTAGCCAGGCGTGGTAGCGCGCGCCTGTAGTTCCAGCTACTTGGAAGGCTGAGGCGGAAGTATTGCTGGAGCCCAGCAGGTGGAAGCTGCGCTGGCCGGGAGCGGCCACTGCACTCCAGTCTGGGTGACAGAGTGAGACTCCAGCTCAAAAAAAAAAAAAAGAGTGTGGGGACAGACTGGGAGCTGGAGATATGTGTCTCTACTGTCCACTGTTTAAACCTGGAAGAGTCATGGTGGGTCGGGTACCTGTAATCCCAGCATTTAGGGAGGCCAAGGCGAGAGAATTGCTTTGAGCCCAGGAGTTTGAGACCAGCTTAGGTAACATAGCAAGACCTTGTCTCTACAAAAACTTTTAAAAATTAGCTAGACGTGGTGGTGTACTCGTGTAGTCCCAGCTGAGATAGGAGCATGGCCTGAGTCCAGAATGTTGAGGAGGCTGCAGTGACCTGTGATCATGCCACTGCCCTCCAGTGACACTTCATGCTTCAGCTTCCTTTAGGTTTAGAGACTCTGGAAGCTCAAAAGCACCCCAAGGCCCAATGCTTTGGATTTACAAATAAGACAACTAAAACCCAGGGGGATAAGTTGCCCAAGATTTCTTAGCTAGTAGCAGTGCTGAAACTAGAATTTTTGACTCATAACCCAGTGGGCTTTGAAATTTGGTCTCAATCTCATTTGAGAGTTAGCTCAAATTTTTTGGTCAATAGTGGACTCTGTGGTGAGAGTGCCAGTGTTCCCATTCTGCTCTGATATTTACTAGTTGTGTAACCTTGGGCCTTATCTCTTTGGGCCCCATTTTCCCATCTTTAAAGTGGAGATTAATTAAGCTAATAGTACACGTGAACTGCTCAGAACAGTGCCTGGCACACAGTGAGCACTCAATAATTGATGCTGGCCCTGCAAACAGCTGCCTGGAAAATTCTCTGTTTCCCTGTAGCCCTCAAGTCTGCATCCATACACCAGCATTCTTCTGAACCTGGAGCGCTCAGCGCCTGGCTCTGCTGCCTTTCTCACTTTCTGTCTCCGGCAGTCAGTTCCCCTTCTGTGCACCAGGATCATTATCACCTAAAGCAGGGATCGGCTCTCTTGTCCTCTCTGCCATGGGGCAAGGGTCAAAGGATTCACGGCACCTAAATGTTAGCACAGAGGAACCTGTTAACAGCACTGTGGCCCTATCCCTTATATTAAACCATAATTACACACTGGCCCAGCCAGACTGGAAAGTCCCCGAAGGCACTGACGGTGCCTTGAGTTTGCTCTCTACCCCGAGGAAAGCAGCAGGGATGGTGGAGACAGGATGAGCGTGGGTAGCAGAGATTGGAGATAGCAAGCGCTGGAGTCAGGCTGCCTGGGTTCTGATCTGGAGTCCACAACTCATGTCATGGGCCTCACTGTCCTTTAATGGCCCTGGCAATACCTCACTACAGAGGGCTTGTGTGAGGAGTAAAGAAGACAGCATATACCATGAGTCTGGCACTGGATTCAGGTTCTGCCACTCGAAACAGTGAGACCTTGGGCAAATTCACCTTCACGTGCCTCAGGGTCTCCATCAATAAAATGGAGACAGTAATCTCTCACTGAGTGGTGGTGAAAATGAGACGAACTTTAAAAAGCTCCTGGTACCAAGGAGGCACCCGGTGAACTCTTGCAACAGCAGGGCATCCTTGTCATTTCACGCCACTTGCTTGGCCAACTTATGTCAACATTTACTTCCCCCTGGTAACTACGTGGGAAATGGGTTGAAAGACCAATTAGCTGCAGCAGCAGGAATGGGCTTAGAACTCCACTGTGTCTTCTCCTCTCTCTCCAACATGGCATGGCACTTGGCACTTGAGCCCTGTGAGCTTGCTCCTTTTTGTCTGAGGGTTAGACATGGTCTTGCTTGGGATGAAGGTTGTTTTTGTTTCATTTTGCTCTATAAACAGAAACACTCCCTGATCTCTCCTCTGAAAAGCTGAGGAGGAAGCTGAGTCAGGTGGGTGGGGTTGCCGTGAAGTGGGCCACCCTTCCCTCGCGTGGGTGTGGCTTGCTGATCACGGCACACAGGACTTGCACATCGGCCACAGTGACTATCCCATTTATGCTCATTTCGCTAAAGACATAAAAAACAAAACAAAACAGTGTTCTTTGGAACTTGGAATGCAGAGTGGAAAGAACAAGGGCTTTGGAAGCCCGAGTCTGGGTTGGAATTCCAGCCCCAGAACCTGGTAGCAGAGATGAAATTGGGCAAGTGAGGAAATGGTGGAGCGGGGCTGTCATTGTCAAGTGGTGGCGGGTGACCATCCTGAAGGATTCGGCGAGGCTTTGTGTTCATGGATGTGAAACATGTGGAAAAGCGCAACAGAATTGAATGTATCCCGATGATGCCACCTTCTCTTCCGTTTTAGGAGGATGTCCCAGGCCCTGGGTTCTACAATGTCATTCACCAGTCTCCAGTATCCAACAGTGTCTCGCTGTCCAAGAAAGGAACATGCATGTTCCCCTCTATGGTGAGAGCCACTTCTCTCGAGTAAGGTGTTCACTGATCAGTCATTTCCCTCACTGATTGCATCATCACATATTGGACATCTTGTCCCTTCTCTCCAAAGGCCTGTGGTTCTAACGATTAGGAGACCTGTGAGTGGAGGAGGGGCTGAATGTGAAAGTCACTAAAAGAGGGGAGGAGATGGGAATTCTCAGCTGGTTCCCACAGGAGCATGGGAAGATGCAGGAAGCTGTAGACAGAGCTCCGCTGCCAAGGAGTGCAACATAAACCAGAGCCTCACCTGGGTTCGGCTCTCAGCTCTGCTGCCTTCCTCTCCCCCATGTCACTAGTGGACCACAAACCAGCTCCCAGGACCATCACCACTAAGCAGCGGGAAGTGTGGGGCCCTCATGCCTCCCTCAGGCTCCCCCATTTCTGTGCTTGTACAGTTCTTGACCCATGTCAGGCAGAGAAGCCCAGGGTAATGTTTGCAAGCTTTTAACCATTAAATAATGGGACTTTTTTGTTTGTTTGTTTAATTCCCTCAGAATCTTGGGATCCAGAAATCTCAAGTGGGTAAATTGGGCCTTGTGTCTTTGAAGGCTTTTCCCCACTGCCACCCATTGTCAGAGTGGGAAGAGAAGCCAGAGGAATATTCAAGCCTGATCATCCAAAACCAATGTTGCCATCATGAAGTGGACTAGGCAGGTGTCTTCCTGAGATTTTTAGGCAGACCAGGAAGATGTTACTCTTGCACATCTTGCCCTAATGTGATTTTACACAGCTTAATCTAATTGAGTTGTCAAACCTTTGGGAAATCTGGTGGGACTGAAAAGAAAGCAGGCGGTAGGCGTGAAGTGTAGTGGTCCTGACCCACATCCTCCTGTAAGATGTGGGACTCTATCTTTGTTGAGGGCTTCAACAACCAGATCACTATATGAAGTGCCAATGACCCTGACCAGACTTGGGCAAGGATAGCCTTTTCATTTAAAATATTTACAAATTGTTGGGCCAGGCACAGTGGCTCATGCCTATAATCTCAGTACTTTCAGAGGCCAACGTGGAAGGATCGCTCGAGGCCAAGAGTTTGAGACCAGCCTGGACAACATAATGATACCTGTCTCTACCAAAAAAAAAAAAAATTAGCTGGGTGTGGTGGTGCTCCTGTATTCCCAGCTACTTGAGAGGTTAAGGCAGGAAGACCACTTGAATCCAGGAGTTCAAGGCTGCAGTGAGCCATGATTGTGCCCCTGAACTCTAGCCTGGGTGACAGAGTAAGATGTTGACTCTGAAATAAAATTGTCAAAAAAAGTAGAGGTCAGGCATGGTGTCTTACACCTGTAATCCCAGCACTTTGGGAGGATGAGATGGGCGGATCACTTGAGCCCAGACTAGCCTGGGCAACATAGTGAGACCTCATCTCTACAAAAAAATAAAAACAAAAACAAAATTGCCTGGGCGTGGTGGTGTGTGCCTGTAGTCCTAGCTACTTGGGAGGCTGAGGTGGAAGGACTGCCTGAGTCCAGGAGGTCAAGGCTGCCATGAGTTGTGATCGTCATGATCATGCCACTGGACAGAGTGAGACCCTGACTCAAAAAAAAATAAAAAAAGGAAAGAAAGAAAAAGAAAAAGAAAAACAGATATAATAAAAATAGATAAATTGTTAAGAAAATAGTTATAGCAAGAGGAAAGAGTCAAACTGGGGTAAGACTAGCTGAGGTAGAAAAGTAAAAAAGAAAGCAAACCCAGACTGCAACATTAAATACATATGCCTTCTTGTCCCTTTAAAGTTATAATAATCTCTTGCATAGATGCATTATGGTGCTTGACGTTGGAACTGATTTTTTAAAAACCACACAAAGGAACCATTTAGGACACACTGAACGTAGCCACTTCTTACTGGAATTTGAGTTTGGCAGAGTTGGATACTCAGAACAAACCAGCTTTGGTGTGAACTCCCCATTACCAAAGGAGTGGAGGCTGCCTGTGACCTCAATGAGTTCACATAGCAGCCACGCCTCTGCGTAGTTTTCTGCTACCAGCCCTGCTAGGAGAGAGACTCAAGAGCAATTGGCAATGAAGTGTCATCTCACAAAGTCCTGGCACAGGAGACAAGACTTGAGACCTAATCCTGACTCAGCTGTGGGCTCTCGACGTGACCTCAAGCACGTCACCCCTCTGTGTCCTACTTGCCTCATGAAAGTGGAGACTCCCTGGAGGCACTGGGTAAATGAACGTTGCAATGAGTGAAATACTCTTTGAAACAGCAAAGCATTGTAAACACGCTAAATATTATGATTGTTACCACCTGAGTCACGAACAATACTTCCTGCAACACCTAGGTTTTCTCTCCGAGAAGTTCTTTGCCAATTAGTGGCACTGCCCATTCCTTCTTGGTGCCAAGAAAGGGACAGAATCTGAGCATATGATCAATTTCCTACTAGGCTTTTCTTGACGTAACTTTCCAGATAGGAAACTTCTCCATGGCTGGGCTGTATAGAGGAGAAGGGACCCAAGGAAAGAGCTCAGTGTTCTAGAATCGGATCATGCTTTTTGGGGCTTTAGAAAATTCAGAACCAAACCCCAAAGCAGGCAGATGTGGAGCTGTTCAGCCTTCCTCCTCTCCTCCCTTTGACAAATATGGGAATTTGTCTTTATATTCATGCTACACTTGAGCGTAAACACGTTCTTGTATCCTTGGACGGGGCCTAAGTGGTCTCTGGTGACCTGTCAGGAAAGCCCTGATTCTTACCTAGTTCCTGTATAAACTGGATGAGAATGTCATATCCTCACCCTCTTTTAGGGACTTTCACATTTAGCACCTCCCCCACATCTGAATCCCAAGACTCTGAGGGAGTTAAATGTAACTCTCATCAGAGAAGGATCGCAATGACCAGGAAGAGTGTGATCATGGGTGAGGCCGACCAAAAGGCTGTGGGTCTATAAATTTTAGAAACTTCCTGATGACTGTTGGAACAACTACACCCAGCCTTTTGAGGACTTGTCATCTCTCTAAGTCCAAATGATATAAAGAGCTTTATTAATGTATCCCAAATCTTTGCTCCAGAAGTTTTCAGAGGACTGGCTAGAAAGTTAAATGAGGCAGGTTGGTGGAGACTTTGATGGCCTTTCTGTATTTATGTGGAGGCAGGGATGGTTCTGGAAAAGTTGTTTTGTACTGGAGAGGGGTTCATAAATGCCAGCATATGGCCAGATTGGAGACCACAGGCCTGGCAGGTAAACCAAGGGGTGTGCAGTGTTGGTCAGTGGGTGCTCCTTCAGCTGCACCTGAAACTCATTCTATTACAATACTAATTTATAAAACTTTGCCTCTACTGGGAATTTTTTGAGAATATTTTTTTCCCCAAATTTAAGTTAACTGGTGTTCCAAGCCCCAAAAGAGTCTCTGATGGAATAAGCTTGCTATTATTCCGGGACCATGCCCCTCCACCCACTTCTCTTGAGAATGGGCTGTCTGATTCGTATCACACAGTGGAGGCAGACCTCCTGGGTGAGAAAGTGCGTCCTACCTACTTAGCTGAGGAAGCTCAGCCTCCTCATCTGTAAAGTGGGGGTAACAGAACATCCATTGCTCAGGGTTGCCATGAGGATTAAACACAAAAGAGTTTAAACCACGAAAAGTGCGTGGTTAACTCTTGGCCAGAATGCAAAGGGAAAGCATATACAAGGCTGCAGCGGCCTTACTTCCGGGGACATCAGCAGGTACTTACGGTCAGAAGGAGGCAGAGCTAGGACTTGAACCCAGGTCAGGCTTAGAACAACTTGGGGTCTAGGCAAGAACCTTCCTGCTGCTGAGGGTCCACCCACCCACATGCCACTGTGGTCTGAGAACCATCGCCACCAAGCGCAGGGTGAAGTGAGGGGCCTGAATGTCTTCCCTGGGCTCTCCCACTTTCTGTGCTTGTATAGTTACCCCTATCAGGCAGAGAAAACCCAGGGCGATGTTCTCAAGATTTTAACCATTGAATACTGGAAAATTTTCTGTTTTATCAGACTCTACTACTTGCTATGCTATCTTAGGGTAAAGTGATGTTATCGCTGAGTTTCTGTGACTTTTGTACCTGTTCATTTGACAAACATTGATTCTGTTTGTTTTTTTTAACTTAAAATAGTTTATCATGGCTTCCGGAAAGGAGTGGGAATGGTTCTGTTGAACAGCAGAAATATTGTAAGGTTTTAGGAAAGTAATTTGGCGGTAGGAGGAAGCATGGTTGGACAGCAAGCCCAGTGGCCTCTTGTGCTTCTAAGATGTTTGCAGCAAACTCGTTTAAGCAGTTCAGACCATTTACCCTTAGAAACAAGATGTGGGGTTTTACCTAGAAGGAAAGCCTAGGCTGGGGGAAAACAGTCCAACATTCCCATTGCTATGTTACCCAGCAGCTGATGAGTCAAGTGGAAGTGACCTGGAATAGGGTTGGGTGGAAATGTATTTATGGCAGCATCATTTTTTGCCAAGTCCCAAACAGAAGATGAATAATTTCAGTTAGTTTATAGAAGTCAGTACAGGTCTGAACTTGCATTTTCAAGGGCAAATCCTCAAAGTCTGAGGTCAGTTTATCATTTTATCTGCTAGAGTTTTACCTTTTCTAAAATGCTTCTAGACCTGGTGCTGGCACCACTTTTTTGACATCTGTCCTTTAGAGCCACATGATTACGGGATGGTGCTGATGTCTTTGGCTTCCTCTTCACAGCGTGCCCGATTGGACACCATCACGTCCAGATACCCTGCAGCTAATGCATACACTATCCCATCAGATTTTACTTCGAAGAAGGACTTCAGTAATTCCTGTTCCAGCATGTTCCAGTTGCCAAGCTTCATGAAAGTTCTCAAACTTGAAACTCCTGCACCAAACTATTACAATGTAAGAACACTGCTTGCTAAACGTATATTAAATACATGGTTTACTACAATAAAAGGAAGGGAGGACTTTGGGGAAATGGCATTTTAATGCCACTGGTAAAGCAGTTAGCATTCGTTGACTACCCAGTGGGTGTATAAGGTTCTGCAGGACTCTTATGGGGAATTTGCCGACTCCAGGGAGAAGTGTGGGGCCAGCATGAAGCAGCGGGGAGACAACTGCCCTGAGGAATATGTTTTCGTATCACTCTTGTCATATAGCCTTTCAGGAGCAGTTTTCGCACCTGTAACATCGTATCTGCAGACACTATTCATTCACTTTTAAGGTTCTTTTAGGGAAGATAAGTTTCTACCCTTTCATGTCAGAGAATTGGTTTTTTTGCTTTTTTTTTTTTGAGTTGGAGTCTCACTCTGTTGCTCAGACTGGCGTGCAGTGGCCACTCCCGGCACCACAGCCTTGCCTGCTGGGCTCCGGCGATCCTTCTGCCTCAGCCTTTCAAGTAGCTGGAACTACAGGGGCGCGCTACCATGCCCGGCTAATTTTTTGATTTATTGTAGAGATGAGGTCTTGCCAAGTTGCCCAGGCAGGTCTCGAACCCGCGGGCTCAGGCAATCTGCTCACCTCGGCCTTCCAAAGCGCTGTGATTACAGGCTGAGCCACTGAGCCCGGCGAGAATTGGTTTTTTAACATTAGTGCTTCACCAGTTATAATCACTTGGTATTCACTGAGGCAGAATGGTATGGATAGTTAAGAGATGGATTCAGGAAGGTTTGGTTCGGCTTTTGACTTAGCTGCTTTATAACTGTATGGCCTTGGGCAGTTCCTTTTCAGGACTTAACTTATTGATCTGCAAAATAGGGACACAGGTCCCTCTCATGGTGTTAATACAAATATTAAATGAGATTATCTATGCTGCGTGCTCAGCACAGCATCAGGCACCCAAGGAACAGATGCAGCAGAATACATGGAAACTGATGGAGCCATCTTGGGGCAAGTCACATTGCCTCTTAAAGCCGCAATTCTAAAGTCGAATTAATTATACTTGCCCTACAGGGTTATCGTAAGGAGCAAATAAGACAGTGAACATGAAAGCCTCTGACATGTGTCCAAACTGAACTGCACATAAGATATTAACGTTATTATGCCATAGTGCAAATGATTTTTTGTCTTAAAATACTTCAATTACCTTTTTTCCTTCACAGTTCTTATGAATAATATTTATTTTTCTGTCTACAAAGGTTATGCCTACCTTCTCTGATGGGCTCAAGCAATTATAATGTGCTCAAAGTGATATAATTGCCTACCTGGCCAGCACAGTCCACTAGAAATCTCATGGGAGCCACTGATGTCATTTAAGATTGCCTACTAGTCACATTTAGAAAGAAATAGGAGCAGGTCAGATTTTTAATAATATAGTGGTTTAACCTAGTAGATCCAAAATATTGTCATTTTGACATTAATCAACATAAATAATATTAATTAGATATTTTGGGAAGATTCTTCTTCTCATACTAAGTTTTTAAAATCCAGTATATATTTTATACTGACAGCACATCTTAATTTGGACCAGCCACATTCCAGGTTCGATAGCCACATGTGGCCTGTGGCTACTGTACTGGGCAGTGTGGCCTCATAGAGTCTTCCAGGGATAATCAGAACCTGAAAGTGATGAGGAGGAGGAGGAAGTGTTTGTCATGGACTAAGTGCTAGTCTAAGAGTTATGTATTCACCATATTTTATACTCACAAGTGTATCCATGAAGTGGATTATCTTATTCCCAATTTACAGAAGAGGAAGCTGAGGCTCAGAGAGGTGAAGGGACTTGCCCAAATTTACCCAGTTTGGAGGCATCAGTTGCACATCAGTGGGCACAGGAGGGTGACTGACGTGGAAAGTTGGGGAATGATCAAAGCACCCTATTCTGGCCCTGCAGGCTTCCCTCCCCGGGTTCTATTACTGCTCTGTGCCACGCTGGTGATATGGCTAAGATTCCAGTGGAGAACTCAGGCGAGAACCAGTAAACAGACAAACAAAATAATTATAAACTGTGGTTGGCTTTGAGGGAGACAAACAGTTGGCTCCTGAGAGAAGATCCAACTATATCTGTAGGGAGTACAGGGGGCTAGCATTACCACGTACTTTGGACCTGAGACTGAGACCCAGAGATTGAAGGAAGAGCCAGAGTTGGGGAAACAGCATGTGCAAAGGTCCCGGAACAGCAAGGATCTTAGCTCATGAGAATCTACAAGAAGGTTGAATGGCTAGTGTAGCATGGACCAGAAGGAGAGGGGAGGAGGGGAGGCCACACAGACGGGCAGTGACCAGTTCAGGCAGGGTCTAAAGACCCCAGAGGATTTTCATATTTTGTTATTTGTGTATCAGGAAGCCATGAGGGATGGGAGGTGTGAACTGGCATGCTCTGATATGCTGTTTTAGAATGTCCCCTCCAGCTGCTTGTGGAGAATGAACTACAGTGTGGGCTAAAGTTCTGGAAGACACATGAGGGACTGTTATACTAACAGGAGAGGGCAAGATGTGGTCCCAGAAAGTAATAAAGTGCTTGACCACTTCTGAAAAGGGACCAGGCCACATGGGTGATAGACAGTAATAACACTGTACCAAAGAAGAGGATTCTGCCTGTGTGGTGCCTCTGCCATGTCCTCGCGTTAGAGGTGCCTGAGTCGTCCTCCCAGCTCCTACTCCTTCCCCCGGCTCCCTACCTCCAGCACCCAGCACAGGTCCTGGAGTGCAGTGAGCATGCACTAGGTGTTTATGACGTCAAAGAGACAACTTCCCAGTAGACAGACGTTAACCTAGAAACAGCCACTTCCATGTCACATCAACTTGAGGCTCATGTTTTTTGTTCATTATTGTCTTAATGTGACTGACAATAACACATGCTCATCATAAAATATTCAGGCACTAAAAACCCATGAACTAGAAAGTCCCCCAGAAATCCACTCTGGAAGCAAACCACCACTCCATCCCGCCATCAGAGTCAGAACACGCTGCACACGGTTCGTAGGCATTTTCTTCTTAACTACGTCTTGGGATTCTCTCATGGCAATACAGTAAATCTGCTCCATTCCTTTCTATTTATTTATTTATTTTTGAGTCAGAGTCTCACTCTCACCCAGGCTGGAGTGCAGTGACATGCTCACAGCCACCACAGCCTCCGCCTGCTGGGCTCAGGCGATCCTTCCACCTCAGCCTTCCAAGTAACTGGAATCACAGGCATGCACCATTACACCCGACTAATTTTATGATTTATTGTAGAGATGAGGTCTTGCCATGTTGCTCAGGCTGGTCTCGAACCCCTGAGCTCAGGCAGTCCTCTCACCTCTCTCCCAAAGTGCTGGGATTACAGGAGTGAGCCACCAAACCCAGCTGTACTTCATTACTTTTTAACCTGCTAAATATTTTCCTGGTCTAACTGGGAAGCCTTCCAGGGACACACACATTTGTGTATACCCAGATGCCCCCTTTTCAGTGGCTTTTCTGTCTGGCTGAAGAAGAAGGCTGAAGTACTGTTTTGTCTACAGGAGGTTTTTTTTCAGACCGGGAGAACAATGGCTGAGCCGACAGGCGAGGAGTAGAAATGTGATAATCTTGTTAGCCACGCTGTGCTTTGGGGGCCGTGAGGCCTTTCACCACCTTTGCCACCGTGATCCCCCGCTTGTATATTCGAATCCTCTTCCTTGGTACCGTGTTATTAGCTCCTCACCGGCAGCCTGGCTCCTCTCCTGTCGGGTAATTAACCTGTCCCATCTGGTTTCTTTGTTTGTCCTCTCTGCATGTAGTCTAGCCATTAGGACCCTGGGAAAAGCTAAATTCCTTCACCTTTGTAAACACAAAATCAAAATGCCATCTGCATTTCTTGCGATATGCTTTTTTTTTTTTTTTTTACAAAGGAGTATCACAGAAAATCAAACCATCCTGGCCCCAGCAAATAGTTTCACTCATTCAGTAAATATTCCCAGCGATCGCATGTATAATTTGCATTGCCTGTTATCCAATGAGTGCAGGAGACTGACTGCAAATTGGCATTTAAAATATTTATGATTCATGTGTAACAGAAGAATGATCTGAATGATCTCAGGGCATTTTTTTCCCCTATTATTTTTAGACTACTGAGCACACCAGACACTCTCAGATGTGTATTGCATGGATCGGCCAAAATTCTTGATTTCTGGTCAGTCCAGAAAAGTAGAGACAAGGGAGTGCTTACAAATCTGATCACAATCCTAAATGATAAGATTCTCTGTATGCCCCAAATGCTGCATTTATAGAAGGACTGTTTGAACAGCGAGGAATGCACCTAGGTATCTGGATGGGGGTAGATGGAACTAAGTGTCCTGAAAAGACAAAAATAGTAGAAAAGAGTAATGAAAACAATGTGCACGTGTAGTGCTACACACTTAAAAACCAATTTCCTGTAGATGATATCTGCTGGCCACCCCCGCCCCCCTCCTTGGCTGAACTCTGCAGCAAGCGTCTGGGGATTGATGATCCGATCTGTTTTACAGACGAAAAAATGCAGGTTCAGAGAGGTTGAACGATGTGTGCAGAGCTGCACAGCCTGTCCTGGGCAGAAAGGAGCCTGGAGGCTGGGTCTGCAGGCTGTCTTTTCCGGGTGCTGTTGTCTGTGCTGGGTTGAGCGACCAGACATTTGTGGGAATCACAAGCCCTTGAGCGGGGATGTTGAATGGTGACAGCAGTCAGTGTGACCTCAACAGCTCACACCTGCTCGTCTTCTAAGGACAGGTTTCGGTTTGGGTTTTGACCGGAATTTGCCACTTGTCCAGCATGATGGCCAAGAAGGGGAAGGCACTGAGGGCACTCTCTTCCTTCAGGCCTCCGTCTCGTGCTGCAAGCAGAGGAACAACGTCTGTGCCCGGGCCGGGTTTATGTCCAAGACTCAGAGAGGATTTTTCACTGTTACTGAGAAAGGACCTGCCCCAGGTAAGCAGCTGCCTGACCCTGGCCTTGGCCCGAGGGTTTGTGTCCCAGATTCCATTTGCAGAGCACCTGTCTCTTCCCAGGGAGTCTTTTGGGAAGGGATCAGTCTTTGGGGGAGTAGGAGGAGGAAGCAGTACTGAACAGGGAGGAGAGGTAAGAGGAAGTCCAGCTCTCCCCTTGCAGGGAACAGTGCTGGCTCTGGAAACACTCTTTCCCACCCCCTAGCAGTCTTCTTGGCCTCCCCATTCAAGGCCAGGCCTACCTGCTGTGGGCAGCCAGATGGGGAAGTAGCTTCTCACCTCAGAAGTGTGCAAACTCACATACTCCAGGGTCATCGCACGCCACTGGCAGGAAGGGAGATGGGGGCATGACAATCCATCCTGATCCTTCCACACTCGCTGCCATATTCCTTTCCTCCTATGCCTAGATGCCACTCCATCACCAAGCCATAGAATGGTGAAAAGCCCGCTCACTGATTACTCTGTGCGGAATGTTGTTCATGCAGTCTCACAGGCTGTCCTCATAGTTCATACACTTAGCCCTGTTATCATCATCATTATTATTTTTGAGTTGGGGTCTTTTTACCCTGTTGCCCAGGCTGGAAAGTAGTAGAATGATCACCGCCTACTGCACCCTCGACCTCTTGGGCTTGTGATCTTTCTATCTCAGCCTCCCAAGTAGGTGGGACTACAGGCATGTACCACCACACCCAGCTAATTTTTTTATTTGTTATGGAGACAAGGTCTTGCTATGCTACTCAGGCTAGTCTCAAACTCCTGTGCTCTAACAGTCCTCCCGTCTTGCCTCCCAAAGTGCTGGGATGACAGGCATGAGCCACCATGCCCAGCCTAGCCCTGTTTCTTAGATGAGGAAATGGAGGCTCAGGGAGTTAAAACCGTCTCACAGTCAGGAAATGGCAGCCCTAACCCCAGAGGTGTCTGACTAAGGAGACTGTCTCCCCCATCATTCCATTGCCCCTTTCGGAACCCAAGGGTTCAGGACTATGGGAGAACTTGCCTGCGCCTGTCGTCCCTGCTGGTCTTGGGAAGGTGTTGCCCCCTCCTGTGCCCTCAGACCCCCAGTCCCTGGCAATTGTTAGAGTAGATCATCCCAAGTGGGTCCCAGAGACCTGGGGACCTAGGCCTGGAACCAAGAGGCAGAGCAGGGAAGGTCTGCTTCTGCAGTCACACCTCTTGCGGGTAGGGGGTGGGGTGGATAAAATTGCAGTGCATGTCAGATTTCAGCAAATCCAGATTAAAGCTGAAAAGATCGGTCTGAAGCTGAATAACAAAACCAGCACTAATTAGGAGGTTCAGCCCCAGTTACAGCTCCCGCCTTGCACCATCCATCATCCATGGGCAAAACCCCACCTTGTTTGTTTATATGGAAGAACAAAGCCGGCATCCCAGGGGTTGGGCCAGAGTCCCTGCCAGTGAGCCCAGGATGTGGGCATCCCACAGCCAGCCACATGTGGGAGGATCCTGCAGGGGCCCCAGTCCCTTGTAATGCAGATCAGGAGGGAAAGGTGGGTCCCCACATCTGTTCAGCTCCTCCTGTGTGCCAGGGACTTCGCTTCTGTCATCTCACGGTGCTCCCAAACCCCAGGAGCACGTGCTCCCTAAACATGTGCTCAGAATGTATGAGCTGCTATTGTTATTATTATTTTAGCCCCGTTTTTTGTTTTTTGTTTTTGAGTTGGAGTCTCACTCTGTTGCCCAGACTGGAGTGCAGTGGCCACTCCCGGCCACCGCAGCCTCGACCTGCTGGGCTCCGGCGATCCTTCCGCCTCAGCCTTCCGAGTAGCTGAAATTACAGGCATGCGCTACCACGCCCGGCTGATTTTTTGATTTATTGTAGAGATGAGGTCTCGTTGCCCAGGTGGGTCTTGAACCCGCGGGCTCAGGCAATCCACTCACCTCAGCCTCCCAAAGGCGCGGGATTACAGGCTGAGCCACTGAGCCCGGCTTTTAGCCCCATTTAACAGACAAAAATGATACACAGAGCAGATGACTAGCCCGGGTGCCCAGGGCCCCACGGCTGGGTTTGAATCTGGGCCCATCTAGCTCATTACCTGGTCCCTTCAGATCATCCTGCTCTCTCTGGTGGTGGCAGCTTGATGCCTTTTATTCCTTGCTTTTGCTTTTCATTACTTTCTGTATTTTGTACTTCAAGTGTTGCTGTGACTTTTTTTTAGCAGAGTTATATATTATATATACATACACATCTCTATGAGAGAAACAGAACGTTACTGTGAGAAATATATACTAATATTGCAAATGCTGCTGATATGTTTTTTCTTCATTTAAACATATACTGGGAACATCCTTATTTATAATTTAAAAATCTTGAAGAACATTGTTTTTAATGAATGTATAGTATTTTACTGTATGATGGTACCATGAGGAGCAAATGCTCTCTTACTGGAAGTTTTAGTTGTTTAAAAATTGATTGCTATTATGAATAGAGCGGTAATGAACATCTTTGTAACTAACAATTTGTATACAATTAAGATTATTTCCTTATATAAATTGTTTAAAGTGGAATTGCTAAGTCAAAAGGTATGTGAACTATTTAAGGTTTTTTTGTGTTTGTGAGCAAATTGCCCATCAGCACGAGGATGGTGTGTCCTCTCCTGCCAGCGTCTGTTTCCCTCACTTTTGCCATCACTGGAGATGATCATTCCAATAAAATATCGCTAATATATACCTGTTGTTTTTTTGGTACTTTTGCAATGGAAAAGTACATCTTATTTAAAGCCATTAAAGTCAGCTTTACAATGTTTTGAAAACTTGAAATGTTCTTCCCACCCAGATGCTGCATTAATACAACTGTTACCACTTTTCCGAATTCCCATCTGGTTTTTTTTCCAGATGTGTCTTTTTGTACACAGATGTCATTATGGTATATAGGCTTTTAGGATTTATTTTACATTTTTTTTTTACTCTTGTCTCTTTTCAAAGGTATTTTCTTGTGGTCCTGTGGTCTTCATATTTATCATCGTCAGGGCTGACATCCCATCAGATTAGGCTGCAGTTCCCAGAACTCTGCCCTGAACTTGGATGCTCAGGCTGTTTACACTTTCTCACGTTGTGGCTACTGTTGTTGGGTACATTTTGGGGCTTAGAACTTTTCCATTCTGTTGAATAATTTCCTTAATTTCTGAGTGATGGGAAGCCTGGGTCAAAGTGTGCAGACGTCTTCAAAGCTCTTGCCTAGCATGGCTGGTTTGCACCCCAAAACACCTATACACATTTACCAAGTTACCGACAATATAGGGGTGAGGCTGCTTCCTCTTCAGATCACTCTCTTCTTCCTAGAAGCTTAGTGCACAAATTAATTTTATTCTGTCATGGTTTCTTGAGATGGGGCGTTGTGGCATGGTGGGAAAGCATGGGCCTTGGAGACAGGTAGATCATCTTCCACATATTAGGTGCTCAATAAATACTTGTCAATTGCATAATATTTACAAAGCAACTACCACATGCCAGAAACTTAAACTATTATTCAACTCTCATTACAATCTGCTTATTGGAAGAATTATTATTTTTTATAATAATAAACAGGAGGTAGCTTGGATTCAGCAAGGTAGAGACTTGTCTCAGTTCTTTTTTTTTTTTTTTTGAGTTGGAGTCTCACTCGGTCTCCCAGACTGGAGTGCAGTGGCCGCTCCCGGCCACCGTAGCCTGCTGGGCTCCAGCAATCCTTCCACCTCAGCCTCCAAGTAGCTGGAACTACAGGCGCGCGCTGCCACGCCCAGCTAGTTTTTGATTTGTTGTAGAGATGAGGTCTCACTGCCCAGGCGGGTCTTGAACCCACGGGCTCAGGCAATCCACTCACCTCAGCCTCCCAAAGGCACGGGATTACAGGCTGAGCCACCGAGCCCGGCTTGTCTCAGTTCTTGGTTAGCTGAATGTTCTCTGGCCAACTGTTTCATATCTTAGCATCAGCCTCCTCATGTGTAGAAGAGAAGTGATAATATCCATCTTGCCATGCTACGGTGAAGTCTAAATGCACTAAATGTGTGCTGCACGTGGCGTGTGTTCTCTGAACAGTGAAGTTCTTTTTGGTTATTTCAGGCAGCCCTTCCATGTAGCCGTCCTGGAGGGATGTTGTCATACAGCCGTCTCATGTATTCTCAGGGGTAAAATGCTGCCTTTTATTTACCTCAGAAGAGTTGCTTATTCTGTTTTAAAATTTCTTTCTGCTTAGGGCATTATAATGTCAACGAATCCCTTGTGAAGCAGTCGCCAAAGATATTAATGTCTTGTTTTAAATCAAAAACCGACCGTGGATTCAAACTGACGTCAACAGGCCCGGGACCTGGTTATTACAACCCCAGTGATCGCACGAAAGCTCCGAAAAAGACTCTTTTTCCGTGAGTCCCAGCCATTCTGATCTTCCTTTTGAAAGGTGGTTCTGGGGAAGGACCCCAACATGGATAAAAAAGGAAGGAGTGTCACTGCTTGGCAGGATTCAGTGCCAGGCCACTCTCTGGGGCCCTTGTTGACACATAATAGGTGCTCATAGATGCTTGTTAAGCATATAATATTTATTGAGCAACTGCTGTGTGCCAGAAACTTAAAATCACATTCAATTATCATAATAATCCTGTTGTAAGAATTAGGACTCTTACTTCATGGAGAAGGAAGCCAGGCTTCAGTAAGGCCAGGAGATTTGCCTAAGTCCACAAGGCTAACTTGAGGTGCTACCAGGAGTGAGCTCAGGACTGTCCAAATTCTTCTACATTCTCCATGATGCCATACTCTTCTGATGTTGACATTATCCTAATTTCATAACACAAACTCTTCCCTGGGGTGGCAGGACATATAGGAGCAGTGACGTTCTCAGGGTTTTGTACATGGGGGTTTAAGCCCAGACTTTGGAGCTGGTCAAACCTGCTAGATTTGTACTTCAGCTCTGCTCTTTTCAGGCTTTGTGACCTTGGGCAGAATTCTAACCTCTCTGAGCCTCTGTGCTCTCATCTGTAAAATGGGGATAGTTTATGCTTCACAAGGTTGCTTTCAGAAATAGAAATGTGTGTTTGCCATAGCAGGTACAAATGGTGACCCATTATTCACAGATTTATTTGTTTATTTATTTATTTATTTAAGTTGGAGTCTCACTCTGTCACCCAGGCTGGAGTGCAGTGGCACACTCACAGTCACCGCAGCCTCGACCTGCTGGTCTTAGATGATCCTTCTGCCTCAGCCTTCCAAGTAGCTGGAACTACAGATGTGCGCCATATGACTGGCTTTTTTAATTTTTTTATTTTTTAATAGAGGTCTTGCTATGTTGCCCAGGCTGATCTTGAACCCCTGGGCTCAGGCAATCCTCTTGTTTCTGCCTCCCAAAGTGCTGGGATTACAGGTGTGAGCCACTGCGCCTGGCTTTATTCACAGATTTTTTTTTTTTAGTGGAAGTCTCACTCTGTCACCCAGGCTGGAGTGCAAAGGCATGCTCACGGCCACTGCAGCCTTGATCTGCTGGGCTCAGGCGATCCTTCCACCTAAACCTTCCAAGTAGCTGGGACAACAGGCATGCGCCACCATGCCTGGCTAATTTTTTGATTTATTGTAGAGATGAGTTCTCACCAAGTTGCCCAGGTTGGTCTTGAACCCTTGGGCTCAGGCAATCCTCCCACTTTGGCCTCCCAAAGTGCTGGGATTATAGGCGTGAGCCACCACGTCAGACCTATTCACAGTTTTGTTTTTTTTTGAATTGGAGTCTCACTCCATCGCCCACTCATGGCCACCCCAGCATTGGCCTGCTGGGCTCCGGCGATCCTTCTGCCTCAGCCTTCCAAGTAGCTGGAACTACAGGCATGCACTACCATGCCTGGCTAATATTTATTGTAGAGACAAGGTCTTGCCAAGTTGCCAGGGCTGGTCTCGAACCTGCGGATTTAGGTAATCCACTCGCCCCAGCCTCCCTAAGTGCTGGGATTACAGGCTGAGTCACCGAGTCCAGCCTATTCACACATTTTTAAGGAGGGATTCGGACCTCAGGTGGAGTCCACCTGGCGAGGCCCTGCTGCTCCTCAGTTCTTGGGCACTGCAGGTTGACCCCGGCAGGGCTGAGACTGTGCAGTCTGGTCTCCAGGGTCAGGCTGTCTCCAGGTGTCAGGGGCTTCCTGCCTCCAGGCTGACTTGGGGCGCCCCCACACGTGACCTTCCCCTTCTATGTTGTGAAAATAGAGTGGCTGAGAGGACAGGCATTGGGGTGAGCGACCAGAGTCTGAATCCCTCCCCTGGTCCTTCCAGAGACATCTCCTCTCCGAGCCTCAGTTTCCATGTTATTAAGTGGAGATAAGAATCTTATCTCGAGGGGATCTCTGAGGATTCGATGAGAAAGTGCTTGAAAATAGCTATTACTCTCATAGCTGTTATTACTCTCTATCCTAGACGTGTTAGGAAAAAGGATGTAGGTGTTATTTGGCATGGCAGTCCAAGCCCCCAGCCCAGATCTGGAAGTGTCTGCAAGAAAAATGGTGAGCTAAGATAGGAGAGTGGAGAACACCCAATTTTCATCTGCTCCACCGTAGAAGTGTTTTGGCTGCAGCTCACTCTGGATGGGTGGTTGAAGCCATTCTCGTTTCACGGTATTTGCATGTGTCAGTCAGCAGGCCCTGTCGGTTTCTAGGCTGTGGGATGCTCAGTGAACAGGACCTTCAGCCAGAACACCCCCAGAGCGAGGAGGCGGGTGTGCAACAGAATGCTGGGCCATGTGCCCTGATGGTATGTGGCCATGCACAAGAGCCAGTCTTCCCAACTGGGGCAATGCAGTGGTGCCAGGGCATCTGGGGCTCACTGGCTCTCTGCTGATGCTTCATAAATAGAAAATCTTTGGTTCAGAAGTCTGGGAAGCACTGCACAGCAACCCTCTATGCCCGGGGGCATCACAGTGTGCACAGGCATTTTAAAAGCTCTGAGAAGGCCTGCAGTAAAGGAACCCAATGTGTCCTAAACTTGGGTTCACCCTGATGGGTGGATGGTGCCCCAGGCTTTACAGCAGGATGTTTGTGTGACTGTGGTCTGGGTTGCTCTCAGCACTTCTCTGGGTCTTCATTTCTCCATGAGTGAAAAGAGGGGTGTCTCTCCATTTCTGGCACATCATGATCCTGGGTCTGCCGGCCATGGCACTCAGGAAGCACACGGGGACAGTGGATGAGAGCCAGCCTGGACCCACACAGGTGGTCCAAGTTATATATTTTAACATTGGCATGGAAGGGGTAGAGCTGAGAAAACTGTAATATGTTTTGAAAGCAAGAAGATAAAACTGGTGTCTTCTGGAGTCTTCTAAAAAGCACCCATCTGCTTACATGCACGATGAAATGATGTCATATAAAGAAGGAACAGCCGAGTGTGGGAGTGCTGAGGGAGGATCCGAACCCCTGGCTCTCAGATTCCAGTTCTGCCTCCTCCATGCTCCTGGCAGGAAGAGAGAGCCAGGAGCCATGTGGGGCTGCGTTCTGTGGTCATGATACCCTCAAAATGTCTGCACTGTCTCCTGCCCATCCACATGTCACTTTTGTTGGGACTCTGTCCACATCAGCCCTCACCCTCTTTAGGTCTCCAGGGCTGAACAGAGTAGGGGGTGGCTCCTCACCAAGTTCCTCTTTTGGAAACACACTCAGCCTGAGCCTCTGCATGCGTGACTGTGGTGGGGACCACCGGGACCACCACTGTCTTGGGTTGGAGTGACTTGGCTCCCATTCTTGGGCAGGGCCACAGCTTACAGAGATCGTGCTCTGGCTCTGCCTTCTCTAGGACGCAAGAGGAGTCAGGGTAAATGTGAATTCTCCCTGGAGTCTCTAGTCCCATATTACTGACTGAAACATGTGAAGCCCAGCAGTGAGAGGGTGGGCGACCTGACGGAAGTTCAGGCAGCCTCCAGAAGGGCGGGGGGGGGGGGGGGGGGGTGGGGTGAGCCTGCCGTGTCTCCTGGGTAGAAATGCCGAGTGTTTTCCATGCAGTCTCACAAGCTAGCCCTCTTATCATCATCATTATTATTAGTTTTGAGTTGGAGTCTTACTCTGTTGCTCAGGCTGGAGAGTAGTGGAACAATCTGCTTACTGCAGCCTCGACCTCCTGGGCTTGTGATCCTTCTGCCTCACCTTAGCTCAAGCTGCAAAGTCAGGGTACCAGGGACCCCCACCCTTCCTGCCTCCAGCCTCGGGGGACTGAACTCCTTCGAATCCACCTTTCTCCTTGCTGAGCTGGGGGAAGAACATCTTGCAAGGACCTAGGAGATGACCCACAGAAACACATGGTAACGTGCATTTTACCAGCACATGTGAGAGGGTCCTCTCCGTTCCCCTGAAGTTGTTCAGGGCAGGTCCTGTGCAGGGGCCAGCCACATGTTGGCACCCGAACTCCTGAGCTCTCTGCTGAAGAGCACGTCACGGGGTGTTCCTTCACTCTGGCCACCTTGCTGACTCAAAAGCTAAGAGGATTTCTCAGCTTCCAGGGTGTCTTTAGAAGCAAAGTGAAGTGTCAGCCAAGGTTTCACTTCTTGAGGTCTTCAGTATCCGTCACAGGGTGACTCAGTGAGTTGATGTGAATCAGGTTGAGGGCTTTGAGATCAAAATAGTTTCTCCTGGGCGCTGCCTCCCAGCTCACGCTCACCAGCAAGGAGGTGGAACACCTAGAGACGTCTTTCTAACTCTTGATCTACATCCTGGAGGTTTAAGCCACTGGATTTGCACAGACACGCTGTCCTGTCACAGCTGGAGCTGAAGAGTCAAGCCCCGCTGGCCCCACTCCAATTTGAGTAATTGCGCTGGACCCACCTTCGGTTCCCCTGGGATTTTCAATTAGACATGGGATGCTTCTCCCCAAGCGGCTGTCATCTGTCACCGCTGCCCTGTTAAACAGATACCGCATTCCACCCCAGAGGCACTCGGCTACCCTTTAATGATGAGAAAAACTGCCCCTTATTCCTCCCGACCCTGGGAATCCCTGAGGCAGAGTGAACCTGTGCCTGGGAGTATCCCCGGGGGTCTGGGATGCCTCCCCCAAGCGGCCTGCTGAGTCCCCAAAGACATTCATTATTCTTGGGTGATTTGCAAGCAGCTCACATTGGAAGCCGAAATCACAATCCAGTTGTGGCCAACTCAGGGTCTTAGATGTTTTCTTTCCACGAGGCAGGATCAGGTTGGCTTTTATAACTGAGCAACAAGGCTCATAAAAGCCCTGTCACAGTGTACTGCAGGCTGCCCTAGGTTGGATCTGGCCTGACCTTTGTGACTTCAGCCTCACCTCGCAGGGAGGGACCAGCCAGGATGAAGATAAAGCTGGTCATGTGAGCCTCAGATGGCTGGCCTCCCTCCCTCACCACAGGCCTTCTGCAGCTCAGCCAGTGTCCCCAGAATAGGGCTGGGGGCCTCGAAGTTGGGGAAGCCCCAAACCCCTCCCTGAAATAGCTAAAGGCCAGTACAACCACATATCTCATGCTGAAGTGCAGAGTGTGTTGAGGGGCAGAGATGCTGAGCTAGCAGCTCTCACGGAGCTTATCTGGCGTGGGCCTTCCAACTCTCCCGCAGCCGGGGGTGCTACAGTGCAGTGCACACTCGCCGAGGCAGTGAAATTGAGATTCAAATCCAGGTCCCTCTGTCTCCAAAATCCATACTACTCTCTTGAGCCACAGGATGGGAACATCCAAGACAGGCAGGTGGGGGGTGGAGGGGCAGGGGTGTGGAGTGACGGGGGAGAAGTTTCTCTGGAGGAAGAGAGGCTGTGAAGAATGATCAGCTTACAGGGAAAGTCAGTGTCCCTGACAAGGAACAGCGCGGGCAAAGGCATGGGACAGTGTTTCTGTCTGGGCACTGGCTTTTCTGGAAGGTAAGATGGGTGCAGGGCGCCCATCTGGAAGGTTAGTATGGACTGAGAGGCCATACAGCACGACGTTTAACTTCTCATCAGGGTCTGTGAGTGGGGAGGCCCAGAAACAAGCAAACAGCCCGGAAATCACGAGTGGATGAGGGCTGACGGCAGTGTGGGTGGCTCCGCCTTGGTCTCCTGCCATGGGGTCACAGCTTTCCCTCTTCCCCTGTGGTTCCCTCTGCCAGAAATGCCCTACCCAACTTTCCCCATTGAAGACTTTCTGCTTACCTTTCAGGGAAATGTCATCTGTTCCAGTGTGGGTTTCTGGATTTACCCCAGTTGGAATTTGTCTGTCTCTCTCTCTCTCTCTCTCTCTCTCTCTCTCTGTTTCTCTCTCTCTGCCTCCTTATCTCTGTCTCTTTGTTTTTGTCTCTCTGTCTTTCCCTCTGTCTCACTCTCTCTCTGTCTCTCCCTCTGCTCTCAGTGCACAGAGTTTTTATCTTTATTCTAACAGATTTCATGTTTTGTTTTGTTTTGTTTTGTTTTTGAGTCGGAGTCTCACTCGACTGTCGTCCAGACTGGAGTACAGTGGCACGCTTCTGGCCACCGCAGCCTCAACCTGCTGGGCTCTGGCGATCTTTCCGTCTCAGCCTTCCAAGTAGCCAGAACTACAGGCGTGCACTACCACGCCCGGCTAGTTTTTGATTTATTGTAGAGACGAGGGCTCGCCAAATTGCCCTGGCTCAGGCAATTCACTCACCTCGGCCTCCCAAAGTGCTGGGATTACAGGCTGAGCCACCAAGCCCAGCCTCATGGTTTTTTTTTTCTTTCTTTCTTTCTTTCTTTTTTTTTTTGTTGAGTTGGAGTCTCACTCTGTCACCCAGACTGGAGTGCAGTGGCCGCTCTCGGCCACCGCAGCCTCAACTTGCTGGGCTCCGGTGATTCTTCCGCCTCAGCCTTCCAAGTAGCTGGAATTATAGGCAGTCGCTACCACGCCCGGCTGATTTTTTGATTTATTGTAGAGATGAGGTCTCGCTGCCCAGGCAGGTCTCAAACCCGCGGGCTCAGGCAATCCACTCACCTTAGCCTCCCAAAGGCACGGGATTATAGGCTGAGCCACCAAGCCTGGCGTTTTTTTTCTTTTTAAGTATTGCTTTTAGTTGATCTTCCTAACAATAGTGGGTGGCAGTTATTGCTATCCACCATTTTTCAGATGAAGAAACCGAGAAGGGAGGTTAAAAGCCTTTTCCAAGGACACACAGTTAGTGAACAGGGAAGTAGAGAGTCACACCTAGCTCTGAGTGCAGACCCTGCATGTACTGCCTGAAGTTGTCACCTTCATGATCAACACCAGTGGGTGGATTGTCGAGCCCTCGAGGGCATTCGGGTCTGTGTCTTAGCACAGAACTGTCTGGATTCCCAAGCGTGCCTGGCAAGGAGCCACACACACGGCTGCAGCTTCTGAGCCTCTCCTGGCACATGAGCCTCTCCTGGCACATGAAGGGGTGGAGGGCAAGGGCCTCTGCACCCACCTTGCAGAGACTGCCTGGAGACACTCATGCAGTGTGCCCCAGCCTCCTGCAGGCTGTCTCTGGCCAGGAAAGCAGACACTCATGGTTTTCTCTAAGAATAAGGTGGGAACCTTGGGCTCAGCATGACCCAGACCAGCGACGGGGTGGCCTCATACAATGATGGGCTCATTCCAGCTCTAATTTCCAGGAATCAAGCCTGGCTCTCTGTGATGCCAGCCAAATACTCATCAAATGTCTGGGGGTGTTTTGAAGGGGGAGCCACAAGCCAGAACATGAAGCCAGCTTGTGTTTATAGGGGAGAGGTTGGGGATCACACACTATAACCAGTTCTTCCATGCAGATTGGAGGGGGAGGAGAGAGGTGGCATCCCCCCCCTTTCCTGTGGATACCTTTGTTCTAAGTATAAGCATCCAAGCCAGCTGTGCCTTCATCACAAGATGTTAGCCTCAAGCACTTTATGATGGCGACAGTGGGTGTGTTCCTGCTCAGCGTGACTCTGTGGGGCTGAATTGCTCTTCTTACCTGAGGTTCAGCTGCTCCTGTGTCACCAAGCAGTGCAAGGCGGCACTTCAGGGACCCTCCTAGAATAACGACTGCTGTTGCTGACCACCTGCTAGGTGCTGGCATCACACTAGGTGCTGTGCACACCTGTTCTCTACCCGTCATAGCTCCCTCAGAACCAGTGAGTGTGGCCACTCCCTGCTACATACACTGGCCCTGAGGGACGGAGAGGTTGGGACTTGTCCCAGGTCTCGCAGCCAATAAGGGCCTGCCTGGGATTCAGAATTAGGTCTGCATGGCTCTCAAGCTCAGTCCCCTCTGCCGCCGTGCTCCCTCCAGATTGCTAGGCACCAGAGACTTGAGTTCTGTGCCAGCCTCCCCAGGGATGTGCTCTGTGACTTGTGATGAGTTACTTTGTCTCTCTGCACATCAACTTCTTAAGCAAACTATGAAATTTGCATGAGGGTCCTTTGAGTTCTCTGGGTTTAAGAAGGTTTTGGCCAAAGGGCAGCAGCAACCCAGTGGCCAGGAATCCCAAGTCCCCTCTTCTGCTTGAATGAGCAGGCTCCCTTGGGCGTTCAGTGCTGAGAACCTTCTCTTCCCTTCTGGTGAGAGGCCTTAGAAGAAGCTACAGGTGTGAGGCAGAAGTGGGCAGCGCTTCTGTCCCATGGTCAGGAGAGTAGCATGACTTCCATAACAACCCCAAAATTCCGTGGCAACCTGGTAGAACTTTAAATCAAGGCCTGATGAAAGGTCACAGCTGGAAGGGACCGCAGAGGACATCTGGTCCAACTCTGATTTTACAGATGGGGAAAATGAGGCCCCGAGTGAGTTAATGACAGCTAGGGCTTGAGTACAGGTCTTGTTTCTCTTTCATTTAATGTTTGAGTGCCAAAGATTAAGGGAGACGCCCTTTTCTGAAAGAGGTAGAAGACAGACCTGAAAACAGTCACAGTGTAAGTGGTGAGTGTCATGCAGAGGTCTCTTGATGTCTAACTCAGTGCGTTTTTACTCCTGCCTCCTGCCTTGCCTGGAAGATATTTAGTAGGATTCTGGAACATCAGTGTTAGAATGAATGACCTCTAGAGATCTGCTTGTTTGGAGATAGCAAATCCCTGGAATGTGGGATGCCTCTTCCCTTTCCCTGACCACATCAGACATCACAAGTGGATCAAAATGGAGCTCATGTGAAGCTCTGATATCACCATGAAGCTCCAGCCAGGCACTACCAATTGATCAGAGTTCACACATGAGATAAATGCTGCCTGCCATTCCTGATTTGCTCAACAGCACCATGTCCAACAATGTGCACTAGGCTTTCACTGTGTGCCAGGTCCTGTCTTGAGTATCAGGTTCCAGGTGCATCATCTCATTTAAGCCTGACACCCTGGCCTAGAGGTAGGTTCTATATTATGACTGCCATGTGCAGCTAAAGAAACTGAGGTCTAGGGCCCCCCAGCTCATTGGAGGTGGGGCTAGGGCTCTGCCTAGATTTATGGGTGCCATGTCCAGTCCTTGTACACACAACTCAGTGCTGTGCAGGCTTTGGGTGTGTCTAAAAACTGGCCTTGCCTCAATAAACTCTTAGTGACATCTCCTAATTTTGTCTTTCCTGAAGGAAAAACCCCATGCTGAACTTCTCTGCCCAGCCTCTGCCTCTGCCCCCAAAGCCGCCTCTCCCAGGACCGGGTCAGTACGAGATCGTGGACTACACAGGACCCCCCAAGCACTTCATCTCCAGTGCATCGTTTGTGTCCAACACCAGCCGGTGGACGGTGGTGTCAGCCCAGCCAGGTCTGCCTGGCCCAGGTCAGAAGATCATTGGAAATGATTGTAAAAACCAAATCTTCTGGAATTGTTTGTCGTTCCTGGGTCATCGAATGCCACTGATTTATAGGCTGTTTGCCAAACAGGTTACAGAGGTGAGAGTAGACTTAGAAGAGTTACCAGCTCACATTTTCAGAGCATAGAAATGTTGGGTTTTTAAGGTGAAAGTCTCTTGGAGAGGACCCAGGCCCGAGGACCATATCCAAGGGTTATACTCAGCTTTTCAGTGAGCACTGATGATGCTCCTGCCCTGGGAGCAAAGAGGACCTGGCCTTGTGTTGGCCCCCAGAGGCTGCAATCTGGGAGGGAGACCTCTTCTCATCCACACTCACAAGTGGGAATCATGTAAGACAGCCCAGACAAGGAGAAAGTCATGCTCACAGCTGTGGCCTTGCAGATATAAGCCTCCCATGAAAACTCTACCATAGGAGGAAACAATTTCAGTAAGTTGAAGTAACTCAATCAGAAGCCATGTTTGACCTTGGTGGAGTTGGGCTTGGAGCTCAGAGTGTCACGGGGCCCCAACCCTTGTCTTTGCACCCACCATCCAAGCAACCTCAGATGCTGCCTACTTGCTAAGGTGGAGTGGTAAGAGGGCACTCTGGGGAAGCCCGCTCAAGCCAGTGTCCCTCAGTACACTGTCCAGCAGCAGAATCTCATTTGACCATGCTATTAGAAGGTTCCTTTCTGCTACTGATCAAACCAGCAAGACTGCAGAAATTTGGCCCAGGGGCCATCTGGTCAGTCCAGGAGAACTCTGTTTTGGCCAGCAAACATGCAGACATTCCATACAGTGGAGTGCTCTGGGGGCCTGGAGACGGGTGGGGACCCCAGTCTGACCCTGTTTGGCCCTGTCCTCCTGGAGCTTTGCCTGAGTGCCACAATGGTGCCAGGCACTTGGCACACAGGGACAGGCACTGATCACCCAGCCAAGGTGGGCTTCTCTGAGGCGCCTCCTGGGCGCATACCTGCACAGGCACCGGCCTGTCCAGCTTCTAGTGGGCACAGATACATCTGAACCACCATGGGCTCCCTTAGCATCTTCCCAAGTACAAGAACATGGAGGCTTTACATGACCTTCATTAACCAAGTGGGTCTCTACAGGAGAGTTTCTGACAACCTGAGACTATGATTCCCAAGCCCTGCTTGGTCCTGGCTGCCTATCTCCTAGAGAACCATGTCAGCAGTTGTCATGGTGTTCACTTTTCTGGAAACTTCTTTTTTTGAGTTGGAGTCTCATTCTATCGCCCAGACTGGAGTGCAGTGGCCGCTTCTGGCTACTGCAGCCTCGACCTGCTGGGCTCCGGCGATCCTTCTGCCTCAGCCTTCCAAGTAGCTGGAACTACTGGCACGCGCTACCACGCCCGGCTCATTTTTGACTTATTGTAGAGATGAGGTCTCGCCAAGTTGCCCAGGCGGGTCTGTAACCTGCGGGCTCAGGCAATCCACTCACCTCAGCCTCCCAAAGGCGCGGGATTACAGGCTAAGCTACCGAGCCTGGCTTCTGGAAACTTCTGAACTAAATCAAAACCCCACCAAGCTAATACCTTGCTTCTTTAAGAATATTGCTGGCCGGGCACAGTGGCTCAAGCCTGTAATCCCAGCACTTTGGGAGGCCAAGGTGAGAGGATTGCCTGAGCCCAGGAGTGCGAGACCAGCCTGGGCAATTTGGTGAGAACTCGTCTCCACAATAAATCAAAAAACAAGCCAGGCGTCGTAGCACGCACCTGTAGTTCCAGGTACTTGGAAGACTAAGGCGGAAGGATCGCCTGAGCCCAGCAGGTGGAGGCTATGTTGGCTGTGAGCATGCCACTGCACTCCAGCCTGGGCGACAGAGTGAGACTCGAACTCAAACAAAACAAAAAGAGTATTGCTTTACTCAATTTCCCCTAAATTTTACAAAAAATGACTGCGGATTTTATTTAATTTTTGCTTTTGTTTTTGTTTTTGAGTTGAAGTCTCACTCTGTCGCCCAGACTGAAGTGCAGTGGCCGCTCCCAGCCACTGCAGCCTTGATCTGCTGGGCTCCAGCGATCCTTCCGCCTCAGCCTTTCGAGTAGCTGGAAGGCATGCACTACCACGCCCTGCTAATTTTTGATTTATTGTAGAGATGAGGTCTTGCCAA
>NW_007249755.1:522328-530002 GCF_000164805.1 Carlito syrichta | reverse complement strand
CACTCACCTCAGCCTCCCAAGGCGTGGGATTACAGGCTGAGCCACCGAGCCCGGCTGGAGTCTCACTCTTGACCATCATGGCCAGCACCAAAGCCTTGACCTGCTTTGCTTAGGCGATCCTTCCACCTCAGCCTTCCAAGCAGCTGGAACCACAGGCATGTGCTACCACTCCCAGCTTGTTCTTTGAAGGAAGTTAAAAGGAATTAAAGAAGGCAGGAAGTCAGAGTTTGAGCCCCACCTCAGCCAGTTAAGAGCTGTGTAGCCTTGAGCCAGCCCTTCCCCTGTCTCCCCTCACATAAGATGCAGGGGCTGGTGCAGGGGCCCCTGGCCTTTCCAGCTCCAAGGCGGAATGCAGGGACTCCACACCAGGCCCTTTCTCTCTTCATGCTTTCTCCCCTTCCCTCTCTCCCTCACAGCTACGTACAAGCCAGAGTTCCCGGGAAAGCAGTCCTTCCTCTACAATGAGGACAACAAGTGGATCCCAGTGTTGTAGCGATGGTGCACAAGCTCGGGGGAACCCTGGCCACCCCTCGGCTTCCACAGGACACTCCTCAGGAGAATGCGTCTTGCCTGGGTGACAGCTGACTTGGGAGGCAGCTCTGCCATGCCAGCCTGGCATCATTGCCTTTGACTGTCATTGCCCTTGACTAAAGCCGTTCCTGGAGATTCACCCCTCCCCCACCACTTCAGTGGTTTCCTGAGCAGAAAGAAGTGGCCAGAGTCCTGGCTACTTCCTCAGATCCCTGCCCAGGCTGGCTTCTGACAGGACTCCCCTCTGCAGACTCGGGTTCCTGAAGTGCCAACTCCGAGGAGGAGAGCCAGGCCACCAAGAAGGCAGCCGGAGGCCGATTCCTGGTCTGGAAGCCTGATGCCAAGCTGGGCACCAGGCCCATCGTGTGTCCACAGTGTGACAGTGCAGGCTGGGGCTGGGCATAGTCCCATCCTTCTGGCCTTGACGTCCAGACTCCTCCTTGAGTTTCACGAGCCAGGAAGGCCCAGAAGCTTCTCTGTCAGAGACACCAAGGGGTTTCCAGGCCCTGGTCCCCCAATGACCCTTGGTATGTCACCTCAGGAAGAACATGGAAGCTGTTCATGGAGTCACTTTTTGCTCATTACCCCTTCTAGAGAGGTGGGCTTCAGCGTACTGGCTCAGTGCTGGACAGCACATGTGAACAGGACCCTGCTGGAGCCAGAGCCCTAGAAAGGGTTCTGAGGGGCAGGGAGGCCCTGCCACCTGCAGGCTGGCACTTCCCTGGACCTTCTCCTCCCTGGCCAGCCTCCATGCCCTCCCCGACGTCCTGCCCCATTGTCTTGACCTGATCGTTAAAGGACCATTTCTGGCCTGTCAAGTCTTTTCCCCTCAGCAAGAGAAGGGAGTCCTAGAGAACCAAGAAGAAATATGTAGAACCAATCACACAATCCCTCCCTCCCCAAACAGTGATGCTATCTTTCACCTTTTTTGTGGAAGTCTCCGGCGCCTCCCCCTGCTCTCCCCTGTTCTCCTGGGTTCTCCCCTTTCCCCTCTCTCTGTGGCTGTTTAAGTCCTGGGCCTTCCTGTGGAATTTTGTCACTGATTGGCCTTCCTTTGAGGAGGGGTGCGTGAGGGGCAGGGGAGGAGAGGTGGAGTAACATAGCCAATTAAACTGAATTCCTGCTTCCCACAAAAGCTGGGCTTTTTGGGACCTTCAGATGCTTGCAAGGGCCCCACGACTTTGGAATGAATGAGAGGCCACCCGGAGCACTGTGTGAGGAGCGATGGAATTCTGGAGTTAAAAGCAGAGATGGCTTATGCATCTGCCCACCCAGGTCCTTCCTCAGTTTCTTCTTGAAAGGAAGGGCTAGGTCAAACTTCAGGACCTCCAAGGTCAAAAGCTTCCAGGGTAGGTGGGCAATGCATTGAGCACAACAGGTCAGGTGGGGATGGGGATTCCGGGCTGAGGCTGCTGTGGGCTGGGGGCACCCAGCACAGTGCGGGTGAGTTGTTGCTCGATTTGCAGCTTTATCAGGGGATCCTAGGAATCCTTAAAACAGAAAAGTTCTTGACTTGAGATGCTAACAATACTACTTTGGTTTGAGATTTTTGTTCAGGCTAAAGGCAACTCTTCTGCTAGCCATCAGTTGCCCCCTTGGGGCTAGAGTTCTGGAAGATCCTTTAAGCTGACCCTTGAAACTGTGCCTTTGTTTGACCCCAGATCCCTGACAATGGGGCTAAATCCTAACGACTTGACTGTAGGTCCCTCTGACTCTGGGTCCCCTTAGCAACTTTAGTGGGCTGCTGGACTGGCAACAGTTGGCCCTGGGGTCCCTTTGGACAGAGGCTGGTGTCATGTATTGAACACCAAATCTCCCCTCAAGATAGCTCTACCAGGTGAAGGCTCTCCAGAAGGAAGCCCTCCAAGTGGAGTAGGAAAGATCTGGGAACAGAACAGGAGAGCAGGGCTGCTCTTGGTCAATCAGAATCCATGTTCTATTGCCAACACAGTCAGAGCTGAGGCTGTAAATTCAGAGGGTCTGCCCTGATTACACTCAGCTGCTCTTACAAGGTCACAGGCTGCTCTCAGTTCCGTCCAGTCAGGGATTCTGTCATGGAGGCAGTATGGCCAGGCTCCAGCCCTCAGAATTATGATCTAATTGACCTGAGGTCAGGTACGGGCATGGCTGTCTTCATTAAAGTTCTTGGTGTGGTTGCAATGTATCTAGCTAGGGTTAGGGTACGCTGATCGTTTAAGAAAATACTTCCCAAATTTTAATGTTCCTGCAACTCACTGGGAGATCTTATTAAAATGCAGATTCTGTAGGGTTTGGGGTGGGGCCTGAGAGTCTGTATTTCTAACAGATTCCCAGGGGGATGCTGATGCACGGTCCATGGGCCACGCTAGAGAAGCAAAGGTCTGACAATGCTCTGCCCTGCTCGGCTTTCAGCTGGCCTTCCACTGGTGCAGCGGTCTACTTTCCCTTCCTCCCTCCTTTCTTCCCTTCTCCTTCCTTCCTCGCTCCCTGCCTCCTTCCTTCTCTGCTTTCCTTCCTTCCCTCCCCCTCTTTTCCCTTCTTCCTTCCCTCCACTGTCTCCTCTCCTTGTTTCATTCATGCATGCATTCATTCCCTCCCTACTGCCTCCCCGGTTTGTCCCTTTCTGACTTCCCCCACTCACTGCATGTCTACTGGGTGAACACGACCTGCAGGCAGGCGATGTTCTCTTCACCAGCAATAGCAGACTCTTGAAAATGCCCACCTGTGTGGAAAGGCCTTTCCATATCTTTACTCCTTTCACCTTCTCACTCTTTGAGGGGGACAGATAATCTTGGAATGGCAGCTGCTGGCTCAAGGCTTTCTCTAAGGGCAGGGCTACATTTTTCAAGACTTGCAGGGCACTCCTTGGAGTCCAAATGGCCTTTCTAGGTCTGACAACCCCACATAAAGATACATTTGGAGGGGAAAAAGAAACGTGCCCTGGTGGCATTGCTGGAGGCTACTATATAGATATGTGGGAGGCGGGAGCAGCCAGGCGCCTTCCTAAGCTCCCAGCAGGCTTTGCGTTGACACTGGTAGGTCCTTATGGGCATGAATCCCACCAGGCGCTGACAGGTTACGAGGCTTCACAGCAGTGCAGTGTGGCCTCTCTGGCACAGGGGTTCTCAGACTCGACTGCACAGTGTAATCACCTGGGGACCTTCAACAGTACTGCTGCCCTCACCCCCAACAAATGCCAACTTAACTGCTCCAAGGTGGGGTCTGAGCAGTGAGGAGGAGGGCGGTGGTGAAAGCTGCCCAGCCCAGTTGATTCCAGTGGACCATGGAGGTTGAGAAGAGTCACCTTCCAGCTTCCTGCCTGGCTCTTGGAGGCAGCCGGCAGAAAGTTCAGGAAGCAGGACTAACGCGCAGCTCCTAAGCACAACTGTCAGTTAACCTTTGCACGTCACCCGGCTCTGACACAGAGGGTAGTGTCACAGCAGCAGCAAGGCCTGGGCTGGGCGAAGCGACTCAATGCTCCACGGGGTCTCTCCTGCAGTGCCAGGCAAGCCACCTCGGAGCCTGGGACAAAAGGAGACATCAGGAATACTAATCCTGTCTTTACAATTTTGATATTTTGTTCATCGTGGATTTTTTTTTTTTTTTGCCTTAAACAAAAACACTGCATTGCCCTATTACTTATCTTGATTTCTGAGCTCTCTGGTCCCTTAACTTTTGTGCCTTAGGCTAGTGACTTACCTGCCATAGCCTGGAGTCTAGGCAGGGCTTGGGAATTAGGACCACAGACTCTGTCAGAGCTGGGAGGTTCTTAGAGGCATCCAAGGCTTTCAGACTTTTCTAGAGAAGTTCAGTTCAGACGGACATTTACAAGATACCCGAATGTGTAAGTGGGAAAAGGTGAGCTGCTTTGATGGGAGTCAGGGAGGATACTCAGGGCCTGCCTGCTGCCCCTGCCCCTCGCTGGGGTGGCCCTGGTGGCCCACTGGTGAACCCTAGGCTCAGAAGACGGTTATAAACAACCAATATAGACCATATCCTGTATCTTATAGCCAAAGTAACTGAGGACTAGAGGTAGCTACATGCTGGTAAGTTGGCTCTCTGGAAAAAGCCAGCAAGCCCTGATTTGTGTCTGTACTCTAGGAGAAATAAAGGCCTTGATTTGTAGCCTTTATTTGTTGATTTCTGACTACCACCATGGCTGATTTCCATGTACCAACAAGACGTCACTGTGTTGGGATGAGAAGTGCACAGTTGTTTTTGTGAACCCAGGAGGCAGCTCCAAGAAAAGCAGCTTGGCCTAATGAGTAGGGGCAGGGCTGGCACAAGACTCAGACCACATGGCTCCCAGCCCTGGACGCTGCCTGCAGGTCCCAGCTGTGAGGTTCTCATCAAGTTCACCCTGGACCCTTCCCAGGACTTCATCTCGAGTCAGTGACCCTGACGTCATGCATTCCAAGACAAAGACCTGGGCAAAGAGCAGGGTCTTCTGCGGCCTTTCATTGTGGGTACCTCTCTGCCGTGCACTGACCACCATATTCAAGTCCAGGATAATCTGCTCCCAGCACAGAGCCAGGGTGAAAGAGAAAGGAGAGAGGCCTCTTCACCCCTCGGCCTCTCTTCCCAGACGACTTCCCAGAAGGAACAAATGCCACATGTGAAGTAATACATAGTTGCTTTTATTACTAAATACGACATGAGTATACAAAATGCATAACTGAAGAACAGCTTAAAAAATAGTCCAAGAAATGTGAAATACACATTTTTTGAAATGATAAAACATATCCATGAAAAATACAAAATGTTGCATATATATACAATATATATTTTTATATATATATATATATAAAACAAATGAAAATTGTAAATAAGAAATGTACACAACAAAGAGTGGCAAGGCGGTAGTTATACATAGTGGTCACTTGTTCCAGTCAGTCATCCGTGTTATTTACATCGTGCACTGAGGGAATCTGAGAAAGAAACCGTTTCCACCGTCGTGTCTTTTAAAAGTCATTTGCACTGAAAATCAAGTTTTCAAGTTAACTGACCAAAGGGTGCAAAGTCCTTCGTCTGACGTTGAAGGAAGATGGCGCACAGGGGCCGGAACAGAGTTCAGTCAGCTGGCGGCACGCTGCAGGAGCGAGGGGCTATTTCCACAGTCCGAAGGGCAGTCTTCAGGAATGCCCCTGCAGGGGAGGGTCTTTGGGGGAGGAAACAGTCTGCTGGGCTGTGGTCACCACAATGGCATTGTTTTGGGGTGGACGGGGAGCCACTGGCAAGAAGTCCAGTGAGTAGATTCAAGCATGCCATGACCAGGAGACTGCTGAGGGCTCTTCCTGGCCCTGACATCTGTGGGTTGTGATTCAAGGGCCTCTTCCCTCAGGGAAGGTGTTCAAGTAACAGCACTGAGGCACGTGGAAAGGTTGTGTGTGGTGTGGGCCTTGTCCCTGCCGGCCCCTTGCCGGGAGCCTACACCAAGGGCTGAGGGGTTGGATGCTTGAGCCTACAGCTCCTTAAGGATGATCTGGATCTTGCCGTCCAGCTCTCCCATGTCCAGGAGGAAGGCGACATGGTTGCTGTAATGCTGGATGATGTTGTTGTCCATGTTGACCAAGATTCTGGAAGGGAAGAGATGTGCTTGGAATAGGGCAGGTCTTCTGAGTGCCAGGGGCGATGGCCACAGTTAGTGCCCAGTGGGTCCTGCAGCCTCTTAGGCACCACCTAGGCTTTCCCTCTGATCCTCACAACAGCCCTTGAGGTGGCATTCACATGCCCTTTACGGGGGAGGGCACAACCAATGGAGACCTAGTCCTGCATTTTACAGTCAAAGTAACTGAGGACTGGAGGTAGCTACATGCAACTCTCCAGAAAAAGTAAGCAAGCAAGCCCTGATTTGGGACCTGTTCTCTAAAGGAAATAAAGGCCTTGATTTGCAGCATTTGTTCATTTCTGCCTACCACCATGGTGGATTTCCACGTACCAACAAGACATCACTGCACTGGGATGAGATATGCACAATTGTTTTTGTAAGCTCAGGAGCCATTTCTAGTGGTTGAGCCACCACTCACACCCAGGCCTGCTGGCCACCATGCCCACAGCAGCTGTGCCAGATTGACTGTCTCTTTCCCGATGCACACAGGTACGGACACTTGAGCAACTATATGTGGATCTGGGGGAGACACAGCACTCCCTTGGCCACCAGATGGAGGACTCAGACATGGAGTGTGAGGTCAAGTCTAGGTGTGGTGGTTTGGGTTTGACAAGAGCCTAGGCTGTGTCACTTGAATATGCTGGTCTGGGCCAGAGGCAGGTGCCACACAAGCTCCTCTCATTTCCATGCACATGAAGCTAAAATCTAAGGGGGATTGTACAATAGGCGTGAGAGGTTAGGCGCCCTCTCTCTCCATACTCTCTAGGCAAGGACCTGGATCAACTTGAGAGAGACAGAACTTCCATGGCTGTGGTCCCCTTCAGGGGGTCAAAGCTATAGTTCATGCAAAAGAGCACCCTCTAGGAGCTGTTCCTGACAGAGGACCCACCAGGATATCACCTGAGATGACCACATCAGTTTTCTCCTTTGCCCCCTTCCCTGCTGAGTCTTCTGAGCATGTAATGGAGTTGAATATACCCACCATCCACCCATCCATTCACCATCCACCCATTCACCCACCCACCCATCCATTCACCATCCACCTACCCGTCCACCCATCCACCCACTATCTACCTACCCATTCACCATCCACCCACCCATCCACCCTCCACTAACTTATCTATCCACTATCCACCCATCCCCCCCACCAACCAACCTATCCACTAGCCACCCATCTACCCACCATCTACCCACCCTTTTACTGTCCACTCATCCATTCACCATCCACCTGTCTACCATCTACCTACCCACCTGTCCCTTATCTACCCATTCATCCACCCATCTTGCTAGCATTTACTTTCCATGTGCAGGGCCTTGCTCCAAAAACAAGGACTATATGGAGATGAATTAGACCTAGATCCTGCCCTCCAAAAGTTTAGAATCTAGTAAGGACTGGAAGAACTAATCCTATAACCATATCACTTCAATTCATAGATAGGGAAGCTGAGGTTGTTCAAAGAAGCAAAGTCATTTGCCCAAGTTCACAGTTAATAGATGGCAGGCCAGGCTCGGTGGTTCAGCCTGTAATCCCACGCTTTGGGAGGCTGAGGTGAGTG
>NW_007249755.1:468327-522308 GCF_000164805.1 Carlito syrichta | reverse complement strand
CCACTGCACTCCAGTCTGGGTAACAGAGTGAGACTCCAACTCAAAAAAAAAAAAAGATAGTATTAAAATAGATGGCAGAGCTGGGATTTGAATCTAGGCCTTTGTCTTTTTCCACTGTGTCATTTTTAGAAGAAGAAAAGCCCTATAAATACAAGTTAGCAAGTATTAGATGGAAGAAAGGAAAGATATAGGGCAGGGAGAAAGTTCAGACAGAGCAAGATCAAGAGGAACAGGAGTGGCAGCTATGTATCTGCTTCCAAGAGGACCCCACGAGGGAGAGCAATGGAGACAGTGGTGGATCCGAAGGCCACAGCTTCTGTCCAGTTGTCAGCATCAGTTAAGCAACTGCTGCTTTCAGGAAGGAGGTCTGGGCTCAGATTCCCACAGGCCTGGGTGCTGACTACCAATGTGTAATTACTGGATCCCCTTTCCTCGAGCCCTGTTTGGAGTTCCTCCATTTCACAGAAGGATCTTTGTCTGGGGGCTAGAGGCTGGGAACAGACCATGGGAGGCCAGGACTAGGCACAGGGGATGGGCACTTTGTCAACATCAGGGCTGCTTTGCTTGTCATTTATTGGGTACATCTGGGTGCCAGGCATGGAAGTGCCCTATGTGCAACAGCCTGAAGGCTGGCTCCCTCCCACTCCCCAGCAGGGCTTCCCACAACCCAGAGGCCCAGAGCTCACACCTGCACACAAGGGATCCCAAGCAGGCCACAGCCTCCTCTCCTCAGAGGTCAATGGTGACAGGGTCCTGAGAGACAGGGGCTTGTCAGGAACCCTGTCACAGAACGTGGGCCTCTTGCCACTTCCCAGCTTCTAGCTATCTTCTTTTCTGAGTTGCACTAAACCCCTGGCCAGCTGCCAGCAAAAACAATATTTGTTAATCTTTCAAGCACTCAGTGGTGCTCGTAAAGTTGATTGTATCTACCTTTGTCCGAGGACTTTCAGGAGGGTTTTGTGAAAATAAACTAGGCCACTGATTAGAATTTCCTGTTTCTCAGATGAGGACTCGGAGGGAGGTGGCAGAACAGCCTGGCCTCTCCTTTCCCAAGATGCATTTTGGGGAATATTGTCATTCAGACATTTTAGACCATCCTAGGGCAGAGGTTTTCATGATCGTGGGGGTGTGGGGTGTGAGGTACCTTTGGAGGGCCACTAAGCGGTGCCCTGGGCTGTGGCACTGGGCAAACACATGGCTGGCCTGAGCACAGTCTTTTTTATTTGCACATTGTTTAGCGGTTAGAGGACATGTAGGCGGTAAGATAGCACAGTGGATACCTGCTGAGGCTATAGACTGGCCTGGTGCTTTCTGCCAGTTACTCACTCATAACCTTGTTACTACTCTGGATCTCAGTTTTGCTATCTGTAGAAATGGAGACAATCACACCAAGCTCAAAGGCCAATGAGATGATGCTTAGGGTTACTCAGCCCGGTGCCTGGTATGTAGAAGGTGCTCCATTAGTGGAAGCTATTATGACTGGAATCTCAACAGCTGGCTAGGGCTCAAGGTCATCCTCTTGTGACTCAGCCAGTGGGGCTGGGGGATCCTCATATGCACACCTGGCCCCCTGCCCCCACCCCCCGCACAAGCATAAGCCCAGCCTGAGAGGGATTCATCAGGGAGGCCTGCTGAAGGTGGCTCCAGAGCCCTGGCACCAAAAGGGAAGTGGGGCTGGGCTTGTCTGGGCAGAGCAGAGCCTGCCCTTGGCCATGAAGTGGATTCTGTACCAGAGAGCATGAGTCCCAGTTTGAAACCGAAACTTGGAAAAAGACACACAAAAAACCCTAGACATGCACACAACGAAAAGCACATGGGTCCCTTCCCAGGGGCTACAGGGCCGGATACTTTCCCCCACCCCCAGCCTGAGAAGCAAGCAGGAGGGGGCAGGCAGGACGGCCTGTGGAGGCCAGGCCCTGTACCTGATTAAGTGAGGCCTTAGCTTGACTTCAAAACCTGTTTCACTTTGCAAAGTCTCCTGAAAAGGAAAACCCACAGACCATAGCCACAGGGCCAGTGGGTGAGCAGAGGATCAGGTCTGAGCTGTTGGCAGAAGGGCTCAGAGTACACTTTCCAGGGCCCTGGTTCTGGGTCCTCTGGGCTGGGAACTGCAGTGACAGTTCCTCACTGTCTGAGGGCCCCATCCAGGCTGGTGAATGGACTTAGTCAGGAAGAGGGGCAGAGGCCAGGCTCACTGGCTCTGACAAGGGGACTGAAGCCTGGAGGGCAGTTACCATGTGACCCTCCTCCTTTTCAACCAAGAGATCTCAGCAGACAGTGAAGGTACAGTGGTCCCCAGGAGTCCATGGAGGTGGCCAGGCACTGCCTGCCACAGGAGAGTATAGCTTTACTCCCTCTGGCCTAGTCCAGCCTGAAGGTGGAGGAGGCCCTTAGAGCATCCCTGGCTGGGTTCCCTCAAAATGACTCCCAATCACAACTCCCTTTCCAGACTCAGTGTCAGCTGCTCCCTTCCTACCCTCAACTCTGCCAGTAGCAACTCCGCTGAGTCCATCTGCCCTGAGCCTTTGCTCCAGTCCTGCCTCTCATGATTGCTTATCACCTTTGAGCCTTAGTTTCCTCATCTGTCAAATGTGGGCAATGACATCTACCTTTTAGTGTGGCTGTGAGGGTTAAATGAGGCATGCTTAGCCCAATACTGACACATAGTAGGTGATCAAGTAGACGGTGGTCACTATGATCAAATGGCTTGGATTTTCAGGGGCCTTGGACTTGAACCTGGGTCTTCTGACAGGTGACCCTGCACTTCCCCCTCCGTCCCAGGAGGTTATGCATAAAGACGCTTCCACCTGCCTCCCACTCCCATCCTTCCCAAGAGTGATCAGTGTCTGGTCTCTGAGGTGGAGGGGTGACCAGGGATCTTAGCCTGAGCAGGGAACTCTCTGCCCTGACTCCACATCCCTTCGGCCCCTCCTGAAGGCCAAGTACAAACACTCCTCGGCCTTGAGCAGCCAGCAGGGAGAGTGAAGTGGGTACTTACCCCCGTTTGCATTTCTTGTAGACTTTGTAAATGTTCTCCTCAGGGAAGCCATACTTCTCAGAGATCTGGAAGAGAAAGATGGGGGAGTCACAACCTGCAGCCCAAGCTGGATTTATGCGAGTCTTTTATGCCATCATTTTTGTACTTCCTGATTAGAGATGTAAAATATACTCACATTGTGGAAACATGAAGCAGACTACAATAAACCATGATCCTGTTTCCCAGAGATAAACACCATTAACATCTGAGTGTATGCTTTCCCATCTTGGGGTCACATGTGTGGATATTTTCAGGTTCTACCTACATAGTTTTATATCACTTTTTAAACTTATCATCGTATTATAAGCCTTCCAATTTCACAACAAACACTTGCCAACCAGCGTTTTTAGTGGATGGACAAGAGCCTAAAGAGCATCTCCCTTTCTCTGAAGCTGACTATCATCAACTGCCTACCCTTTTCCAGCTGGTGGCCTTGTGCAAGCTACTTGTGGAGACAGTAACAGAGCCCACCTCATAGGGCTGCTGGAAGAATTCAATGAGTCGATTCATGTAAAACACCTAGGACAGCTCCTGGCATACACTTAGGTCTGAACCAGTGGTCATTGGTATTATCTTGGAGGTGGAGCAATGGGTATGCTCTGCTCCCTGGTATGACAGGGCATAACCCCAGTGTTTCCCTCTTTTAGGGAGGATTTTTACTAACCCCATATTACGGGTAAACCTGCTGAGTTTGAGGAGGAAAGCCATGCACCCAGGGAAAACCTAGAACCCAGGTTAACTGACTCTATCACATCCCAAAATGCTGGAGTTTATTTTACAGACAAGGAGGCTGTGGTTCAGAGGCTGGCTGAGTGACTGGCCTGAGCTCACACAGCCAGAATCAGCCTGTGTTCAGAGCTCCCGAAGGTGCATCTGGGGCAGAAAGACCCAGTTTGGTCCCAGCTCCATCACCTACAGGTGCGCAACCTTGAACAGGTCGCCTTACTTCTCTGAGCCTCAGTTTCCTCATTCGTAAGACGGGCATAGTAATAGGATGTACATAAAGTATGCATATTAATTGAGATGATTATATAAGGTTCTGCCTGGTGGCTGCCCCATGGTAAAAGCTCTATAAAATGTTGGTGCTTAGTACTGGCTGCCCTGAAGCCACAGCAAAGTTCAGGCCACTGGTTTCAGGTGGAGATAGTCCTCTCTGGGCACTTTAGGAAGAGGATCAGATCCAGCTTTCGTTATTCTCTACCTTGACAGAGACCCCTTTAGGCAAGAAAGTTCTTAGACTAACTACTATTTCTTTTAATGATGATGTGACTGGAAGGTACCGGGAAGAAGATCTCAAATCAATCTAAGGAAGAACTCAGGAACTTCCTAAGCACAAATTGAACAAATTGTACAAAGACAGCATGAACTGCCCTTAAGGTAATAAGCTCTCTGTCCCTGGAAGTATACAAGACAAGAGTGGGCACCCACTTAGAAGAACTGTTGGAGGGAGAGCTTAAGGTACTTTCTAACCTAAAACTTCTGTGTTGATATTCAGGCGACGCTAATGGCGTCTTGTGAGCCCAGCTTCCTGGGGCTGATGCCAAGTGGGACTAATGATATGTCAAGACAACCAGACAGAAGAGCAGCATGAAGAGTGCTTGGGCTGGAATCCCAGCTCTGTCACTTCGAGCAAGGAACACTGGCCAGTCACCTGACCTCACAGAGGCTGTCCTTATGGGAAATGAGGAAATGCCAGCAGTGCCCCTCTTCAGGGTTGTTAATATGCGCCAGTAAATGCAGCGTGCCTGACCAAATGCTGGTCCATAGGAGTTCCTCAATAAAGGGTAGCTAACATTATTACTTGATTCCCCTCCTTTCCATCTTCCAGTCTGTGGTCTTGGCACCATCTGGCTTTTCTGAGTTCAACCTTCAAGCACAGCTGGCCCTGGTGGAGGCTGTGTTTGCTCAGTTTTCAGCTGAGCCACAAAGCTGTCCGTAGGTTTTGCTCAGGGCTGGGCTGTTTCACCTGCTCTCTGGCAGTCTGGGGGTGGGGGAACGTCTTCTTGCCCAGACACTGCCTTCAGCCACCCCAGCCAGTGCCCCCCAGCCAACACAAGCAGGAGGAATGAGGCCCCCGGGAAAGAAAAAAGAGTGTCTCTGGGGCCTGGCCTTTTTGGGTTTCATTCCCATTAAAACAGAAACAGGTTTGCAAAGCCAACAAAAAGCCCTGGCCTGTCAGACAGCAGCCATCAGATTAAGGAGGATTTATGGTGTGTGGGACTCCCAGGGTGGAGCCAAGGCTCTGACTGGGAGATAACATCGAGGAGGCACACTCCCACCAGCAGGGCCCCCGCAAGTGGGGTGGGGCAGGCAGGCCACAAGCAAGCCAAGGTTCCTTCCTGTGGGAAATCAGAACTGTGTAGTGTGGCGCAGGGTCAGAAACCCAGAAGGGGTCTGCCAGAGTGGGGGTGGGGGAGAGGTGAGGGCTGGGGGTGGCCTCACAAAACACCTTACCGCATTCCTCAGCCCCTTCAGGTCCGGAGTCTTCAACATGAGGGCATCGAACACCTCCTCAGTCTCCCTCCGCACATACAACAGGACTGAAAAGTAGAGGGGCAGCTTTGAAGAGCGTAAGGAGGACACCGTGCTCAGGAGTCTCTCAGGGGTAGGGGAGGCTTCAATAGCACTTCACTCTGAGGTGAATTTCTGCCGAGGGGCTGCACCCAGTAGGGAAGCACTCTGCCTGGCCCTACAGGTCCTCCCTTAGACTGTGCTGATCTGGGGGAGGCGAGGTTGGATTCCCATTCTACTACCTACCAGCCAAGAGACCTTGGGAAAGTGATTTTAACATCACAGAGCCTTGTTCTGATTGCATGTAAAACGGGAGCTCTGTCCCATTTCATAGACTTGCTGTGGGAATTAATGACAATATTTGGAAACGAGAGCAGTGCCAGGCTCAGTTCATGGTCGTTGGAAGCTTCTGATCTCAGCGCGAGCTGGTTTCTTCCTGATGGTCAGCGATAGCCTCCAGAGGTTTGGGCTTGTCCCTCCACCCTACCCCCCACCAGGAAGTCACAGATTTAGAGGGTCAAAGCCAGACACTGAAACCTCATCCCACTCCCACCTCCAGTTAGAGAAAGTGTGTGGACTCATTCAGCATAATGAGCCTGTTGCCCATCCAGCTGCCCAGGACCCCCACATGCACACGGGGTCAAGAGGACAGAAGCCCCCTACCTTATTGTTGTCTGTTCAAGCAGCCTGGGTGCTGTCCTTACTTTCACCCCCAAGTCTTGGCTCAAACCCAGCTCCAAAGTCAAGCAGCTCCTTGTGCCCCCCACCCCAGGGAAGGCTGTAGAATGGCCTCGTGGGAGGTGTGAGCTGGGGTGAGATCTGCCAGCGAATGGGGAGGGGAGGAGGTTACCTCTCTGAAGGTCATCTTCTTTGGCCTGCTTGGACAGCAGAGGCTCAAACTCCTCAGTAAAGGGTGAGCAGGTACGCTTGAGAGACAGCCTGTGGGGACAGCATGGAGGGGTTTGTGAGGACCCTGGGGCATCCCAGGGGCCCTAGAAATGGGAAAGACCCCATGAGGGTGGGCAAAGAGCAGTGAGACAGTGGGTAAAGTAGCAGGTCTGAAGTTGGTGGAGTTGGATTCCCTGCCACACACTAGCTTTGTGGCCTGGGGGAGTCCCTGAGCCCATCCATGACCCCAACTATAAAAATGGGGTGGTGAAATAACAATATTTCATAAGGTGGTGTGAAGCTGCATACTGCTCTGAGAACAGTATGTGACACACAGTAGGGCCTCAATAAATGCGGACTATTGTCATCATCATTGTTCTTTTTGTGTTTTTTTGAGTTGGAGTCTCACTCTGTCACCCAGACTGGAGTGCAGTGGCCAACCTGCTGGGCTCTGGCGATCCTTCCGCTTCAGCCTTCCAAGTAGTTGGAACTACAGGAGCGTGCTACCACGCCCAGCTAAATTTTTGATTTATTGTAGAGATGAGGTCTCGCCAAGTTGCCCAGGCAGGTCTCGAACCCGCAGGCTCGGGCAATCCACTCACCTCAGCCTCCCAAAGCGCTAGGATTATAGCCCATTGTTCTTTTTTGAAAGAATCAGGTCAGATGTGAGGCAGAGGGAGGAGGAAGGACGTCGGATTTTAGAGTAAGGCAGATTTCCAGTCCTGCCCCTGTGACTTAATAGCTACGTGACTAGAAAGCACTTTACTTTTCTGAGTCTCAGTTTCCCCATCCATAAAGTAGAGCTATAACCCTTGCTTGCCTAACTCCCTAGGGCTGTTGTGAGGTGACAAGTGGCAAAATTTGGTGTGAAAGCACCATCTGAAAAGTATATCTTGTTTATAGGGAAGAAACTGATCATAACAACAAATGACTTCCCAAAGCACTTTCCCATCTACAAAAGTTCCATATCCACACCACCCTCTGAGATCTGCCTTGCCTCCTGAGGTTGTTTTACTTATCTGACAAATCTGTGGGCTGAGGATTGGAAAGGTGAAGGAACTGTTCAGGGCATTAAGGCTGTCACTGACAGAGGGGAGGGTGTGCAGGCCTTTCCTAGTGTCTCTGGTGGTGGCGTGTGGAGGGTTTTAATTTCCCAAGTCCTCCAGCACAGCGTCCCTCTTTGCTCTTAGAATCTGCACCATCAGAGGTTTTTTCTTTCCCTTTTTACAAGCAGGTGTCTCGCCAGAGATTCACCAACTTTTCACATAAAACAAACCCATAAAAACCCAGGCAGTTTCAGTGAGAAAGGAGCTTGGATCCAGCTGGGGACTGGGGGCAGAGGTTGGTGGCTTCTTCCTCTAGCCCCAGGTTCTGGCTCGGGGAGTGGGGGAAAAGGCAGGCAGAAGCAGAAGGCATGGTCAGAGGGTACAGATGCAGGGGGAGGCCCTTGGCTGCTTCTCTCCATACCTGTTGGAGCTGCTGGGTCCTGCTGAGGGGACTACCTGCAAGGAAGAGAAAAGCCATCTCCAACACATGCAGAGGATGAGAGGAGCCCTCAGCTGTGGGGCCTCTTGGGAGGCACGTTATTTGGAGGGGCAGTGCTATTGTAATGCCTTCTAGCCCAAAGACCTTGAGTTGAAAGGAGTCATCTAGCCCCAACTGGGTGAGTCAGGGACTCCACACACACATAGGAGATGCTAAAGTAATTGGTGGCAAAGCAGTGAGTCTCACTGGGCCCCACCCGGCCCCACCTGAACGCTAGCACACCCCAAAGGGCTGGGAGTTGCAGTTGGTCCTGCAGCTGGGAACCAGGAAGTTGGAGCTGAGGCCAATGGGGAGAGACCTCTCTTTAGACACTGTGCACCCGGCATTGTGCTGTCTGGTGCAGGCAACACGCAGGCTGTGAATTGAGGACCTGAGGCCCCGAGAGGGCGGCCAACCTCCTGAAGTGGCATATCCAGCAGGAGGCAGTCAGGGTTCAAACCCAGACTCTCTGCTCCTGCTGCCCGTCTCCCCTCTTCCAGGTCACATGTGTGAGGGCTGACCCCTCCTTTGTCCCCACAGTACCTTAATCCTAAGTGGGCACTGCTCTACTCAGGGCCTCTGGCTAGGGGGAGAAAGCAGGAGGAAGCCAGAGAGAAGGGGCAGCATCACCCTGCCATGAGGCCACGTGCTGCTTCCAGGGCAGGAAGAGGAGGGGACATGGGAAGCCTCTGCATGTGCAGAGAGCTGCACCAGCCTAGCTGTTCTCTCAGATCCATGATCCACCTCGCTGCCCTAAATCAATACGCTAAGCACGTGTACACCAAGGTCTCTCTCTGTAAACTTCCCGCAACAAGGCTGGCGAGTTGTGCCCCAGGGAAGGAAGTGGTCAGACTGTTGGATATGGAAGCACACTAGCACTGGTTCTGGGGTCCTGATTCTGCTGTGAACTGTTGTGAGACCTTGCCTGGAAAAGGGGATAAGCAATCTCTCTCTCAAAGTACGGCCATAGGGGAAGTGAGATGGCAGGCAAGAGCTCAGGCTGGCCCATACCTGGCTGCTGGGGTTCAGTCCCTGCCTGAGAGGCAGAGTGGCTTGTGGCAAAGGGCATGGGTTCTGAAGCCAGACCCTGGCTCTGCCGCATGCTAGCTGTGTCTTCTAAGGAGGTTTCTTAACTCCTCTGTGCCTCCATGCCACCCACCCCGGGGGTTGTAGGGAGGGTTCAGGGGAGCACTCATAGCTGCACCTGGAGCACAGTAGAGCAAGCGCTGCCGTGATAACTTGTGTGGCTGCAGTCAGTGGGGCTCAGAAGCCAGAACCTCTGTGTGCCCTAAGCCTGCACATTTTGGTGGTTATGAGTATATTTCCCCTTTGACACGCTTCTCCTCCATATACTAGCTCACTAAGAGTTATGACTATATGTACATTTTTTAATACCTGGGATTCAATAAAGGCATTTCTCTTTTGAAACTGGCTGAGTGGCAGGTCGCTGCCCACCGGTGTGTGTGCTGAGGCGGGTCCCATCTGGGAGCCAGGACCCTCCCTCAGCCCCTCCCCCCGACCCAGCCTGTGGCCCTCACCCCTCCAGGGCGCTGCAGGCTGGAGAAGTGCACGTTGGGGATGAACAGCACTGGCGGGGTCTCCAGGTCAGCCTCTGGCCGTAGGTAGGTGGTTTCATTGCCCCTAAAGCCGGAGGACAGCAGGCAGCCCTTGATGCCTGATGGGAAAAGGAAGCCACTGTGCCCGAGGTCCCTCCACAAAGGTCTCTCCCGCCTCCAGTCGCTTTACCTCCTTTACCCCAGCCCAGCCCAGCCCACCCAGCCCCTGGCCAATCCCTACTGACCACTGTTGTTGGAGTCCGGGCACTTGACCTTCCTCCGGAACTGCTTCCTCTCGTCATCCCGCATCTTCCTCTCAGCTCCCTGAGGGGAGGAGAGGGGTCACCAAGGGCTGGGGAAGGGCTAGCTACTTTTGCAAATAGGGGCCAGGCTTTTGGTTCCGCCTTTTCCCCAGAACAAGACCAGGAAATGGGAAGGTACCCAGCCCTGCTTGCCTGAGTTCAGTAGCACAGGCCATGAGAGAGAGACACAGAGAGACAGAAAAGAAAAAACTTAGAGAGATGGAGGAGTGTGTGCATGTGTTGGGGAGGGGGGAGAAGAGAGAGAAACAGAGAGAGAGACACACCCAGAGAGGCTGGGAGGATGCATGGCTTGGGGCTTGGCTCTTGTCCCTCCCAGGACCCAGTGGGGAAGTCTGCCCAGCCACCTTGTCACAGAAGATCTTGATCTGGCAGACGGCGCGGTGTACTAGGCGTTCAGTGCCTGAACCACAGTCATAGGTGTCAATCTGCAGGTTCAAGGGGACACCCTTCACCCCCTTCTGTGAGGAGAAGTCTGTGCTTAGGCAGTTGACACCAATGAACACCTGGGGACAGAGTGGGGAGGCTGGGTAAGTGCCTGCCCAGGCCACCTACCTCACTAACCTGTAACAACCCTGTGTTTTAAGCCTTCTGTGTGCCTGATGAACACCCTTAAGCCCCACAGGGCTCCTGAAAGACAAACATCATCACTCCTCTTTCACAGATGGGGAAACTGATGCCCAGGGAGGAGGGTAACCTTCCCAAGGTGACACGGCAGTATGTGGGAAAACTGGGGTGTAACCTAGACTCAAGCCCAGGTTCTCCCTCACTGGACCATCTGGCTCCCACTAGACTGCCAGGGCAGACCCCGTCCACCCCAGCCGTGTGCTCAGTCATTGCTGGAGCCTCCAGGGGAAGGTTCCTTCACCTCATCTGGCCCAGCCCACGCAAGGGAGCCATCCTGGTCACCCCCTCACAGCTGAGGAAATGGAGGCTCTCGGCAGGGACATCACTTGCTGCCGTTCCCCCAGGAAGTCGAGCAGAGCAAAGCAAAGTGAGCCTGGAGGCGGGTCGCACAGACGTGGTGGGCTCTGCCACTCACTAGCCATGTGGCTTGGGACAAATCCTTCCACCTCACTGAGCCTTGTTTCCTTATATGCAAAATGAGGATAAGTCAACATTGGTGAGGGTTGTAGGCCACCTATGATCCTTGGTATGTTGTGACTAGGTATGTTGTGACTATCGTCGTGAGAGCTGTTACGACAGCTGGCAGTCTCACCCCGAAGCCTGTGCCCAGCTGGTGGTGGCCGGGGCTCAACCTCTGCTGGGCAAGCCCAAGGTCACCTGGTGACTGCCCCTCTGTGGGGCTCCATGGGACCCCCACCCAGGCCAGTCCCTGGTCTTTGGGACATTTCCCTCGGAAATGACTCTGACCTGAACAGGAGATGGGGCTCATGCCCCCAGGCACATGCCAGACATTCCTCCCCCTCAGCGAGCACAGCCCTCAGGCAGCCCCCACCCACGTGCACCTGAGAAAGACCCAAGCCTGGGGGCTTAAGAGGCTGTGAGAAAATCCCTACCGAAACCCACCTCTCCCTTCCCATGAAACTTTCCCCCACCAGTTTCCCCACCTCCCAGAACTGAGGCCCCAGCCCCCCTCCAGGCCTGGCGTCTGTTTGAATAACAATAATCCCTTGCCTTTGTGCTCCCTTTGTGCATTCAGAGCTCCTGCCCCTCCACTTCTTCAGGCTGCCTGGCCGTCCCCTGAGGAGGCTGGGAGGCAGGGACTGGCTCCCCAGCCTTTCCAGGCCGGAAATGCCCTCGACAGGAGCTGGACCCTACCCTGGTGAGTGAGGTCGCCCTGGTCCAGGGAGGGGAAGGGACAGGCCCAAGGTCCCCCCGGCTCTTGACTCCCCTGCCATGAGGCCAGCTCTCTAAACAGAAAACTGAGACACAGCGAGGCCCACAGGCACAGGCAAGTTCCTAGCTGGGTGAATTTTTTTTTTTAAGCAGGATTTATTGAGAGACCAGAAAAGCTCCCACAGTGGGAGGGGACCCCAGGGGTTGCCCACTGAGGAGAATCTTAATGGCTGAACCACTGGCATGAAAAAGGCACCAGAGGCTCCATCCCTCAGGCTTCTCAGATGGACTGCCACTGCAGTCTCTTAGACGTGCATGATCTCCTGGAATCTTTACCACAGTCCTCAGACAGATTAGTGCCTCCATTTTATGGGCTCAGAGAAGTGAGGCAACTGGGAGTTGAGCCCTCAGTCACCAGACTTCATAGCATTTCTCCTGCAACATTCTGCATTGACCCAGAAGCTGAGAAACCTGGGTGCCATGAGCGGCTGGCTGTGCGACCTTGCAGAAGGTTCAGTTTTCCCAGCTGGTAAATGGGTGGATTGAATTAATAACAGCCACTACTTATGTGCCAGGTATGTGCTCTACCTGTTACCTGGCTCACCTGATCCTCAATACAACCTCTCGATTGGTGTTACAATTCCACTCCAATTTTACAACCAAGGAAACGGAGGCCCAGAGGACCTAAAGGCATTGGTCCAAAGTGGAAGGGCTGGGATATGAACCCTGCTCACCTGGCTCCAGAGTCATGCTTCTACACCATTCTGTATCCCGCCTCCCCTGTGGGTGCCTTCATCAGAGCGAATGCCACAGTCTCGGTGCCAGCAAGCCTCTCCCCCAGTCCCATCCCAGCCACCATTCCCAGTGCTAACCTTGGCCTCCTCATTCACATTCCACACGAAGGACAATGCGTTATAGGCCACCTCCTCAATGTGCTGCACTGTGTTGAAGTTTTCTTTGCAGTCAGCTGAAACCACAGGAGACCAGAAGAAGAATCAGGAAGGGAAGGGATCTGGGGTGCTTTGGGGAGGAGGCGTTTAGGAACTGGGCCTCACTCTTGGCAGGGCATCCCCACTCCCCAGAAGCCACACTTTGGTCCAGGGAGGTGAACAGATTACTGTGCCTGGATTGCAGATGGGAAAGCAGGGCCAGTCCAGGAGGCAAATCTGCCCAGAGCCGCAGAAACTCCCAGCTCTGCCAGCTTGGCCCATCATCTTTGGGTGGAGGCTCTGTTTTCCATCATGACTGAGATTTAGGAGCGCTCCTGGATAGAGCAGCAGCAGTAGTCGTAACAGTAGCCGCAGCAGGGTAGTAATAGCAGTAAAAATAGTAGGGCTGGCCACTATCATCTACTGAACACTTACAAACAGCAAGCCCCTGCTCAGCCTCACCATGCTATGAATATTCCATTTATTCATAAGGAAAATGAAGCTCAGAGAGGTGTGGTTACTTGCCTAAAGTCACATATCTAATAAAATGCAGAGCAGGGGCTGCAGCTCAGATCTGTCTGGCTCCAGAACCCCTGCTCCTAACTACTCTGTTAACCAGCCTCTCAGAGAAGTCACTGATGGTCCCCACTTGTATCAGGTTCTCCCAAGCACAAGGCAGCACTGTAGGCAGGCAGGGCAGCTGGACTCGACCCATTTGACACTTGAGCAAGCTGAGACTCAGGAAGGGGAGGTGATGTAGGTCACATAGCCAGGAAGACAGTGACAACTCAAGGGTGGACTGTGCCTCCTGCCAGTTTCAGGGCTTGGGACAGGGACAAGGTAGCACACAGGGACCCTTGCCCTGTCCCCTACCTGCTGACAGAGCCCAGATCCCCACTCCCAAAGCAGACTGCTCAAGTGCGCTGCCTGCACTATTATCTCATCCATTTGTGTCTCCATCAGCCCCCTGATGAGGACAGGCCAGCATCTCAGGGGCCTATTTATCTGACACTGCTGGAGGCCCCAGGGCCCTGTTTATCCCAAAGCAATACTGAAAAGAGGCCGCTGCTTCTAGTCAACAGATGCAACTCCCTGGAAAGGCCACAGTGTTTGACCTGGAGACAGAGGTCAAACCTTCCTCAGAGGGGGCTGAGGAAGAAGGGCTGCAGCAAGGCAGAGGCCTGGCTGCTGTGGGGGCGGGGAAGAGAGAAAGATTAGGATGGGGACTTGGGCAGGCTCTTACCCACGTCGATGACCCGCTGCTTGGCGGTGGGCTGTCGGGAGTGCCAGTGCTTCCAGAATCGCAGCTGCTCTACTGGGACCTTGTCATTGTCGAAGACAACCATCACCACGCTCTGGCAAGCATAGCAGGTCACTGTCACTCCAGCCTTGGAAGAGGCCCAAGCAGTCCCAGCCCCTTCCCAGAGCTTAGGTCCAATGGCCCTGCCCTTTCTCCTCCGTTTTCCCAACCCCATGGCAATGGGCCCTGTGTTCCAGACAGCCTCTCCCCGAGGTCCCCAGCTGGCACGACCAGGAGGTATGTCTTAAACCTTCACCCCTTCCCAAGCTGCTCCAGGGCCAACGCACCTTGACTTTGTTGGAGGACAAGGCAAGGCCTTTGCCACCTGCTGGAGTCCGCAGGGTGACAGGGTAGAACTGGCCCTTGTTGAGATAGGCCATGGGAGACTCGCCTGACTTGATGTGGATGGCTTTGGGGGAGCCCAGGGTATATTCAAAGTCACTGCAGGGAGGAGGAGGAGGAGGAGAAGGACAGTGAGGATGGGCTTCCAGGCAAAAGCAGTGCAGATGCAGTGAGGCAGGAGGCCTGTGGCTGTGTTATGGATTCACTGTGTGACCTCGGTAAGTCACTTCACTTCCTCGGGCCTCAGTTTCTACATTTTGGGGGTTCTATTTAATGACTTTCTTGAGCCACAATCCTGCTGAATAATAAAGGCCCAGTGAAAATCAGAGAGACCTGTGAGGGGCAACAAAGCCACAGAGGAAACTACGGGTAACCAAACTTCAGTTTTCGAATAGGGTGCTAAGCTCTGAGCTCCCTGTCACAGCCCAGGAAAGGGATGTGGAAAACATTCTCTCTCCTTTATCTGCCTTCACGCCCCTCTCTTCATTCATGATTATGCCTGCTATGCTCGGGGGACAGTGTGGGGCTCTGCCTGCAGCTCCCCATCCATTGTCCACTACCCAAATGGTCAAGGGTCCAGGCCAAATTACCTTTTGAGACTAGGATAGTCCTCTGGACATGATGGTTCCGGGGATGTTTTCAGGATATCTGGGAAGAGCAATGACTGCAGAGAAACACAATTCCAAGAAAATAAATGGCCACATTCAGTCTGTGGGGGCCTCTGCCCATGGCTATACATATAGCTGTGCAGGTTGTGCAGCGTACAACTTGAACAACAGTACACGGCAGCCCAGTCTTGACTCTAGGACTTTCTCCTAGATTCCAAAGTTCTGACCTTTTCATGATCTTCTCTCTCCTTCTGTACATGCATGCACATATCTATGCTGTGAGGGGCATGGGGGTGGGCCCTTACCTCCTGTGGGTCATCTTTGAAGGTGCTGTCTGGCTGCCAGCGTTGTGTGGGCGGCACCCCATGAATACTCTCAAACAAGGAGTTGAGGGAGCTGCTGTCATACATATCGCTGGTGGGTAGCAGGTAACTGTCCACAGAGCCAGCCTCTAGCTTGCTGGGACCTGGGGGGAGGGGAGCTGCCTTGCCCGGGGCGGGCACGGGCCCCTCCAAGCTTATCAGGTTGTTCTTCTTGAGCAGATCTGGGTACTCTGGGGTTCCAGACACGTTCTCTGTCAGGAACTTCATGAGGTGGGTGGGGCTTTCCAGGGGAGCAAGGTCCGTCTCATACTCCATGCCATGGTAGTGCCTGGGGAGGGAGCCAAGGGGCTAGACTGGAGGTTGACCATTACGTGGACACAAAGCTCTTATGCCACTTGATATGTTACAGACCCCCAATATGCATGAATAAGACACTGCAGTAGGCTGGTTGGTGGCTATGTGAGGAGCAGGGAGGAGAGTGTTGAGAATGGAGCCAAGTACAGCTCAGGGTTAAGGGGAAACATCTGTTTTACCCATCACAGTACTTGTTCACTTAAAACACTGAAAGTGTAGTCACTTATTTCTTAGCCAGAGTCAAATGTCCTCACTTCAAAACCCCTGTCTTGAGGCATTCTGTGGGGAGGTATGCAGTGTGCCAGGCATGTGTATGTGGGATACTGTGTACCGGCGAGTACAGTTAACACATGTTGAGATGTGGTCTGGGGTTGGGTGCAGTGGTTCAAGCCTGTAATTTTTGGGAGGTGGCGGCGAGAGGATTGTCTGAGCCTGGGGTTTGAGACCAGCCTGAGCAACTTGGCGAGACCTCATCTCTACAATAAATTAAAAAATTAGCCAGGCGTGGTGGCACATGCCTGTAGTTCCAGCTACTTGGAAGGCTGAGGCGGAAGGATTGTCGGAGCCCAGCAGGTCGAGGCTGCAGTGGCTGGGAGTGTGCTACTGCACTCCAGTCTGGACGATGGAGTGAGACTTCAACCCCCCCCAAAAAAAGAAAAAAAAGAACGTGGTCTAGAAGATTGTACCCCAGACTGCTACGGGGGACTGGGTGGAGGATTACAGGAAAATGTTATTTTTTACTTTATACATTTCTACAGAGTTTGCATCTTTTGCAAGAAACAGAAATGGCTTTTGAAACTAGAAGAGTTAATAACATCTCTAAAGATTAGTTTTGAGAAAGGCCCCTGTGCACACAAACCCACTGTTTCTGGCAGTGGAGGGGAGTGGCCCTGAGCCCCATCCCCACATGCTCCCTGGGATATGAGAAGAGCTGCCAAGCCTGCCTTAGCAGTTTGGATTTTCTGGAAGGCAGACAGAGGTCCAGAGGGCTTCCCAGCAGAAGTCCTACAGGGTCATTTGAAAGGTCACCTAATTGGCAGAGAAGGAGAAAGTAGAGAAAGAGGGCAAGGTGCTCATCTAGCCATGGGTACAGACTGGGCTGCTTCTACAGAAAAGGAACACCGGTGCCCCGAGGCGCTGACGCCAGGCAGAGGCCCAGCAAGCTAGGGGAAGAAGTATGGGAACCCAGATGGGAACCCAGATGTCCCCTCCCTGGCTCAGGTCTCTCTCCCCAAGAGGCTGAAGGTAGAAGGGTTTGGAGTGGACAGAAAAGCTGCCTCCAGGGCTTTTCCACTACAAGGCTTTGAAGTCTGTTTTCAGTAAACTCCAGCCCACACGGCCCACAGGCATCTAGGGGGTGTGTGTGTGTGTGTGTGTGTGTGTGTGTGTGTGTGTGTGTGTGTGTGTGTGCGCGCGCACGCAGTTTCATTATGATTTTCGTGGGCCCTCAGCTCTTCTACTTCACCAGCCCCTTCAAAAAATTCTACAATATCTTTTCCAATTGCACTGGTATAAAAACAAACATAATCCAGGTGGGGTTAAATTAATTTTTTCTTCTAACTTTGAGATAAAACACTCTCAAGGGCGCCAAAATGTGTGTCCTCAGCACTGTGCCTCCTGTGCCTTCGGATAAGTCAGCCCGGTGATGAAGAGGTCAGAGGTGGAGGTGAGGGTGGAGGGGTGGGAGTGAGGTGGAGGTAGGAGTGGGGTGAGGGGAAGGGCAAAGGCAGAGACACCTGGCAAGCCTCACCTCTTTCCTTGGTCGTTCCTGCCCCCAGTGCTGGAGGACAGTATCCGCTTCTCCTTGGGGCCCTGCGAGGAGAGGAAAGGATTTATACACGGCTCTTTGCTAAGATCTGGCTGTAGGAACCTCAGGCTCCTCTAGTCAGTGGCTTTGACCCGGCAGGGGAGCAACCTTGGTTGCTGGGAGAAACCCCTCGAGTACTTCAAGCAGGCAGGAGCTCCAGCCACCATTAGTCTGAGTCCCAGATCAGGAACTGGGAAGAAGTACCTCAAACTTAGTAGTTAGGGAGCATGAAATTTGGAGTCAGGCAGGCTTGGCTTAAGTCCTAGCTTTGCCACTTGAAAGTGCACTGTAACTTTGGATAAATGACTACCTCTCTCTGAGACTCAGTTTCTTCATCTGTCAAGTGGGGGATTATAATACCTACTTCAAGGAGATTATGAAGATTTGTTTAAAAATACTCAGCGTTTTTAAATAGAGTACTTCTTATGTACTAGACCTTATACTAAGTGCCTTCTATCCTCGAAGTTAACCCTCACAGTCACTCTGAGATATCTAACATCATCACCATTATATGGAAGAAGAAACCGAGGCTCAGAAAGACTCTGTTGTTTTAGTGCTTAGGAGCATGGAATCTGAGTCCAGATTTTTGGGGTTCAATTCCTAGATCTGCCACATACTAGCTGTGTGACCTTGTGCAAGTTCTTTAACCTCTCTGTACCTCAAATTCTCATCTGTAAGAACAGGGACAATAATAGTAATACCAACCTCAGGAATTGTTCTCAGTGCTTAGAACAGCACCTAGGCACATGGAAAGAGTTATATAAATGTGACCTTTCATGATTGTAATATTGCTATATCTTAGAACATTCTAACTCATCTGTTCCTAAGGCTGATAAAGCCAGAGCCAGGACTCCAATCCAGTCTGGGGACTCCAAAGCCTGGGTTTTTAACCATATCCCATGGGAGAGAATGAGGGAAGGTGCCCGACACAGTACCAGGCATTCAATAAGAAATGATAAGTGGCTGCCTTTAGCACTAGATTGCTGAAGGCCACATTTGGCAGGACTAGGGCTCCACCTCCCAACTTAATGCCCTTTCCAAACCATCAGACCACATCCTCACTGTCCACAGGGCTGCTTTGAATACAGAGTACTCTGGGAGGGGAAGGGCAGGGCAGGTGTATCTCACCAAGACAGTGTACCTCACTAAAACTAATACTACACATTCACCTTCAGAGCCTGTCCCCACCATTCTGGCCTTGGAAATGGCCTCTTGCCCAGGGAGGATGGTGCTGGATTTTATTTTATGGTCCAACCTTGACCTACAAACCCCAACCTGGGGTTTGAACCCATACCTAGAATTCTGGCTCCTACCATGGCCCTAAGCAGAGAAAGCCATTCAAATTCCTTTTTCATTGGCCTGGGATGAACACTATCAGGGTGCTATCAGTCTGCTGGGGAAGAGGTAGGGTAGGATAACCATACCACTCCAGGAGGAGATCCAAAGCTGGAGAGATAGTTTGAGGCCTCCCTCCTATCTGAAGCCATGTCCCCCTACACTCTCTTGCCCTCTGAATTCATGCAGAGTATTTGCCTTTCTTCTTGTGGTAGAGTGGATAAAATACTCTTTGGGCAACTAAGTTTGAAGACCTATTTATAAGGTGGCTTTCAGTCCTCAAGTTCAGAGCCCATTATCTCAACAATTGGCTGGCTACTGATGTCTCCCATCTCCAAATCTAGGAAAGTCTCTTGGAGCAATCACTCAGCCCATAGATAGCAAGTAAGTTTGCTGTCTTGTGACAATTCAGATAGATGGGTAAGGGATGCCTGAACTACTATGTTGACAAAGATTCTGCAGTCCCATGTGAGATCATGGGCCTCTCGGTGAGAATACAGACTGTAATCCATTAGTAATGTCTGGCACAGGTACTGGAAGTGGAAGGTGGGTTGCATCACATGTGTTATATTTTTATGATTACTGACTGGTTCAAGCCCCACTTCTCAGATATAGAAGGGAGGCCTAACTCCTGTTCTCAGGCACCAGCAGTCTTGCAGAGACAAGGCCAAGGTCCTGGAAACAATTAGAGAACAACAAAAGATGTAATGGCAGCAGAGACAGGAAAGAAAGTAAAACCCTTGGGAGAAGGAGGCAACATGGCAGGATGGTTTCCAAGAGAAGACAGGATCTGGGAAGTGCCTTGAAGGAAGGGACTCGGTTAAAGAGCAGAAGGTGTGTTCCAGTGGCAGGGCTGGCCCAGGCAGTGGGGATGATGGAACTTGGTGTGGTCAGAGGTCAGGGCCGAAAGAAGACAGCAGGGTGGGGATGCTGCTTTTATAGAGTGTGCTTGGCTAAGGCAAGGGGTGGGCAGCACTTGTCTACTCCGTCAAAACATATCATGCACTGTGAAACAGGCTGTGTGGTGTGCCAGGGACTCAGTAATGATCATGACATTACTGCCCTCCAAAAGTTCAGTGTCATGGGGGAGATGGAGAAAGAAATGTGCACATAGCAACTAAGGATAGAGTCGGAAGTCCTAGCCAGAGCAATCTGGCAAGAAAAGAAATAAAAGGAATACAAATTGGAAAAGAAGAAATCAAACTATCTCTGCATACTGATAACATATAATCTTATACCTATAAAACCCTAATGACTCCTTCAAAAGACCTCTGGACTTGATAAGTGAATTCAGTAAAGTTTCAGGATACAAAATTAACACACACAAATCAGTAGCACTGCTATACACCAATAGCAACCAAGCTGAGAATCAAAAGAACTCATTTCTACTTACAATAGCAGCCAGAAAGGTAAAATACCTAGGAATATATTTAACCAATGTGAAAGATCTCTACAAGGAGAACTACAAAACTCTAATGAAAGAAATTGCAGAGGACACAAATGGAGAAACATCCTATGCTCATGAACTGGAAGAATCAACATTATTAAAAAATGACCACATTACTCAAAGTAATCTACAGATTCAATGTAATCCCTATCCAACTATCAACATTATTTTTCACAGAATTAGAAAAACAATCCTAAAATTCAAACCAAAAAAGAGTCAGAATAGCCAAAGCAATCCTAAGCAAAAAGAACAGAGCTGGAGTTATCACATAACCTGACTTCAAATTATACTACAAGGTTGTAGTAACTAAAATAGCATGGTACTGGTACAAGAGCATACACATGGACTAATGGAACAGAATAGAGAATCCAGAAACAAACCCAAATACCTACAACCAGCTGATCTTTGACAAAGCAGACAAAAACACACACTGGGGAAATGACACCCTATTCAACAAATGGTGCTGGGAAAATTGAATAACTACATGCAGAAAAATGAAACTTGATCCCTATCTCTCCCCATATACAAAAATCAACTCAAGATGGATTAAAGACTTAAATATCAGACCTGAAACCATAAAAATCCTAGAAGAAAACCTCTTATGGAGCAAAAGAATTTATGGCTAAAACCCTGAAAGCAAATGCAACTAAAACAAAAATAAATAAGTGGGACTTATTCAAACTAAAAAGCTTCTGCACAGCAAAAGAAATAATCAACAGAGCAAACAGGCAACTTACAGAATGGGAAAACATATTCACAAACTATACATATGACAAAGGACTAACATCCAGAATCTACAAAAAAACCAATCAGCAAGAAAAAAGCAAATAACTCCATTAAAAAGTGGGCAAATGACATAAATAGACATCTCTCAAAAGAAGATATACAAATGACCAACAAACATATGAAAAAATGCTCCACATCACTCATAATCAGGGAAATGCAAATTAAATCACAATGAGATATCACCTTATAACAGTTAGAATGGCCACTATTAAAAAAATAAAAAAACAAAAGATGCTAGCATGGATGAGAAGAAAAGGAAACACTTATACACTGTTGGTGGGAGTGTAAATTAGTACAACCTCTATGGAAAATGTTATGGAGATTACTCAAAGAACTAGAGTAGATCTACCATTTGATCCAGCAATCCCATTACTAGGTATCTACCCTAAGGAGCATAGGTCGTTATATAAAAGAGACATCTGCACCTGCATGTTCACTGTAGTACAACTCACAATTGCAAAGATATGGAATCAGCCTAAATGCCCATCAACTGATCAGTGGATAATGAAAACGTGATATATATACCCCATGGAATACTATGCAGTCATAAAAAGAATGAAATTATGTCCTTTGCAGCAATATGAATGCAGCTGGAGATCGTCATCCTAAGTAAATGGACTCAGAAACAGAAAACCAAACACTGCATGTTCTCACTCATGTGTGGGATGGAAATAATAGACACTAGGGACACCAATAAGAGGGAAGGGGTTAGGGTTCAGAAACTTCCCCCGGGACACAATGTTCACTATCTGGAGAATGGACCACCTGAGACCCTCCATGCTACTACCCAATATGTCCATGTAATAAATACACATGTGTACTCCTTGAATCTAAATAAATAAATAAATACATAAACAGGATAGAGTCAAGGATGCTGTTGGTGGTTGAGGGTGCCCAGATGAGACACAGAAAAGGAGACCCAAGAAAGCCTCCCAGCAATGAATGAATGAGGTAACATTTAAGCTGAGAGTAGGGTTTAGCCAGGGGAAAGAAAGGGTGCCATGCAGAAGCAACAGCAAGTGCAAAGGCCCAGAGATGAGAGGCAGGGTGGTCATGGAGGGCTGCTGAGTTATGAGACCTAAAAGCAGAGACACATGTTCAGTTGGAAGTGGGCATGCCCAGAGGGGATGGACGTACCATATAGTAATCGTAGAGGAAGCTCAAGGCTGCAACGCTGTCATCGTCCCCATTGACTCTCATCATGGCCTTCGTGGCGGCTGTCAAAGGGTTTTCTAGGTATGTCTTCCAGGCCTCATCCTCACTAGTGTAAGGGAACTTCTGGAAGGTAACTGGGTCATTCTTTAGCAGCCGCACAGACCTGAAACTGAATGCAAGTAAGGAAGGTCAAATTTGGGCTGTCCTAGAGAAAGGTCCATGAATGGACAGCCTCAGGCCAATGCCCAGGGAGACACTAGCTTTGAAAACTTGAAACTGCTTCTTCTTCTGTCACATTAGGCAGCGAAATAGGCCCAAACCCTGAAGCTAGATCAATACCAAATGCTGCCATTTAGAAGCTGCAGACCTAGGACCTCGGTTCCCTCATCTTCAACATGAGAACCATCATCCTGATCTTGCAAAGTTACAGAGAGGATTCAGGAAAATACTTCCATAGTAGACACTTACTCAAGGGCAATCAATGCAATTGGGAAATGACAGTGACAAGCTGCAACATGGCTAAGAATCAAATCTCAGGCCAGGCTCGGTGGCTCAGCCTGTAATCCCAGCAATTTGGGAGGCCAAGGTGAGTGGATTGCCTGAGTCCGTGGGTTCGAAACCTGCCCAGGCAACTTGGCAAGACCTCGTCTCTACAATCAATCAAAAACTAGCCGGGTGGTGGTAGTGCGCACCTATAGTTCTGACTACTGGGAAGACTGAGGCAGAAGGATTGCCAGAGCCCAGCAGGTCGATGCTGGGGTGACCGTGCGTGTGCCATTGCACTCCAGCCTGGGTGACAGAGTGACTCTGACTCAAAAAAAAAGAAAAAAAAAAAAAAGAATCAAATCTCCAGATAATCCATCATGGGTTCTTCTGAAGAAGTTGTACTTAAGACCACGAACATACAGGCTGGGCATGGTGACCCACACCTGTAATCTCAGCACTTTGGGAGGCCAAGGTGAGAGGATTGCCTGAGCCCAGGAGTTCAAGACCAGCCTAGGTAACACAATGAGACCTAATCTCTACAATAAATCAAAAAATTTAGCTGGTCATGGTGGCATGCACCTGTAATCCTAGCTGCTTGGAAGGATGAGGTGGAAGGATTACCTAAGTCCAGCAGGTTGAGGCTGCAGTATCTGTGATCATGCCACTGTACTCCAGCTTGGGTGACAGAGTAAGACTCTAACTCAAAAAAAGGAAGGAAAAAAAGATCATGAATGACACAGAAGGCTGCAGATGATTTCAAATCTGGGAGAAAGCATGGCTAATGACCCTGCGGTGAGGAAGGACCTGGTCTTAGGAAATGGCATTTCAGACCAATGTTTATCATACAGTGCCCAAGCAGCTGCTCAGAACCCAGGACCTGGAATTGAATGCCACAGGGCACATAGAGGCAGGCAGGACCTGGGCACTGGTGCTGAGACAGATACAAGGCACTACAGCTCAAGGGACAAACCACCACATGGGCTCCAAGGAAAGAGATCAGGACAGGTTTTTGGGAAGAGGCATTTTAGTAGGGAAAACTTAGCACTGGGGATTATTTCACTCAAAAAATGGTAGGAAGGAGCAGGGATGGGGACCTAATTACAGAATAATAAGGATAATGGTAAAAATAATATCTATTCTTTTTTTTTTGAATTTCGGTTTCACTATGTTGCTCAGGCTAGAGTACAGTAGCATGATCATGGCAATCATGGCAACCTTGACCTCCTGGACTCAGGCGACCCTTCCACCTCAGCATCCCAAGAAATTGGACTATAGGGACGTGCTATTACACCTGGCTAGTTTTTTGTAGAGATGAGGTTTTGCTGTTTCCCAGGCTGGTCTTGAACTTCTAGGCTAAGATTCTGAATGTCATCATCACAAAGAAATGATAAATGTTTAAAGTGATGGGTATGTAATTACCCTGATTTGATCATTATACAATATACATACACACATTGAAACTCACACTATACCTTATAGATATGTATTATGTCTCAATTATAAATAAAAAATTAATTAAAAAAACACAGATTGCTGGGCGCTGCCCCTAGAGTTTCTGATTTACTAGATCTGGGGTGGCTGAGAAACTGCATTTCTAACAACTTCCTTGGTGATGCTGATGCCGGTAATCTCGAGATCACATTTTGAGGAATCAATGGTATAGCACATGCTCTTAATCATGAGCAAAGACATAGGTGTGGGACAGTTCTGTTTGAGTTCAATTTAGAGCAAACAGTGTGTGAAGGACAGTGGTAGGCAGGAAGATGGGGTGGACAGGCTACCAAAGAGGGCCCCAGAGATGAAGTGGGCACTGACTGGTCTCCTGGTGTTCCAGTGCGTCCCTTTCCACGTGGGCCTGATAGACTCACCCATGCCGGGCACATAGGAACAACACTAGCTGCTATTTGCTATGAGGCATACGGATACTCTCCATGCATTAGGTCTGCTTCTTACAAGGACACTACAAGGTAAAGGCCATCTGCTTCATCTGTAAAGAAGAAACCTGATTTTTGGAGAGAATAACAAAATGCCCAGGATCACCCAGCTAGTTCCTGATTCAGCCAGGATTTAAACTCAGACTTATCTAGCTCCAAAGTCATGTACTTCCCACTCAGCCACACTGCTTTTCCATTTGCAAAAAGACAGTCTTTAAAACAGCAGGGAAACACGTCCATGGCCAGATGCAGCACAGTGGCAGAGTAGTGGGTGGGCAGGAACCCCATGACCATGTGCAGGAAGTGAAGTGCCATTCTGCCACCCAGCCGTTGATGCCCACATTCTCAGACTTAAGTGGGAACAGCAGACCAGGTTTATACCTAGGCACATGGTGGTCACCAGTTCTCCCAGGGGCTTCATCCAGGGCAGTGTCACCCATCCCACTGGGCCCCAGGGTACAGGGAGATGGAGCTGTCACACAGGAAAGAGAAATGACAGAAAGCTTCCTGCTCTAGGGGTGCAGAGAATGATGTACACCCTGAATTTCTGCTGCTATAAATCAAGGGGCCTTAAGGTGAACAGGTGAGAAGAGGCCTCTCCTAACTGCCTCATAGGGCTGGAGTTAGAGAAATTGACTGAGTAGCTCTCTGCCTAGCGCCAGCGTTAAGAGAACTCCCAAACCAAGGAGGCACTGGAAAAGCAGGGAAATGCTGATGGGCCCCACCCCCTGGGGCAACAGGGACCACCAGTGGTTAGCACTGCTTCTCATTCGTAAAACAGTCTAATAAAAGTAACAAACATGTAGGGTTATGAGGATTAAGTGCACTGCCAAAAGAAAAATGCTTAAAACGATGCCAGGCACATACCAAATGCTTAATACACACAAGCATCATGGAGTTCCAGGCCAGCTTAGAGCTATACATTGAGGGGTTGCAACGTGGTACAAGAAATGGTCACCCTGCAAGTCAGTGGCAGGTCTAGGCCTGGAGCCCCAATTTGCTGACTCTGGAATGACCATTATCAGCTTTGGTGCTAAGAGTTATGTTACCCTTTAAACCAAATTCATTTTAGAAGACAACAACAAAGTCCCACAAAAACAAAAGAACAGACAATGTTTGTTGTTCACCTAAGAGATTTTCTAGCCTACAAAGATCTCCAATCCATCCTGCAGGGATCCCAAAGTCTGATTCCCTGATAAACAGCAACTTCTGAACCTTAAGCATTTACCAAAGGTAGACAAAGAGTCAAATATCTTTGAGTGTCATCTCATCTACTCCACACAAAAGCCCTGATAGAAATTATCCTCTCCTTTTACAGAAGGGGAAATTGAGACTCACACCAGCAATATCACCTGTTCAAGGTCACTCAACCAATGAACGATGGGAGCTTAACTTGAACTTGGACCTGCAGGATTGCACGATGTAGCTCTTAACCCGTGTGCTGGTTTCTTTTCTAGATATTTTTCCTATTCTGGAAATTTCCCTCCTCTGGAATACACTGAACCAATTATCTGCTGCAAGGCAGAAAGGAATTTCCCACCCACACAAGGCAGGAGGGATGAGAAGGCAAGGTGACAAGTGGAAGAGTCTCTGGCAGGTGCTGGCAGCCCTAACCGTCCTGGTTTCCATGACACCAATCAACCTCATGTTCCAAGACTAGGCATTTGGCTTCTAGAAAGTCTTGACAATGGATAAGCACTTTTCATGAATTATTATATCACTTAATTCCCACGACAACCCTGCAAGTCAAGTACTATTACTACATCCGTTTTACTGACTTTTGGCTCTCTGATCTCCTGAAGATTGGAAATGAGGATTGAGGAACCAGTAGGTAAGACAGAAAAAAAAGTTCTCCAGGGAGCTGATGCTTGATCAATGTGAAAAGGGTTCCAAGAAGGAGTGAGTAGTACTCATGGGTGACAGGGCCAGAACAAAGAGGGGAAATGGGGAGACTCCCAGCCTGTGAGGTCACCTTTCTCAGGGTCTCCACTAACTCTCTGTTGGTGTCCAAGACAGAACTCTTTTTTGGATTTTTTTGGGTCTTTTTGAATTGGAGTCTCACTCTGTCATCCAGACTGGAGTGCAGTGGCCGCTCCCGGCCACCACAGCCTCGACCTGCTGGGCTCCGGCGATCCTTCCGCCTCAGCCTTCCAAGTAGCTGGAACTACAGGCACACACTACCACAACCGGCTAATTTTTTTGACTTATTGTAGAGATGAGGTCTCGCCAAGTTGCCCAGGCGGGTCTCAAACCCGCGGGCTCAGGCAATCCAGACAGAACTCTTAAGCTATCAGAAAGTAAAAAAAGAATGGGGAAGGTGGAGAGCGGGAGAAGACTTTGCCCTGGGCAACATTTCTGACATCAGATCTCTACCAAGGCACTGCAAAGCAGAACCTGTGATACCATAGAAGGAAGAAGTACCAGGATCACAGCCCATGGGTTTGGTAACTATGTGTCTTAGCTCTTCTGAACCTATTTTCTCATCTGTTAAATGGTTCTATTGAGTGTCTTCTGTGCACCAGAGACTCTCCTAGACGCTGGGGAATCAGCCAAGAATAAGACAGATAAGGCTCTGCTCCCAGGGAACTTACAGTCTAATTGGGGAAGACAGACCATAAACAAGTAGGTAAATGAGCTAATTTTAGTGATCCAACTGCTGTGAAGAAAATTAGAACATAGTAATATAATAGAGAGTCATTGGGGTGACTGCTTTAGAGTAGGGTTAATCTCATGAGTTGTTAGGGAAATTAAGTGCATTAACGTGAGAAATATGCTTAGCCAAGAGCCTGTCAGAGAATAATCACTCAGTAAATAATAGCCATCATCATCCCAGAACCCCCAAATGAGAGTAAAGCGTAAAGAGACTCTGTCTGAGGTTCTTAAATTATCATACCCCCAAGCCTCCAGTCTGTGAACCAGGTTCTGTTCAAAAGAGACAAGAGACAGTGTAATAACACCTTGCCTTGATTTTTATTCATTATCTCGTAGAGTCTCCCAACATACATGTGTTATTATCCCTACTTTACAGACCAGAAAATAGACGACAGAGATGTTAGATGACCTATTGCAGGGGGCTGGACGAGTGAAGCCAGGACTCCTAGAATCTGGCCTGGGAATTCTGTGACTAGTCACTTTTCTACCAAACCATTGGTTTCCAAGGGATGTGGGATGACAGGAAAAAAGCAATAAACTTGGATGGCATCCATCCATTACCTTAACAAATATTTATCAAGTAACTACTATGTGCCAGAACCTGTCGTAGGAGAAGACAACACAGTCATCCTTGCTGACACAGAGGTTGCATTTTAGTGGCAGCAAGACAGAAACAACCACAAAAATCAACAGCTAATATTAGATAGGTGAAGAAAGCTATGAGGAAAAAGAAGCAGGAGGTCTTCTGACCTGCCTAAATCTAGGGGAATGACAGATGTTGGTTGAGGAGATGGGTGAAGGGGAAGAGGGAGAATGGAGATGGGTGGGGAGGACCTTGGACCTGCCAGATGAAAAGAAAGGCAAAATCAAAGGCATTAGCCTGGGACAACTCCCAGAGCTTGTCCGCCTACTGTGTGCCAGGTATGAGTCAGGTGCTTTGCATATGTCACCCTGTTTTAAGGAAGGCCAGCCCACCTAGGAGGAAATGCAAGTCCAAGATTTGATAATCCTTCACATTTGCATAGAGTGTTATATTTTTCAACATGCTTCTCATACATCTGTCATCACCTCTGATCCTACAACGCCCCTGAAAGGTTGGGAGAGAAGGTATGACTGTCCTCGTCTGACAGCAGGAGAAACTGAGCCACAGAGAGGGTCATTGGTTTGCCTAAGGCCACCTAGCTGACAACTTGAGGCATCAGGCTTAGAACTGAGGTTTCAGGCCTCCAGCATCCAGAATCTTCACAAAGCCACCTTCTCAGAGCCTCCCAAGTTGGCTTCTCCTCAATTTGGGAGAGAGTTGGACACAATATTAAGAGAGAGAAGCACAGACTATGAACTAAGGCTTCTTGTTCCTCGCTTGTGGGGAGATGCAAACCACCCAGGCAGTGGCTCTAGGGTGGGTGGGGCCTTTCCCCAGCAGTTCAATCTGAGCCCACAGCACGGAAGGGGTGTGGTACCAGCTGCTGCATACCCAGTCAGCCTACTGACTCCAACATGCATCATTCTGGGCACCAGTATGGCAAAAGTCTGAAGTGGGGTTACATCCCAATGAGGTCCTTCTGACTCGAAGTGCCTGCTGCTTTCTCCCTGAGCTACTCCCAATAAGACTAAGCAAATGCTGTCTCAGCCATTAGCTAAGGGCTTTTGGTATCATTTCCTTCTACTAAAACCCTAGCAACATAGGGTACAGAGACCTTAGAAATCTCATCTCAGGGGGGACGTGCCTAAGGACACCCCACAGCATACAGCAGGACTGGGACTCAAGCCTCCTAGCTTCCTATTCAGTACTTAGTTCAATCATGGGCATCTTAATAATTCAGAGATGGAAAATAAAGGACTCTTACTCAACTTTTCAAAAGGTGGTAGAAAACCCACCACTATGGGGGGTAGCCTCAAGTCTCTCCAAAGGAGGTACCTGGCACAGGACAGATCCAGCAAGCTAGATAACAATTCCTTTCAGCCTGAGGAGGAAAAGGCCACCTGAGCTGGGTGTTGACACCCATATACACCCAGTCAATGACTTGCCAAACCCTGCCATGAGCCACCCAGCCTCATTAGCAGTGATCAATCACACTCTCCAATCACCCACAGATAGGCCCTGACACAACTGTTCACAGAAGAATCACTTTTCAGTAAACCCTACACAAGGTGTTCCCTGGGTATGACAGGGGTCCCCATGGTCCTTGTACCTGCCAGTGGCCCATCTGGTTTTCTGGGTGCAGATCGTGAAATGTGACTTGTCATATGGGCTGGGGGCTCATTTGGGGACCTCAATGGGGAAATGCCAGAGTGTAGGACATGACTTTGCAGTGACTCCGGTCTGAATGAGGCAGTATGAATTCATGATTGTAGGGGTGGGCCCCAGAGCTACATAGACCTGGTTCCAACTCTGCTATTTTAGGTAAGCAACCTGATAACACTGTGCCTCAGTTTTCTTATGTGTAAACTGTGGGACTATGAGAGTACCAGCCTCACAGAATTATTATTATAGCTGCTGTTCACTGAGGGATTACCAAGTACCAGGTGCTAACTAAACAGTTTCTTGTCATTGTCTTATTTAATCTGTACAACTTTGTGATGCATTACCGTTGGAAGGTACAATGTGATAATGCAGGTGACGTGATCAGCACCCTGCCAGCACATAAGGATATGAACTATAATTATTATTACTACTAACAGTTTGTGGGTAGTCCCCAGAAAACTGCACAATTCACAGCCTCACTTTCTCCCATCTATAAATGGGACCTCTCTTCCTCGCTGACAGAATCAGAACTAATGCTCTGAGATTTCCAGATAAGAGGATCAAGCACCATCAACTTTGTCATCTGGATCCAAGTGGGCAAGCTGAGGGTGGTCAGACTTCAGCAAACACTTTTAGTTGCATGCAAATTATGTGCCCTTTCCTAATTATACCAGAAACTCACTTTCTCACTTTTGAAAAATTCTTCCCTGTATGGGAATTTTTCTTTCATGCTGTATTTTTCTCTTGGTTTCTTGCCAGTTCTCATTTTTTTCTCTCAATTGTTCAACTGAGGTGTGAAAGAAGTTGAAATCCATCTCTAAACTCAGAGGTGCCACATCCCTTCATTCATTCACTCATTGATTCATTCAACAAACATTCACTAAGGATTATCCTGTACCAGGCCACGTGCTGGACACTGGGGACACAAAGGTGAATGTCACACTGTCCCTGTCCATGAATGTTCCCAATTCTTGCTGACCTCCTGGAAAGTCCCAGTGAAATAACACCAAATATCAGTGAGACAACTTCCCTTCAAGTCTTTCACTAGGTCAGTTCTCAGTTTTAGGGGGCAAGAAAAATAGAGGAAAGGCAGCTAGCCAGGATTATTTGCTGCATTTTACAGAAGGGAAAGCTAAATTCCAAAGAGAGGAGGGAAGACAAGGGAAGGAGAGAGGGACTAAATTATTTAATGCAGTCAAGCCTTGTACCTTTTCATTGTTCCACATGCCCTGTGAGGTGAATATATTTTTATCATTGTTTTACATATGCAGAAATTGACACTTGGAGAGGTGGAAGAGTTCAGCCAAGACTCATGATCCATGGGTGGCAGAGCTGGGCTTTAAATACAGGTGTGACCCCAGGGCTACACACTTAGCCTGCTGACTCAGCAGCTACACTACAGGACAGTGGTGGATTGGGAACCTCCTGCCTCCCAATCCTCCGCAGGGTCTTCTAGGCCAATGGTTTTTAAACTTGAACATGCATTAGAATGACCTGGAGGGCTTGTCACAACACATAATACTGGGCTCTATCTGGGCCCTACCCTCAACCAAAAAAAGTTTCATATTCAGTAGATCTAGGGCGGGGCAAAGAACTGGCATTTCTAACAAGTCCCCAGGTGGTGATATAATGATGCGGGTCTAGGGACCATATTTTGAAATGTGTCTAGGTAAACCAATAATTCTCTCTTTCAAAAATAATGATTCCCAAAAGATGGAGCCTACAGAAAAATAGGAAGAACAGAATCCACATTCATCCTCACTCTTCCACTCAGAGATAACCGCTGTTAACAGCCTGGCATATCTCCTTGTCTATTTTCAAAGTCTAAGTGCACAGAAGGCAGGGTGGCATATCACGGTGCAACGTTCCGGCCCCTCCGTTAAGACCCAGCTAAGATCCCAGGGGTGCCAAGCCTAGGTTTCCTCTTCTGCAAAACTGCATTTGCACTCCTGTCCCCGGCTGGCTTGGTGGGAGGGTTAAAGGAGCACAGCATTTATCCGGTACTCCACACACAGTCCGAGGTGCGGGTCAGGGCTCCATCACGTTGGCTATCAAAAACTCGAGGAACCTATCCGTGTTTCGGTTCTGCCGCCCTTTCCTCCTCCTGTTCCTCCACGCGGGAGCTCTGACTGCTGGGTTCGGCCACACGTTGCGGGGACTGTGCGGCCAGCCCCAGGCCGGCCCCGGGCGCCTATCCCCTCGCAGCCCAGGCGGACCCCGCGCCTGCCTGCTTCGCAGCCGGAGCTCAATGAGGGCTTTTAACTTTCCATTCCCCAACAGCTCGGCTCCGGCTTTTAATAACACATCTCGTGCACGACAAAAATTTGCTCCTGGCAATCATGGTTTCGACCACAAAACCGCAGCGGGAGGCGTTCCTGGTTAACTCTTTCAGAGCTCCAGGCAGTCTGGAGCCGGGGCTCCGGGAGATCAGATAGGCCGTGGGTCCACGCCTGCGACGGCTCTCGCCCCCCTCCCCGCCCCCAGCCCAGTCCAGTCTCTGCAAGGCGGCGGATGGGGGGAATGGGGAGAGGGCGTTGAGAAGATTCCAGACAGCAGCGGTGCCCAGACTGCGGGCCGCCGAGGCTTTGCGGGATCCGACGCGACGCCTCCGCCCCAGGGACCTACTGTGTGCCGAGTCCTCCAATGGCCGAGACCCTGCTCTCCCGCCCGAGTGGCGGGGCGGGGGTGGGCGTGCTGGCGGGCCGGGCACACAGTAGGGCACGCCAAAGGAACTGGCGGCCACCAGCGGCTCGGGTTCTTGGGAGCCCACGGCGCCGTCGCCTCTCAGGGCGCCGGCTGCTAGCAGCACGCAGGCGCCAGCTGTTTTCCCGCGAGACCCGGGCTGTCAGCGGCGACTTCCGGCGCCCCGGGCCGCCGCCCCAGCATCCCTTGCGGCTACTCGGGCCTCGGGCGGCTCGAGGCTGCGGGCTCCAGGCACCCGGAGTGGCCCGGAGCAGGGCGGCGCCCCACCCGGCGCTGGGCCGACCACATGAAAGGCCGCCCTCGCCACCCGCCAGCTACTTGGAGCTGGCGAATAACATCCACCGCCGGCCTCCACGCTTCTCGGGAGCCAGCCTTCGAGGGCTGCCTTACCCCCGGGCCTGCGCCTCCGGCCGGCGTTTTGGGGTTCCCGCCAGTGCGGGAGCTCACAGTTTTTCCTGCCAGGTAAGTGCTACAGCCTCACTTGACAGATGAGGACACTGAGGGTCAGGGAGAACAAACAGATTCCCCAGGATCCTGCAGGGGGTAAGTGGTAGGATTTAGAGTCAGATCCAAGCCCAGCCTTCCCACCACACCGGGGCCTGGCGAACGTCGGTCATCCGTCGGGCTCAGAATGTGCGCCCTTTTCAGGGGAATGCCAAAAAAAGCCCGACTGCAGCAAGGCAGCAGCTCAGAACTTGCAAGCCAAGCACTTGGTGTCTCCCCCTTATCTGCAGGGGCAGCTGAGCCCCCAGGCTCTGCCATTATAATCATCTCCAGCTGTGGCTTCGGAGTCTGCCCGCAATTACTCAGCAGGCACAGACTTCCGTCTTTCACCCCGCAAGGAGAAGACTCAGCTGTCAGGGGAGCTGACTTTAAACTCAAGTTATTATAGGGAGGAGAAAAGCAGGAAACCTCTCTGTTCAAGTAACCCCCTGAGGACTTCCCTGACTGTCTGCAGTCTCTGCAGGTTTAACCAGCAGGTCTAACAGGGATAGAGATACATCTCAAGATTTTTGTGTGTGTGTGTTCAAAGTATGGAAAAATAGAAAACAAGAGGTTCGGAAATGCTCGTGGATCGGTTATTTCTGTATGAGGGAACGGTAATGTTATTAGCTTACTCCTTACCGGGCTTAAAAGCAATCACTCTTTTTAAATTTTTGCACCCCCTAACAACTCCTTGAAGTGGGCACCACTATTGGCCACAGTTTACAGGTGAAGAAACGGAGATGTGACTTGCCCATGGTCACACAGCTCTAAGTGATAGAGCTGGCACCCAAACTCAGGTGTCAACGCCAGTGCTACCCTTATTCTAGTTGTGGTCCAGTTGTCCACACATTGTCATCCCTGGGGAATTTATTCAGAGGAAATCTGATGCCTGTTAACCCCAGTGATTGATTGTACAGTACTGTCAACATAATTGGCCAACCCAGAAGGACCTAGAGCTAGCTAGTGACATAGAAGAAACCTGTCTGCAGTCAGAACCCACCAGCTGCTCTGCCTGCAAGTCTTCAAGTTCTTAAAACAATCTATTGAGAAGTAGCTAGAAAAAAGATGGTTCAGCCCTTACCTCTGCCCACTCACCTCTGAGGGTGGCAGGAAAGGAGAGGCTATATTTAAGAGGTTTGGCTTCTCCTGCCAGCTCCCTATATCCAGGCTAAAGGAGTCCAGATCCTAGCCTCACCCCACCTTCTCTGAGGGCTGAATCCTAAACTGTTGAAGGTAAAGGTCAGCACCAGCCAGTCAGGATCCTAAATCCCAGATGTGGTCTGGAAGGTACATGCATCCTGTCAATCAGCAGAGGTGACCTCATCGAAAACCATTTCTCAGCTTCCCCAGCCTTAAAACCACCTCTGAACTTAATCAACCACGTTTAATTAAACACATCTTCAGACCCTGATTATGTGCAAAGCATTTTACAGCTTTTATCACATTTAACTATTTCAAGAATTCAACAAAGCATTCTTGTGCCCATTTTCCGGATGAGGAAAATGAAGCTCAGAGAAGTTGAATGTCTTGTCCAAGATTACACAGCTTACGAAGGACAGAGCCTGGATTTGAACCTAGGTCAGGCCCATCACAGAGTGTGCACATGTCTAACCACCACACTGTAACCGTCCCACTTGGGATTGTTCCAATCCAACAAACAAGTCCCTTTAGAGAAACTCAACTCTCTGCCTAAGACAGCTCTTAGAACCACCTCAAAGAAGTTCCTTTTGGCAAGAAGATAGAGAGCCTCAATGGGAGTGGGCCTGTCTCTGATTTCTAAGGCCCCTTCAGAGTATCAAAAAGTGGTGCCAAAAACCTTCCCAGTTTCAGTCCTGTGTTTCTCTACCTGGCTCGAAACTGCTCAGCGAGAGAAAGAGAAAAACTATTTTCCCAGGGAAACACTCAGCTCTAACTTGAGACGGGGGCTTGCCTCAACACGCCAAAGCAAGATCGTCAGCCCATTCATTTACCCTTACAAATTGCTCTGTGAATCCTGGCGCCGGCCTCCCTGCTCTTCCCCCTCCTGGAAACCCCGTCCAGCCTCCACGCTCAGAGAGCGCCAGGCATCCACCGATGTTTACTCACTCAAGTTCATTCGACATCTTCCTGCTCCCAGGCTCCGACGATCCGCACTGAGGCTCTGCTGACCGCTTGTCTCTAATTCCTGCCTGACACAGACATTCCCTGCCCAGGGAAGTGTTTGATTTATGTTGAGGTTTGGGTGTCGAGATTTTGCTGACAGGTAGGTTCCAAGCAGCGCTGGCCCTGATTGGCTGCCGGTACAGGTGCCGGTGACTGTAGGTATAGCTCAACAGGTGCAGCTGTTAACTCTTGGTCTGCCGAGTAGGGCGGAGCTATAGGGGACCCACTGGGTGGAGCCAGCCAATTCCTTCCTTAGTGAGGGGGTGGGGGGTGGAGATGAGGGAGGAGGGAAGGAGAAAAAAATGTTGGAAAGAAGCAAGATAACTAGAGGAAAAATACAGAGACAAACAGATACTTGGCTTAAAGGAAATCTTGATTCTTGTTTCTAGTTAGTGTCCCAGATACCCAGAAACAACCCCCCCAATTCCTTTGTCCCCTCCCCTCCTCTACCATTGGGGAATTCTCAAAGGAGAAAGCAAATCTTCCCCAGGTGAGTCTCTGTATAAACTCTCTTATCTTCAGAGCTCTCTCCTTAAGGTAATATCGTCTTTGTGAATAATCGTTCACAGTTTTTTAGGTGATTTCTTTTGCTTTTTACAGCAACCCACTATGATAGATTTATTATCACTTCACCTTTTCTCCCCCGACACACATTTTACAGATGAGGGAGGAAATGGAGGTCAGAGAGGTAAAGTGACTTGCCCAAGGGCACAAGCCAGTGAGTGTCAGAGCCCAGATTCAAATCTTCAGTCATCTCCAAATCTGGCTGCCCCTTGCACTGAAGTCAGTGGCCTCAAGTCAACAGACATTCATTGAGCACCCATTGCGCGCTAGGCCCTAGTCTGGGTTCTAGAGAAACAGGCCAAAAAACAGGGTTACTAAGCTAGAGGAGTTTACGATCTGGAGGTGTGTGTGTTGGTGACGAGGGGGTGGGAAGTAAGGTGGGGAGCAGCCTTTTATTTGGTGTGATACAGATCTGAAAGGGGTGTGGGCAAGCCACATACCTCTGGTCAGCACAGAAGGGATGGAAAAATTGAAGTCGGCCACCTCTGAAGCTTTAGCCAGCTGGTCGTTTCACAGGCTCTGAGTGCTTCGTTGTGTATTGGGAACTCGGGGGAAATCAGATGCCTGTTAGATGAAGTAATTGTCAAATCATTGCTGTGAGCTGTCTTCTATAAAGAACAAGGTTGGTAAACCCCAGAATATCCACACACGCAAACAGGAGAATGTTAGAGCTTTTAAAAGAGCTTCCGCCAGGATTAGTTTGAAATTAAATCTAAGCCAAAGATCTTGGTATCTTTTCCCCCACTCTCTCTGTTTTCCCCACCCCCTTCTCCTTTTGGCAAATTATCTCTTTGCTCTATCTTCCTGGGAACCTCAACTTGGCCCACTCTTTTCTCTCTCTGGGAAAGGCAAGCGAGGTTTCAGCTACTCCTGCCAATTGTGTGGAGGTTTTTCAGGGTAAAGTCAGAAATCAAAGGAGCCCTCTTGGGGTGAGGTCAGACCTGTGGAGAGGGGGTACTAGGTTTGAGAACTGTCAGAGGTTGGTTTCTCACTGGAGGCTGTGTTGGAGACAGCCCAGGGGATCCTGATAGGTAAGCAAATACTACTACTTGCTAATAATCGTAATAATAATTGCTGATATAGTTCCCTCTTCAGAGCAGCCCCCTTCAGTCACTCCTGTTAAAGTAACCATTCAGCCACTCTGTATCATACCACCTTATTTTCTCTACAGAGCCCTTGTGACTTTTTTATATTTTTTGAATTGTTTATTACTTCCCTCCCTTTCCTCCGGAAGGTGAGCTCCAGAAGAGCAAAGACCTGGCCTGTCTTGTTCACGGTGGGATCTCCAATGTCGAGCACCTAGTAGGTGCTCCATATACTGCATGTTATCAAGCTTTGTGCTAAGCCTTTACATGCACTATCTCACTTCATCCTTACAACAGCCCTATGAGATATGCACTTTTATTGTCCACATTTTATAGGTGAGGGAACTGAGGTACAAAATGATTAAGTAAGCTACTCAAGCTGCAGAACTAGGCAGTGGTAGAGCTAGAGCTACAGTCTGATCTGGCAGCAGAGCATGGGTACCCAACCACTTCAACAAAGTTTATTGGTGGCAGAAGGGTCATTTGGTGCCAACTGTGACTGCAAAGCTTACTGCAGTCCAAAGGATGGCACACTTCTCTGTGTGTATCTCTCTGTCCACCCTGTGGAAGACTGTGGAGTTTCTGTCAGCTGTGTTGCAATGCACAGGTGAAGGGCTGGGGAGTGACTCATGCTGGCTGGGCTCAGGAAGGCTGGGATTCCAGGTGGCGTGTCCGTGCTCGCTGGGCTTTTAAAAATGGGTCCTCTCCCTCTGCCTCTGGGTCCTGCCTCTTTCATCACACGCGCCCATCTTCAGAAATCAGCAGAAACCCAAATTGCGGGGCAGAAGGTTTCTATGTCTCTGAACAGGACAAGGCTCCAGAATGTGTTCTGGATAGAAGGACCAGTAGTCTGGGATCGGTAGACAGGGACACCATGAGCCAGCTTGCAAGGTCGCCAGATCCTTCCAACAGGAGTTATACCTTTCATTCAGGAGGCATGGACTGTTCCAGACCTTTGTCCCAACCAGAGATGTCAGGGTTTTAAAGAGACACCGCCCAAGCTTTGCTGCCTGTCAGCATGAGCATGGTCCAGGGCTAGGTGAGGTTGGTACCTCTTTCCCCTTCTTGGAGCAGCCCAGTTCTTGGTTTCTCTGCTAAGGAGATTTTTTTTTTTTAAGACCAGCTATTTTTAGAAAGGAGTTAAAAACAAAGGTAATCCAGTCACATATGGAATAATATTGTATTCACAATAATGATGGCTGCTATTTATTTAGTGTTTGTATTTTGCAAGTAATGTGCTAAAACTTACCTATGTTAGGTGATTCTGTTGCTCTGAGACGGACAGACCTCTTTCAAATCCCAGCCCAGCCACTTACTTGCTATATGATGCTGGGCAAGTGGCTTACTTTGAGTCTCAGTTTCCTCACCTGTAAAATGGATATAAAAATAGTATTCCCCTCTCATAGGGTTATTGGGAGGATTAAATGAGATAATACATTAGAAGCGCATTATGCTGTCCCTGGCATCTCACACTCAATAATTGTTAGAAAAACCCTTTTCTCATTTAATTCACATTTAAACCTTATGAGGAAGGTGTTCACCTTATTTTACAAATGAAGAAACTGAGACTCAGAGGTTAAATGATTTGTTGAAAGACAAAAGCTAGTAAATTATAGTATTGAGATTTGAACCCACGTCTTTCTGATCCATTCTTGTAGAACTGAACTAAGTCAGAGAGTGTCCTGGATTCAAGTTCTTCTTGACTTCTGGCCACTTACTGTGTGACTGAGTAAATTTCTTCTCAGAGCCTCAGTTTCCCTCTCTTTGAGACCAGATTAGTGACTCATTATGAGGATGGGGTTCCCTATTAAAATCGCCTAGGTTTTCCTTCCTAGATTACTTACGTTCCTCCTCCAGACGTTATAATTCGCCCCCCTGGAGGGTTGTACATTCCTTCATCCCTCCTCCTCTGTTCCAAGATTATGCCTGCCCATGGGCCACTGTTCCTGAAGAATAGAATGCTTCCCCTTGCCATGTTGGGGAAGATTAAAGGTTAAACCATTGAGCTAAGTAAGCACTAAGAACCGGGGCTACTTTGTATGTCTATGAAAGTTGTGTACCACACAACTACAGTGCCATTTACAGGACAGGACTTGTATTATGGAACATGATGGTCCTGCTAACAACCCTGCTTTTTCTAACACTTTAAGACTTTTTCATTATCCAAAGCTCTCAGTGAAAATCTGTTGGCCTATATAAAATTTTGAAAGGACATGTACCGAGATGTCATCAGTGCTCCTCCGTGGATACTGAAACACAGGATTTTAATTTTTTCCCTGTCTTCCTCCCCCAAATATGCTGCAGTGAACTTGCATTGCTTTTGTAATTAGAAATTCTGTACAAAACCCCAGTTTAAGTGTCATTAAACCTAAATAACTTTCCAGAGCTTCCCTGGGAAGTGTAGGCATGGAGCATGGTGGTTGTCTGACTTGCAGGCACCAAGCAGTGAGCTCAGGTGTCAGATCTGGTTTTGATTTAGCAATTACAATTACTCACTTACTGAACATTTAACTCTATGATACTTGCTTTAGATGTTTTATCCCATTCCTACCTATAAAATGGGGTCACATGACCCACCACAGACGGGCTTGATGCCTGGAGTATTGGCCAAGCTACTAAAGGATGTACACTATGGAGTCTGCCTGAGACCTTGGACAAGCAACTTCATTTCCTTTTTACCTCAGTTTCCTCTTCAGTGAAATGATTGCTATGAGGTTTAAGCTAGATAGTAGTGTCCTTTGTGTAATAGGTGCTGTTCTAGAGCTTTACATGTATATGGTATAATTCAAGAGTCCTATGAAGTAGTTACCATAATTATCCCCATTTTACAGAAGAGAAAACAGGCTCAGAGAGGTGATATAATATGCAAGGTCATCTGCCAGTCCACTCAATAAAAGAGAATCACACTGAGGCCTGCCTGATCCCAAAGCCTTAGAAACAGTCCTCTCAGCTGCCTGAGTTCCTTTTTGGAACAGGTATAAGATGGACGGATAGAAAGAAGGAAGAAGGGAGGAAGGGAAGGAAGAAAAGAAGAAAAGTAGATAGGTTGGTTGCTAGCATTTGTAAGCTTCTGAAGACAAACTCTACAAAGAAAAGTAAATCTCACATAGCACCCGCCGGTCTCAACATAATAAGTGTTCAATAAATATGTGTCAAATACCTGAAAAATGGATGAACGAGTACAATTCACACAGGTACCAAGACTCTGGGCAGATCAGCTCTTGCCTTTTACCCCCTACCCCAAGGAGAGACTTCAAAGTTTGAATTCTTACTCCCCCTGTTATTAGCATATACCAGTGACTTCACTTCTGTATGTAGTTTCCCCATCGTGGCTCAGTGGGGTTGACCTAAAGAGTAAGTTAATTTTGATGTAAAGCCAATGGCACATAGTAGGTACCCCCAAAAAGGTAGCTGGTATTGTAGAAGAGCATCCAGCTTAGAAAAAAAGTCCCCTCAGCCACCTTCCATTTCAAGCCTTAGAGCACAGTTAAGCTCACAGCATTTGGCACTCAACCTCCTGTAAAGACAGTCCCTTCTATGTGCAGAGCTCTTGTTCTATGCTTTATTTTCTCTGAGCCATATAGCCACCCCAGCAGGATTGGCCCCATTTGATAGATAAACTGAGGTTCAGAGAGGGTGCCCCTAATTAAGTGAAGAACTTTGGCTTTACCCTTGACTTTTGGATAAACAACATCTGAGATATCATGGATCCTAAGGGTCCCAGAAGCACACACCTAAAGCTCTGTAAATGCTTCATCATAGTGTTCTTAAGTGGAAGGATAGGCCATACACCCTACATAGAATATGGTCCTTCTTTGAAAGCATGGATAGACCTGGAAGTTGTGCTTGTGGGGGGTCAGGACAAGGAGGAGGCAAGCCTCCAGGTTTTTTTACATACTATATGCTTGATTTTTTTTTTTTTTTTAAGCAGGATTTAACAAGAGGACAGAAAAGCTCCCACAGTAGGAGGGGACCTGAGGGGGTGGCCTACTTTTGATTTTTATCACAGTTCTGCCTATAGTACCACCTGCATTCCTTCCTGGAGGTTCCTTGGACATGAGGAATCATGGAGTCTGAAGTCACCCTGAAAGCATTCCTTAAAAGTGAGAAAAGTCTCTGAATACCCTGAAAACAAATAAGCAGTTGTTTTTTTCATTTATCAAATTGACAAAGTTGAAAGGAAACACTAATTGTAGTATTGGCATGGGTGAGGGAAGACAGGCTCTCTCCATGCTGGAAGGACAGTGGGCCAGACCAACCTTTGGCTTTCAATTTCAGCTCATCCTCTGATCTAGCAGTTTCACTTGTAGAAATTCCATCCAAGCAAATAATCTCTGCGTTCAAAGAGTTATCTGCAAGGATATGCATCAGAGCATTTGTTTGTAATCCTGAAAAATTAGAATTGGTATAAATACTCTTCAGCAGAGATTCAGTGAAGTACATGAAGATTCCTGAATGTAGTTGCATCCTGGGCTACAGTTTAAAGGATGCAGCTGGGCTCGGTGGCTCAGCCTGTAATCCTGCACTTTGGGAGGCTGAGGTGAGTGGATTGCCTGAGCCCACGGGTTCGAAACCTGCCTGGGCAACTTGGCGAGACCTCATCTCTATAATAAATCAAAAAATTAGCCAGGCATGGTAGTGCGTGCCTGTAGTTCCAGCTACTTGGAAGGCTGAGGCGGAACGATCGACAGAACCCAGTAGGTTGAGGCTGCGGTGGCTGGGAGCGGCCACTGCACTCCAGTCTGGGCGACAGAGTGAGACTCCAACTCAAAAAATAAATAAATAAATAAAGGATGCTACAGAGGCCTCCTCAGTGCCACAGGAGTTATTACTGTGCTTACAGTACAGTTGTTAGCACTTAGGTGTCCTCATGACATGCCAGGCATGGGGCTCAGTGTTCAATCTCATTTAATCCTCACAGCAACTTTATGAGGTAAGTACTATTATCCTTATTTTACAGATGAGGAAGGTGAGGCTCAGCAGTGAAACAACTTACCCAAGCTTATTTCTAGGGAGTCTCTGAGCTGAGTCTTTTTTGTTGTTGTTGTTGTTGTTGTTGTTGTTGAGTTGGAGTCTCACTCTGTCACCCAGACCGGTTGGGCTCCGGCGATCCTTCCGCCTCAGCCTTCCAAGTAGCTGGAATTACAGGCATGCACTACCACGCCCAGCTGATTTTTTGATTTATTGTAGAGATGAGGTCTCGTCAAGTTGCCCAGGCAGGTCTCGAACCCACAGGCTCAGGTAATCCACTCACCTCAGCCTCCCAAAGGTGCAGGATTACAGGCTGAGTCACCGAGCCCGGCTTGAGCTGAGTCTTGAACCTGGATCTGATTCCTACTTTGAAGTCTTTCACTTACCCTGCATTTAGTAAATTATTCCCTTCTATTTTTAAAGCCTGTTTATTTGAGTAAAGAAGGAACAGAAAAGAATTCACACCAAGGAAAATCGTGGATAATGGGATTTTTTTTTCTGATCTATCAACATTATTTCTTCTGTTAATAGGAAAAAGAAACTCTGTCGTTATAAAAAATCAGAGAAGACATATCCCTGAACTGGGAAGGAAAAAGCAACCAGAGTGCTGTCTGGATTCTTCCTCTGTCACCAGGAACCAGCCAGAACAAGAAATAGCCAGAGAGAGGGGTGCCAGGAAGAATGCAGCCTCAGTCCTAGAAGACAGGGAAAGGGCCCTGTGGAAAGAACAGAGCCCAAATGCCTTGGCCTCAGGTAAGCCTTGGAGGCCCACTCTTTCTAGGGCCTGTGCCTGGGCCCCAGCAGCCCAACTGCTATGTTATCACTGAGTTCATCACCAGCCTGTGTCTTAAAAGGGCCATTCAGCAAGTCACTGCTCACTTCCAAATAAAAGAGAACATCATGAAAAAAACCTATTAATCCCAACCACCACCAGCAAACAACACTGAAAATGTATTTTCTCCTCTCAAACTGGGGGCTTACAGGGCTGAAATGAAGGTTTCCCTGAAGAACTACAGAGGGAAAATGACCAAGATCTGACTTGGGCAGAGAAGGTCCTGGTGCCCCAATGCTGAACATGAGGAGGAGGGCGCCAGGGTCATTGCTGCCTTCTTAGGTTAGGGTGAGGAAGAGTCTGCTCCAGCTTATAGAGTTTCATAGACAACACACAAGGTCCTAACTGATCCTGTTTCTTAGGAGTTATTCTTCCAAGACTGACATTAGTGTTTTCAGTATTTAGATCTGACTTTGCTGGAGAGGGTAGGAAGAAGGAGGGTTTTGCTGGGGTCCTTCTGGGTCCTGAACCCTCTAGGCAGGTAGAGACCACGTGGTCAGAGGTTAAAAGCTCAACCCTGGGCCTTGAGCATTCAGGTGAGGGGTTTTCTGACTCTACAGCTGACCCCTCAGGAAAAGGATTGGTTTTTGTTTGAATTGGAATCTCGGTCATCCAGGTTGGAGTACAATAGCACCATCATAGCTCACTGCAACCATGACCTCCTGGGCACAGACTATCCTTTCACCTCAGCCTCCCGAGTAGCTGGGATTGCAGGCATGCACCACCATGCCCAGCTAATTTTTTGTAGAGATGAGATCTTGCTATGTTGCCCAGGCTGGTCTCAAACTCCTGGGCTTAAGCAATCTTCCTGTCTCAACCTCCCAAAGTGCTAGGATTGTAAGCATAAGCCACCGCGCCCGCATTCCAGGGAAGGTTTTAAGGCCTTGGTTTGGGGTCAGATGGACAAGCAGTGGAGAGGGGGTAGGACTTAGAAACTGTGGCCTGGAGGGGCCTAAGAACCATATCTTGCACCAAGATCAGGCCCTTCTGGCTCTACCCTCAGGAAAGTAACCACTCAAAAGTCACCATCAATCTCACCATCCTTCAACTGTCCTGGCTCACCTTTTCAGCCTGAGGTCTAGACAGGCTGCTCACACCGCCTAGGCACAAGCATGGTTCATTTACCCATCCAGTCAACGAATATTATTTGTAATCATTACAAATTATAATAGTAGCTCTCACTTTTTAAGCACTTAACCATATACTAGAATCTGTGTACTTTACCTGTCCTGTTTCTCTCAATCCTTGTAAGTGCCCACATCTATTTTACAAATGTGCAAACCAAGGCTCAGAGAGGCTTAGCACTTGGTAAGATCATGCAACTCTAGAGTAACCAGGCTGGGATTTGAACCTAGGCTGTCTGGCTGCAAAGCTGAATTGCTACTTTCTGTTGCCTGACAAGCAGTCATTCAGGTAACTAACTTGGTGAGAACATACTCAGGTCAAGCATCCATACCACAGGCTGGGGAGAAAAATGAGTAAGGTATATTGCTGCCTACGGGAGGACCTTCTAGGGGAACCTTGATGAAACCTCTCTGCTCTGAAAAACCTTTCCTCTACTTACAACTAAATTTTCACAAAAATGGTTTTGTTATCAAATTTCACAGAATCTCTTGTGTTGAAGAAGTCCATTGGACAGACTTCTTTAATTTCATCCATCAGGTGCTGCAGAAATCTCAACTGAAGACCACCAGCCCCAACACACACAGACACGGATGGCAGGACACATCTAGCTGAAAACTTGGATTTTTGGATTAAGGCTACTTTAGTTTATATCCTGCCTCTACCATGTACTACTTGTATGACCTTGGGCAAGTCCTTTGGCCTCTCTGAGACTGTTTCTTTAAAAATTAGGCATGATTCAACCTCATAAGTTTTTGCAAATGAGGTAACACCTGCAAGATATTTAGAAATACTCTGGTGCATAATAAGACCTGATAAGTAGATCAGGTGCAGTGGCTCATGCCTGTAATCCTAGCACTTTGGGAGACCGAGGCAGGAGGATTGCTTGAGCCCAGGAGTTCAAGACCAATCTGAGCAACAAAGCAAGATCTCATCTCTACAAAAAAATCTTTAAAATCAGCCAGGTATGGTGGCAAGCACCTGTAGTTCCAGATACTCAGGAGGCTGAGGCAGAAGGATTACCTGAGCCCAGGAGGTCGAGGCTGCAGTGAGCCATGATCATACCACTGCACTCCAGCAGCCTAGGTGACAAAGGAAGACTCCAGCTCAAAAAAACAAAACAAAACAAAACCTGATAGGTGTCAGCCATTGTTTTTATCATTTAGGGATGGGCATATCTTGCCACTCCAGTACAACAGTGAGTTCCTGGTCTCTTTCTTTGCCTCTGCCACCCAGGGCATTCAGCTCAGGGCAGATGTGCCTCATGATGGGGGTTAGTCACTAGCTTCCCCTGCCTCAGAGGATGTGGGCATGACTGTTGTTTTCTGCCCAGGCTCCTTAGAAATCTGATTCATGCTTTGACAGCTCTCTATGGAGATGCTTCCTTCAGCCTTAACCCTCTCCTCTTTCACAATGAGCTCAGTCATTAGCACCCTCCTAGGTCTATTGCAGACATCCCCAGTATTGCCCACTAGAGAAACCTATTAAGAAGATGGCAGTCAGGTGACAGTGACTTGACTCTCTAGTCTGTGGCTTTGGCTGTTTGGTCATATTTCAAAACTACCAGTGGCCTCTGAATTGACTGACAGTCCATTGTAAGGCCACTGTATTTCATGTGGCTGCTCTTGGATTAAAGTGACAACTGAGGACAGAGCCCAGTCTGCATGAGACCAGTTTGGGAGGTTTTTGTTTCACCCTCTTCCACCCTCCAATCCTTGGGGGTTCCCTGAAGCCTGTGAAATGGTTAGGAAGTATTGGAAATTAAGTCTCTCAACTTAAAAGACTTATCAGGCCTTGGATTAGTGCTAATGATGACAAGCTCTGCATTCTGAGACCTAGGTTTAAAGCCTGGCTCAGCTTTCTGTTAGCTGTGATAAGCTTTGTAACTTGTTCTCTGAGTCTGTTTCCTCATCTGTAAATGGGAATAATAGTATTTATCTCATAGGATGGTTGTAAGGATTAAATGCATGTGAAGCACTTAATATAGTGCCTGGCACATAGTAAGTGTTTCATAGTTGTTGCCAGTATTATTATGCATTGGGCCAAGAAGCAAGAGATCAGGGTTTGCATTCCAGCTCTGCTGCTTGTTGGCTCTGTTGACCTTAGGCAAGTCACCTCCTTTCTCTAAGCCAGTTTCTTCAACTGCAATGAATGGTTTGAGTTTGAAGGTCACTTGGATTCATTCCTGCTGTCTGAGATCTGTGACTTTGAAGGTGCCAAAAAGAAAACAAAGAAAAAAAGAATGAGTAACAGGTGCCTTTATCAACCAGGATCACATTTCATAAACCCAGGGCCTCAACACCATCTTCAAAACCCACCCCAGCCAGCAGCTTCTAGGCAAAACCTTCTCAACTGGGTGCTCTGTTTACAAGACCCAAAAAAGATTTCTGGAGCCACAAGGAGGCCCCAGGAAAGGTGTGAGACTAAAAAGCAAAGCCTGCATCACAAAGGGAGCAGGCCTGAGAAAACCAGTTAGCCCCAAACATCAGACCCCAGGGATTCTGCCTTTTGGTGCCTTGGGTAAGAATCAGCCTCCACTTGACCAGAATGGATTAGTTTATTGCAAGGGAAGGATGTTATCCCTAGAGCCTGGGGATGTTCTGATCTGTCATAAAACAGGCCCCACCCAGGAAGTAGAACATTTTCTTTTGGGAGGTTAGTGACCTCTGACACACACCCCTCCCCCTTCCTGGCCCAGCAGGAGACAAATACTGAGAATGGAGGAGGCATTCAGTGTCTTCCTGACCCACAAGAGTCTCCACTGGGGTATTCTTTGCCCTATTTGAACCCTGAGGGGGATGACATGGGTGGGATTTACAGAAAATAAAGAACAATTGGTTTCAACTTGTTCTACCAGTTTTTACCCCCTACGGTAGAAACTCACTTAACCATTTTAATGTAACAAATTTCCCTTTACAGAGACAATAGGTTTTAGAGGAATTTAGTGATGTTCACTAACAAACATAGGTACCTTTTACTTAGGGTTTACTAAGTACCCAATACTGTGCTGAACATTTTATACCAATTATCTATTATTTTAAAATTACTGCCTTTACAGTAGGGAAAAGGGTGTGATTATTTTGATTTTTCAGGTGAGAAAACTGAGGACCAGAGAAGTAAAGTGACTTGCTCATGGTAAGTGGTGGAGCTGGAATTTGAAATCACATCCCTGTTATTCAAGAACCTCAGCTACAATCATGATTTCATGTACAAACCGCACTGAAGCTTTGTTGGTGAAGCTCTACCCAGACTATGAAGAGACACAGATTTACCTACCTTCTGTGGAAATCTCAGACTATTTTCTGGAAGACCCACTTGGTCACCTTCTGGCCTTTTGATGACTGGAGGAACTGATGTGCAGTGAGGGGAAGTGCCTTGTCTGAGCTACACAATGAGGGAGACAGAGCTCAGCACTCCTCACTCTTCTGACAGTGGGAAAGAGGCCAGTTCTAGTGGTAGAGATTGTGATGGAGGACCCTGCTTCCCAATCACTGTCACACGCACTGGCTGATAACCAAAGACTTTTTCTTCTTTTCCTCTTACCCAGCAAATGCAGGATCCAGCTGCAGCCAATTTGAAGATAGAGTTTCCATAGGAATTCTGTGATAAAGCGGTCCATTCAAGGTCTAGTTCAGGCCCGCACCAGTTCCTTCTCTAGCTGGGAAGTTTTTTTCTTCTTCTTATTTCCGTACAACTGCGAGGCTCACCTCAAGCCCACTTCCTTCTTCTTTCCCTGTAACTTCCTGAGGAAGGAAATCCCTCTTCTTCACAGCTCCAGTCTCTTCCCTGCTCTGTCGCAACCTTCCTGGGCATTTTGCTCCATAAGTCTCCTGGACCTGAGCCGCTTCTGAGTTCTCTCAAGTCATGGCTGGGGATCTTACCAGTACATTCTGAGGACTACAAGAATGTCCCAGATGCTCCAGGCAGAAAAGGTTCTGGAGTCAAGACATTTGGGAAAAGTTTGACACCTCTTAGAAATCAACAAGGCACAGTTATCAAGTCAAGCCTCTAAAAAGTCCTGCAGTCAGTAAACCTGTTTTGTTTGTTTTTTTAACCTAGCATTTCCCAAACTGAGATGACCATGATTTCATCTCCATCCCCACTGAATCCTGTAACAACCTGTAGAACCAGTGATCCACTATGGAACACACTTAGAGAAATGCTATCCCCAGCCCTCCACAAAGGCATAGAGTTGACCTTGCTTTCATTGATTTAGACCCTTCCTGTTTCTCAGGGCTTCTTACTTACCAATGTTACATACAAAACAATCTAAGGTGATGTCTGCTCCATCGGGTCTTAAGGAGAGGCATACCCAATAAGAATGAAGACTTACAGATTTGATGAGGATGTTAACAGAAAAAAATCAAGACTCTTCCAGAATGTGGGGGTGGAGAGGGAATTTGAAATAACCAGCAGAAAAGGTTTACCAAACTTTGTTGTTGTTGTTGTTGTTGTTGTTGTTGGGTTTTTTTTTTTTTTTTTCGAGTTGGAGTCTCACTCTGTTGCCCAGACTGGAGTGCAGTGGCCGCTCCCGGCCACTGCAGCCTCGACCTGATGGGCTCCGGCGATCCTTCCACCTCAGCCTTCCAAGTAGCTGGAACTACAGGCATGCGCTACCACGCCTGGCTTATTTTTTGATTTATTGTAGAGATGAGGTCTCACCAAGTTGCCCAGGTGGGTCTTGAACCCGTGGGCTCAGGCAATCCACTCACCTGAGCCTCCCAAAGGCATGGATTACAGGCTGAGCCACCGAGCCTGGCTGGTTTACCAAACTTTTGTTTCCTAGTCAAAGGACCAAAGCCAGAGATGGAACACCGTGGGCAGAAACAAAAGTCTGGAGCTCAGTACCAGCTACTTTTTGAATGAATGAATGAATGAATGAACTGACTTTATTGACTGGTCACAAAGTTGGCAGATATTGTGACTGAATGGATGGATGAACTAACAAATAAATAACTGGTCTCTCAGCCTGCAGACTCTTCTTGAACTTCATTTATTGCTAACCACTGTGGCTACAGTAACTGTCTTCTTAAAACCCAAGTCTCAGCCAGCCCTTCTTTCAGTTACCCTTGATGGCTCCCTACTGCCTTCAGAATAAAGTCTATATGCCGGACCTGGCATTGAAAATCCTGCCAAAATAAGTTTCAACCTAGATTTCCATCTTTTCCCACTCTTCCCCACTGGGCACACCAATCTCCAAATACATTTTATGTTTATCATTTTCCCTTTCATCTTGCCTTTTCTCAAGATATTCCCTTTTCCTCATATTTCCTTTCTTGCCACCACTGTTGCTTATTCAATCCTAGTAATGCTTTCAGGCTCAGCTCAGAATCTGCCACTCACGTTAAATGGAAAAGCCAGACACAGAAAGGACTTTCTGAATGATTTCATTTATATGAAGATCAAGAACAGACACAGCAAATGTATTGTGGAAAAAAGCAGTCAGAACTGGGCTGCCTCAAAAGATGCTTTTTGTGGTATGACAATGTTCTAGGTCTTGATTCTGGTGAATACATTTGCCAAGATTCATTGAATCAACACTCAAGATCTGCATTTCTTCTTGTAAAATCATTCTAGAAATAGAAATCTTACTATCAAATTAGCTGGACATGGTAGTGCGCGTCTGTAGTTCCAGCTACTTGGAAGGCTGAGGCGGAAGGATTACTGGAGCCCACCAGGTCGAGGCTGCGGTGGCCAGGAGCGTGCCACTGCACTCCAGTCTGGGCGACAGAGTGAGACTCCAACTCAAAAACAAAAAAAAAAGAAAGAAAGAAATCTTACTATCCAAACCTCCCTGGCAAGAATCCACTCCTTCATCCGTTCTCTCAAAGTGCTTTGTCTACACTGGCAGCACCTCGCCTAATATAGACTGCCTTCCATGAGAATAATTAATGTACATGCCTGTTTGCTTTCCCCACCACATGTGAGCTTGCCCCTAGGGCCTTAACATAGCAAGCACTCAACAAACATGTGAGACTGAGTTGAGGCCGAATTGATAAAAATAACAACAGCTACCATATATTAAGCACCTATTATGTGTCAGGCTGTGTGCTGTTCATGCCGTGCTACATGAACATGATTATGGCTAAATCTGTGTGCCTTGTCATAATTATTTCCTTGGGGCCAGTGTGAAGAGGTAGAATTGCAGAGTTATAAGGGTAGACACAGTTTTCTGACTTTTGATAACTGTTACCAGACTGCCCTTTAGAAAGGCTGTAGTAAGTTCCTTTTCCACCAGCAGGGAAGGAGAGTGACTATTTCCCTGCACCATCACCAACACCAGGTTTTATCATTTTTGTCCATCTTTAAGCAATTATTCTTGAGCAAGAGAATTTCTTCTCTCTGCCTGATTCAACTGAGAACTCCCGGAGGGCAGGGCAGGAGAGAGTTCCTTCATCTCTACATATTTCCCGTGCCTAATATATGCTCTGCCTACAGACCCTCAAGGAATATTTGAGCTGATTCTTAGAATTAGTCAAGAGTGACTTTTAAAGTGCCCTGGACAACCAATTCTTGTTAAATGCAAAACCTAACAACTAAGAATTATATCTGGATGAAATTCAGAGACTACGCACTGAGGAAGGCAACGGCATTTCCAGAAACTGCTCTGACATTCAGATACTAATCAGCCAAGTGATACATTCTGAGATCAGCCTCGGTTGGGGCTGCTTATCTGCCAACAGATTTGCATGTGTAACTTGAGATCCACTCCAGATTCAAATGCTTGGGGAAATCTGAACCAAGTATCTGAGCTTTGCACTGCCACCATTTTAGCAGAGGCTCAGGGCTTGTCACTTCATCCCTTTGGGCTTGGTTTCCCCCATGTATCTAATGGAGAACATAATAGTATTTCCATCAGAGGTCTTTATGAATCCTGGACTTCTGCCTCCCTCTGCATCCCAGCACTTAGTGAGGGCTCATTAAGCCTGGGACCTAGCCGGGCTTGGTGGCTCAGCCTGTAATCCCAGTGCTTTGGGAGGCTGAGGTGAGTGGATTGCCTGAGCCCGCGGGTTCGAGACCCACCTGGGCAACTTGGTGAGCCCTCATCTCTACAATAAATAAAAAACTAGCCAGGCGTGGTAGCGCACCTGTAGTTCTAGCTACTTGGAAGGCTGAGGCGGAAGGATTGCTGGAACCCAGCAGTCGAGGCTGCGGTGGCCGGGAGTGGCCACTGCACTCCAGTCTGGGTGACAGAGTGAGACTCCAACTCAAAAAAAAAAAAAAAAAAAAAGCCTGGGACCTGTGCTGAAGGCAGGGTAGCATGGTGGACAAGGAGACGAAGGGTTCTAGAGCTGGGCTGCCTGGGTTCAGAATCCCATCCCATTCTCACTATATGAACTTGGGTTTGCAGGGAGGATTAAATAAGTTCATCTGTGTAAAGCACTTAGGACAGAGTTTGGCACATAGTAAGCACCAAGTGTCAGCAATGGTTATCTCGTCTAGCTCTTAGTCACTTTCATTTACTCCCTTGGGAAGACAGGGAAACAAGGCACAGAGAAGGAACACAACTGGTAAGGATAAAGCCTGCTTGGATCCCAAGTCTGACTGACTCAGGACTATTTTTAAAGCTGGAAAATGCCTTATAGATTAATCCAGTTCCCTCATCTGACCCGTGAAGAAATCAAGATCCAGAGAGCGGAAGGAACTTGCCCAAGGACACACAGCAAGTCAGTGACAGAGCAGGGCTGGGACTCCAGCCCCTAGTGCTGAGACAGTGCAACCTCTCACACTGCTGCCTCTGCTCCTCAGCTAGGGAGGGAGCCCAGGTGCTTGTAGGTACTTGAGAAAAAGAACTTAGAACAACCCGGCAGCAGCACAGGCCAGGTGCCAGGAGCAGGCATTGTTTGTCACTGCCCGCTCCAATTACTCCTTTTGTCCAATAATTCCAGCCCTGGGTCCACTCCCAGGGGGTAAATCATCCACCAACTTCTGCCTGGACTTGTGCTTTCTGCAGCTCCCCTAAGTGCCAAGGCAGAGTGACTCCAAAAGTGGCTGCTCTGCCCGCCCAAGTCCTCCCTGCCCCTCATTTCAGGGCCACCATTGGCAGGGTGCCGGGGGGGGGGGGGATGGGGGGGGATGTTCCTGTCTCCTCCTCCACAACCGCACCTCTGCCTTGTTTCTAGGCTTGTGTTTTTTTTTAAAGGATATATTTCATTGAACCCAATGTATACAAAATATCTCAAAGTGTAATGAATATAAATTACTAATAAAGTAGTTTGTATCCTTTTGTATCTTTGAGATGTGTTCATTTCACACATGCAACACATCTCATTTGATTGCTACATTTTCAAGGGTTAGTAGGCAAAAAAAATGTTCATCAACCGATGCACGGATAACCAAAATGTGTTTGTACAGTGGAATATTCAGCCATAAAATGAGTAAAGTGCAACATGGATGAACCTTGAAAATAGTGGCTCACCCTGTAATCCTGTGCCTTTGGGAGGCTGAGGTGAATGGATTGCGTGAGCTCGCGGGTTCGAGATCCACCTGGGCAACTTGGCAAGACCTCATCTCTACAATAAATCAAAAAACGAGCCGGGTGTGGTAGCGCGCGCCTGTAGTTGCAGCTACTTGGAAGGCTGAGCAGAAGGATTGCCGGAGCCCAGCAGGTCGAGGCTGCAGTGGCCGGGAGGCTGCAGTGGTCTGGACGACAGAGTGAGACTCCAACTCAAAAAAAAAAAAAAAAAAGAAAATACATATTAAGTGAGAGGAGCTGGATACAAAGACCACATATTGTATGATTCTACTTACATGAAATGTCCAGAATAGGTAAATCTATAGAGATGTCAGAGATTGATGGTTGTCAGGGGCTGAGGGTAGGGAGAAAATGTTCTGGAATTAGATAGTGGTAATTGAAGCATAAGTGTTAATATACTAACACCACCAAGTTGTAACTATTTATTTATTTATTTTTGAGTTGGAGTCTCACTCTGTCGCCCAGACTGGAGTGCAGTGGCCGCTCCCGGCCACCGCAGCCTCAACCTGCTGGGCTCCGGCGATCCTTCTGTCTCAGCCTTCCAAGTAGCCGGAACTACAGGCACTCGCTACCACGCCCGGCTGATTTTTTCATTTATTGTAGAGATGAGGTCTCGCCCAGTTGCCCAGGCGGGTCTCGAACCTGCGGGCTCAGGCAATCCACTTACCTCAGCCTCCCAAAGCGTGGGATTACAGGCTGAGCTACTGAGCCCGGCTGTAATACTTTATAATGGTGAATTTTTTGGTATGTGAATTATATTGCAAAAAAAAAAATTACAATAAAACAAAAATGAAATATAGTCCTACCAAAACAATACAGTGGTGTTTAATAGGAAAATAATATATACTGATTCAGTTTATAAATTTAAATGTAAATTAAATAAGACAATACATTTGGAAATTCAGTTCCACTATTGCAGTAGTCACATATAGCCGGGCTCGGTGACTCAGCCGTGCTTTGGGAGGCTGAAGTGAGTGGATCGCCTGAGCCCACGGGTTCAAGACCCGCCTGGGCAACTGGCGAGACCTCATCTCTACAATAAATAAATAAAAAATTAGCTGGGCGTGGTAGCATGTGCCTGTAGTTTCAGCTACTGGGAAGGCTGAGGCGGAAGGATCACTGGAGCCCAGCAGGTTGAGGGTGCAGTGGCCGCCTGGCCACCGCACTCCAGTCTGGGTGACAGAGTGAGACTCCAACTCAAAAAAAAAAAAAAAAAAAGGCACATGTGATGAGTGGCTACTGTATAGGATGTCATAGCTCCGACGTCTTGCTGTCCCTAGCAACCAAATGAGGTTCTGAGTGGCCATCCTTGGCCACTCCCTGGATAAATCCTGAAGGAACTGGGAGCAGGTTGGTACTAGGACTCTAGAGTGAGTGAATAAAACTTTGTTATACAGGCCCTTTTTCTTTCCGTCATGATGAAAAATCATGCTTTATCCCCCAGGAGACTGGGGGGGAGTCATTTCTGGTTATACAGTATTAATAATGTATCATATGAATAACATTCATTTCTTTCCAGCAACAACTCTATCTTACAGGTGAGAAAACCTGTACAGTGTCAAAACCAGAAGGAATCTTTGAGACAACCATTTTTAAAAAATTCACAGCCAGGCTCGTGGCTCAGCCTGTAATCCCGCGCTTTGGGAGGCTGAGGTAAGTGGATTGCCTGAGCCTGCAGGTTTGAGACCCGCCTGGGCAACTTGGCGAGAACTCATGTCTACAATAAATCAAAAAATTAGCCAGGCGTGGTAGCGTGCGCCTGTAGTTCCAGCTACTTGGAAGGCTGAGGCGGAAGGATCGCTGAAGCCCAGCAGGTCGAGGCTGCGGTGGCCAGGAGCATGCCACTGCTCTCCAGTCTGGGTGATGGAGTGAGACTCCAACTCAAAAAAAAAAAAAATTCACAAACAGTGCGATTCATTTGTTAAGGCATATGTTTGTTATGGTTTTTGACAAATGCTTAGAGTTGGGTCTTCACCACAGTCAAACCACGGAACTCTCCCATCACCCCCCAGGTACCCTCCTGCTGCCCAGTTAGCATTTCAAGTGTGATTTCTTGACTGCCTACTGTTGGCCATAACTGCCGTGAATGAGCTTTCTCTGTTTCTTAACCATTCGATGTAGTGGGTGTTCAGTTCCCCTTTGTTCAAAGCCACATGGTTCTTAGTGGCAGAACTGCAATGTGAACCCAGATCTCCCAGCTCCACAGTCTGAACTAGCAGTTAACATAGTGGTTCTTTTTTTTTTTTTTGAGTTGGAGTCTC
>NW_007249755.1:445900-468307 GCF_000164805.1 Carlito syrichta | reverse complement strand
GTCTCGAACCCGCGGGCTCAGGCAATTCACTCACCTCAGCCTCCCAAAGGCGCAGGATTACAGGCTGAGCCACCGAGCCCTGCTAACATAGTGGTTCTTAACTACTGCTTTACAAGATTCATTCATTCATTGACGGCCCCCCCCCCCCGGGCCTGGTGTAGACTTGAATATTTATTGAGCACTTTATGCCGGTCTGTTTCAGGAACACATAGCCAGCCCTGCTTTTTGGGACCTTGTAGCTTATGCTGTGGTGATAGACTGCTGGGATGCTGGGCGTCCTTGCCCACCTTGCCAGGGAAAGGTGAAGAGGTGCACCTCACCTGGCTGCCATCCCCTCTCCTGTACCGCCTCCTCCATAACCCGTGTGCCAAGCCTGACAACTTTCACCAGGAGAACTGAGCAGCCTCTCCTGAAGCCTTTTCTGTCAGCAGCGAGCTGAGGGCGCTCTATCATCCTTGTCCAAGGGAGAGGAAGACGCCCTGTTGTACAAACCAGCCTCCTCCTTCCACAGGCCTTCCCTGGGGTGGACATAATTTCCCTCTGAAGCTTGCAACCTCTCAGCTGATGCAGCAGCAAGGCTCAGGGAGCACAGGCAGCTCAGAGGGCCCTGTGCAGACCATGTTTTGCAACCACAGGTGGATGGGAGGCTCAGAAAACATCCCCAGGAGCAATGACCTGGGGACCTGGGGGCTATTTCTTACCATCCCGTGGGAAACTACTGGGCTTTCAAAATCAGTTTTCAGGCTTCACCAGCTAAAAATGTCATTTTACTCCCTAATGACCTGTTGTCATCTTCCTGATCTTCTAGATTTTTTTTTTTTTTAAAAGAAACCCCTCCCCTTCCTCAAAGTGAGGTGATGCCAAGACTTTCCAGGCTTAGCTTCAGGTGAGGAGTCAGGCCATTTCTGAGGAAGAGATTTCATAGTACAAGCCCCAGAAAGAGGCTTCCCCCAAGGCTTTGTTTGTTCTGGTCCCGCTGAAGAGCAGACATGGGGGAGAGAGGAGGCTGGTCCCCACTGAGTTCTGGTTGCCTTAGCCTAGGTTTAAACAGCAAAGCCCCTCTGAGAACTGTACATTAGTGCTAGTCCCAGCCTTTCAGGAGAAAGTAGAGGCAAAGGGAGACCAAACATTGCATGCTGTGGAAAGCCAGCCACTCCTGCTGCTGCATACTTCTGTGAAAGTTCTCACTGTGGGAAGAAGCCAGGTAATTGCTCTTTAGCTTAGCACCTTGGACTTGTAGGAGGTAGGTCAGGATTGAAGACAAAGGTAGAAAAGCAGAAATTAGCCATCGACATTGAGATATTTGTGTCTGAATTGGAGAGACGGTTTAAGCCAAGCTGGGGTTGGGTTTACCAGGAATATCCTGGGGTTTACTTTTGTTATTTAGTTTTAATTTCAAATGTAATATATGCTTGCTGGAGAATCATTTCAAAAACTACCAAAGGCAATAATAACTCCAACTTTAAAAACATTACTCCATCACTCAATGCTAATCTTTAAAAAACTTCCAAACTATTTTTCAGTCGGTAAGTAAACTTTTTCTATAAAAAATGGAATAGCAGGCAAGAAGTTGTGTTTTATAAACTTGCTTTTTTTCCCCAAAAAAACTGTACCAATAGTTTGGCTTTTTTTGGGGGGGGGGTTCTTGATCATTGTTAGTTTTAGGGAACATGTCAATAGTTGTTAGGTGTACCAAGTAAATTATTAATGCTATATAACCAGAAATGACTCCCCCCTGCCTCCTGGGAGATGAACATGATTAAGCACAGCAACTTCAGGGCGGCTTATTAAGGAGATAAACTCCTCCATCTCTTCTTGTTAAGCATGCCTGTTAAACAGTCCGGGTCCAAGATGAAAGCCAAGTGGCATGGCTGAATCAGCACTTTGGATCCACCATGTCTGTCACCTGTTTTATTAAGCATACCTGTGTGTCAAATGCTGCAGAATGAAAAGAAAGGAGTTTTTGTTGCCTGGGACTATGTCCCCTCCCTCCAACCCTTCCCCCACGCTCCTTTCCTCAGAGGGCTTGAGGCCAGGGAAAAAGTGCCTTCAGTGGAAGCAGCCGCATCCAGATTTGCTTCAGAAAACAGGAAGCCCCCAAAAACAGTGAACATGATTTCACTTTACTATCTTTGGAGACCAATTTCCAGCTGTCCACATTTTAAAAGAAATGGAGATACAAAATCTCAGTCCACACAAGTTGTGTGTGTCGGGTTTGTCCTCGGATGAACTCATGGCCCTTGGTCAGCAAGAGCGCACCATTGACCTGAGCTGAAATAGCACCCATCTGTCCCTCAACCTGTTCCAGTGAAGAACTCCAGTTGCCTGGGACAATGTCAGACTTTGCACAGCTGTAAATGACTTATGAAAGTCCCAAGACAGACTGCTCAGGAAGGAGGAAGCACTAATTAAGGAAATCCTCAATGTCCTAGGCCTGCCCATTAACAAGAAGTGTAACAATAGCTAAAGTGGAGAAGCCCATAAATTACCCAAGGAAGCCCTAGCAAAGTTGGGGGTGGGGCCCGGCAGATAGGAACCTAGGGTTCATTTTTGGGGTTAATGGAACCCTGACTGGTCCTTGGGATTGCCCAATGCCAGGTGCGGTGTTTCCTTCCTGCCTCCTGGGAGAGGTGAGTTTAAGGAGGTGATCAACTCACAGTCACCCACAAATCAGAGCGATACTTGCTCTGGGCCACAGAGAGAAGTGGGTCACAGGAGAGTACTAGAACTCCGAGTCTTGTCCTGGGATGTGTGCCCAGATCAGCAAATCACACTCCCCTCCCTTTCCCTCTCCCTGTGGTGCATCTTCCCCTCCCAGCCATTTATCAGACTGAAAGACACACTATTAAGAAGAGGGAAAAGAGGAGAGAAAACCCTGAGACTCCTAAAACCTTTTTCCCTCCAAGAGCTCCAGGTTCTCCCCTGTGGCCACCACGAACTCCTGGTAAAAGACTGACACATTTGGTTAGGGAGGAACAGAGGCTCATTGACGGGTTTCCAATCTCTCCTCAAATCCAGGGATCGGTTTAATTTGCTTTTCATAAAGCTCCTGTTACTATAGATCTCAAAACATGTTGCTTAGCATAAGCAAAATGGAAGCCCCATGACTCAGCCCACATTTTCATGACTCAGGATCTGAATGAGATTGGAACATGTACTATCAGATCTCACTTGTGGCATATCCAGTACTGAGAGGTTTCCTGATGCCTGAATGTTGGTGTCTATGTAGATGGTGATTGTATGACTCCATTCGTAAAACATAACAGTAACAACAGCAGCAGCAAAATAATGGAATCTGACTCTTATGGAGCCTTGTCTACCTGGGCACTCCCAGACACATACACATTCTCATCCAGTCCTCACAACAAACCCAGAAAGAGGTTCAGAAAAGTGATGTGACTACCCAGGATCACAGTGTCAGAGCCATGACCAAGCCCAAGGCTGCTGGGGTCCAGAGCCTAGCTTCCTAACTGTATTGACAGCCATATTTTGGTACCATTTGGGATGCAGACCAGGGTGGAAGTCAAGATCATGGATCACGGAAACAGAAAGACCTTGGAGCCTATCTTGGCCATTTACTTTAGGGTGAGTCGCTTTGCCTCCCCAGATTCGTTTTCCTTATCTGTAAAATGGGGGAAACAACACCATTTGTGAGGATTAAAGGAGATACTTCACATAAAGTGCTTAGCACACACATAATAAGTCATCAGTAACTGTAGGTTGACATGTACTGGGAGTGCCGGCTTCTGGGGGTACCCGGGTTGGAAGGGGTTGGGAGGGCCCCAGCAGGGCCCTTTAGGGGAGTGGCAGAAAGCGGTGCTTGTCATTTCTACAATTTCGATGAAACCCATAATTATAACCCCTCCTGCCACCCCTGGCCCTGGGGCAGTGATAGAATCTTGCTGCTTTCGGGTCAGGTCTAATCACCACACCGAGGGGCAGGCACAGGTTGCTGCAGGAGGCGGGTGGGGGACAGGTGGGAGGGGGTACTTGTCTGAGTCAGGCAGCAGGACACACCCAGAACCGAACTATGGGGCACCCACCCAAATGGAGAAGCGGCTGTGGCCCCTTTCACAGAAGATTGCAGAGCGAGATTGCAAGCCCTAGAATTTCTACTCAGGTTTTTTTTTTCCCCCAAGAGTTCATATGTAATATACTGAATTTGAGCCAAAATCATATTAAATAACAGCTTCTCTTAATTGAGCTCTTAGCATATACTAGGCTCTTGGCTGGACACATTTTATGTTCATATGATCTAACTGAATTCTCACAACAGCCCTATGGGATGGTATCAATTGCACACATGTAATGTAGCAGTTACTATGTGCCAGGCACTGATCTAAGCATTTCATGTATATTAATTTATCTAGTCCCACGAAGCAAGTACTATTCCTACCCTCTTTTTGCAGATGAGGAAACTGAGGCTCAAAGAGTTAAGTAACATGCTCAAGGTCACAGGGCTAGAGAGTGAGGAAGCCAGGTCTCAAAGCAGACAGCTTGGTCATGTATTTAACCCCGACATTATAAGGCTTCTCTACCCTATGAGCTACTGTTATTATCCTCACTTGGCAGATGAGCAAACTGAGGCTCAGAGACCATCCACAGCCAATGCCAGTGCCAGGATTTGGCACTAAGACCCGTGTTAAAGCTGATATTCCAGACTGGCCTATGTCCCCACTACAGTGCTGCTTCTTTCAGATGGACATGAAGGGTGTGATCTGTGGAGGAGTGAGAGGCAGACAGCCTCAATGCCTAGGAATAACCTCAACTTGTGGCACTGGGCGGGTGTAATTATTCTTCTCATTTTGTGGATGAGAAAATGAGGCCCAAATAAGTGAGGTCCCTGCCCAACCATGAGCAATGGGGCTGAGGCTCGAACCCCTGACTGTTGAACTCCAGTGTGACCCCTTCCAGGAAAAATGTCTGAAATCCCACTCCAAGGAGTTCATTTTTGGGGGTCCTGACAGTGCTTGGTTTTCAAAACCTTTAAAAAAGTATTTGTTGAATCACAAATTGATTCCAGGTGTGGTGCTGCGTCAGGTGTTTTTAAACTGTGTTGTGAGGCCCCAGAGCTCCGGGAGAGGGTCCCAGGTGGGTCTGGAATGACCACACAGGCAGAGCTGCCTCCAGCTCTCTCCATTCTGTCAAGAACTGCTTTCCTTGTAACTGTTGAATAGTTGGATACCTTTAGTGGCTCCACCACTAAAAATGTTTAAGAATCACCATGTTTGGTTCTGGGGACATAGATGATATGACATGTCCCCAGTCTCAAAGAGCCATCAGGGAACAGACATACGGGCAGATTCATTGCAGTACAGAAGTCAGCTTAGGAATCACCCAGATAAGTGTGTAGTGCAGAGACATCGGAAGAAAGGGGCAAGGAGGGGAAGGCTTTATTTAGGAAGGGACATCAAACTGAGGTCTCTGAGCAACTGAGGTGGGGAAAAAACATTCCAGGTGGAAGGCACAGCATGGCTTAGACACAGAGGTGTAATGAAAAGTGGTGTGTTGAGGAAATCTTTTTTTTTTTTTTTTTTGAGTTGGAGTCTCACTCTGTCGCCCAGATTGGAGTGCGGTGGCCGCTCCCAGCCACCCCAGCCTCGACCTGCTGGGCTCTGGCGATCCTTCCGCCTCAGCCTTCCGAGTAGCTGGAACTACAGGCGCGCGCTACCACACCCGGCTCATTTTGATTTATTGTAGAGATGAGGTCTCGCCAAGTTGCCCAGGTGGGTCTCGAACCCGCGGGCTCAGGCAATCCACTCACCTCAGCCTCTCAAAGGCGCGGGATTACAGGCTGAGCCACCGAGCCCGACTTTGTTGAGGAAATCTTAAGGAACCTGGACTGGAAGGCTCTGAGACCCCAGCACACTATTATCAGCTAGTGTCTGAACAGACTCATGGAGTGTGATCCCTTCTCAACATGCGTTTGCTGTCAGTATACCCATGCCAGGTGCTATACCAGCAAGTGGGGACAAGGACATGAGCACTTTGCTCTCCTACATCTCAACATCTGGGGTGGGGAGGAGCACACAGATGCAGCCCAGCTGCTGGTCAATGAGGATTTCTCAGGATGGGATGTGAAGGGCCAGGGATGCCCAAGAGGTCGTTGCTAAAAACCCAGAAGTGGGCAAGGTGTGAAGTGTTGCAAGGGAGAGAGCCACGGAGGGCTTCACGGGCAAGGGGGCGTCGGAGTTGGACTTGCAGAGATGAGGAGGATTGTGATAGACAGGGGTGGGAGAAAACATTCTGGGTCAAGGAAGGAACAGTAGCAGGAAGGGCCTAGACACAGGAATGCACAGGGTGTGTGGCCAGGCAACAGGGAGTAGCTGGGCTGGGTGTAACACGGGGTGCTAGAAAAGTGGAAGGAGATAAACAGAAAAGGTCAATTGGAACCAGACTGCGGAGAAATGGGAAAGAGGCAAAGGAGTCTGTATACAAGGATTTGGGCAGCAGGATGAGCAGGGTACAATATCAGCCCCATCACCCCCGCCCTGTGGGATATCTACCTCCTGAAACACTTCGGAGGGTCAAGGGTACTCATAGCCCCAGGAGATACTGACAGAGGTTAAGAGGGCAGCTTCTGGAGGCAGCTGCCCCATTAACCAGTCATATGACGTTGGGCATATTACTTAGCTCTTTGGAGCCTCAGTTTGCTCCTCCGTAAAATGGGACAGTAACACTTATCTCTTAGGATTGGTGTGAGGATTAAATTAGTTAATATGCTCAAAATGAGTGAACTGAGCCAGTCACATAGTAAGTTCGCCTATTGTGCTGGCACTGATTATACAAAAGACCGATTCATTGAGCCGCTCCCCTTTCCCAGCGGTGGTCAGAGAAGGAGGGAGCTGCAAATGGAGTCCCATTTCTTTCATTCTTGGTTCATTTGATTGTTTGGTTATCCAGTCAGCAAGTCAAACATTCCTCTTCTTCCCTTCCACAAATATCTATTGAATGCTAACTGCTCATCGCTGTCTATTCAGTGTTGGGAAGGTTTGGAGTGGGACAGTCAAATCACCCTGGGTCCCAATTTCTTCAGCTCACAGCCATTCATAGGCATTGATATGTGGCGGGCCCTGTGCTGAGTATGAGGAATACTGATGTATAGCTGCCACCCTGCCCTGGGCGAGCTGCCACCCTGGCCCTGCGCCCAAGGATCTTGACTGTTAACCATAACCCAGCGGGACCCGGGCCAAGCAGTCCCATGGGAATCCCAAGGGAGTGTGGAGACCCAGCGTCATGCCAGAGGAAGAAGAGAGGAGAAGGCTGTCATTTCAAAGGGGAGAGTTCTGATCTGGCCCTGTGTCATGAAATAATTTTATTGACTACCATGTTCAGCATTCAGATTATTGTCTAAACAATCAGAGAAGGGACAGATAGGACAAAGAGTCCACGAAAACGATGCCAGCCTGGAGTTCTGGTGCAGACAGCCCTTTCCCAAACCTTAAGCCCCACCCTCCTCTTCCATCCCAGTGTATAGAACACAGGACCAAGGGGTAATGATGATAACAACGACAATGGCTGTTTTTTGGGCACCTACTGTGTGCCAGGCACTGTTCTAGGTGTGTTCCAGGTATCATTTCATTTAATTCTCACAACGACCCTACAAACAAGAGGAAAACTGAGTTCAGATATTGCTATACCCAAGGTCACACAGCAGACTAGTGGCCTGGAGTGGGCACCACCAAGCTTGAGAATGCCATAATGAACCTAAAAGTGAGAGGAATATCTATCAGGATAGGAATATCTATCCTGAATCTGAATTTCTATTGAAAAAACGTATCATGCTGGGCATGGTGGCTCACGCCTGTAATCCCAGCACTTTGGGAGGCCGAGGCAGGAGGATTGCCTGAGCCCAGGAGCTCAAGCCAGCCTGAGCAACATAGCAAGACTTTGTCTCTACAGAAAATAAAAAAAAATTAGCCAGGCATGGTGGCACATACCTGTAGTCCCAGCTACTCGGGATGCTGTGGTACAAGGATCACCTGAGACCAGGAGGTCGAGGCTGCCATGAACAGTGATCATCGTGACCATGCCACTGTACTCGCACTCCAACCTGGGTAACAGAGTGAGACTCCAACTCAAAACAATAAAATAAAATAAATAAGGAATCTTGATCTGGCTTCTGAGAAAGAAGAAAAAGAGCCGGGCATGGTGACTCACGCCTGTAATCCCAGCACTTTGGGAGTTGGAGGTGAGAGGGTAGCCTGAGCCCACGAGTTTGAGACCAGCCTGGGTAACTTGGTGAGATCTCGTCTTTACAATAAATCAAAAAATTATCTGTGCATGGTGGTACACACCTGTAGTTCCAGCTACTTGGAAGGCTGAGGCGGTAAGATCGCCTGAACCCAGTAGGTTGAGGCTGAGGTGGCTATGAGCATGCCACTGCACTCCAGCCCGGGCAACAGATTGAGACTCTGATTCAAAAAAAAAAAAAAAGGGAAGAAAAAGAAGTGGGAGGAAGTGTGAAATATATACAGTCTGTCTTCATCACTTGCAGATTCCTTATTTGTGAATTCGCCTGCCTATCAAAATACATTTGTGATCCCAAAATCAAAACTCACAGGGCTTTCTCTGTCACTACAGAGCAGCAAACACTTTGAGTCACCCGATAAGCATGATCCCAGCTGAGGTGGGACGAAGCGATGGTCTGCCTTCATGTTTCAGCTCTCCTACAAGTGTCCTTTCTGTGTCCTATTTAATACCACGCTTTTCACATTTCCGTGGTTTTAAATGGTCTCTAAGCACAGGGCTGAGGTGTCATTTGGTGTCCCAAGCCATGACGTGCCATCCAGAAAAAAGTGTCACCTCAGCCTCGTTCACTCTTGTGTTAAAAAGCTGTTGGTTGTGAGGTCAACTTATGAATCAACAATCTATATTAAATAAGGTGTCTTTAAATAGAATCACACAGAAAACAAGGTTATGTATTGCTTGGTTGGGGAAAATGTTGTGATCAATGGCTCACAGAAACTTAACCCTGGATTTCTCCTAGGAGCGATTGGTCAGCACTTGCTAATTCAGTGTTTGTAGTGGCTTTATAGAAGGATAATTACTATAAATAATGAGAATCAACAGTACATAACAGAATGGGAATTCTTCATTAAAAGTACTTCTCTCACACACATAAATACATATATGCACATATTCTTTTTTTATATTTTATTTTAAAGATGCGGGGTACAGTTCGGGATTAGGTATACAAGTAGACATCGTACAGCTAAAGTTTGGACCTCCTGTCGGTCCCCACTTTGCCTGATCACATATTTTTGTTATTAAAATTTTTAAACAATTCAGAAGAAAATACAGTAAAAGTCTGAAAGTCTGCCTTCGTCCCAATCCCCATTCCAAACAACCACTCTTTCCCCATTAACAGCTTGATGGTTTCTTTTCCGGCTTTTTAAAACATTTATAAGATATATTTATTATTTTTGTGACCAAAGGGTAATGAGTTTTAACTCTTCACAACCAGACCATTATATATGTTCAGTCCTATCAAAGAGCCTTTGCTCTTATTTAGGGTTGTTCTGGAATTAACCTAAATGGGCTCCTACTATGTATGTTCCATTGCAGTGTTTTTCACCCGCAGACCTGCCTTACTCCTAAAATATCTGTATAATGTGAATGTTTGTTCTCTAGTGTATTTAACCATTTGCCCCTTTGAATGCCATTTAGGTTGTTTCCACTTTTCATTTTCATTTCCAAATTTCGTTTCCTTCACAGAGGGCTTTCCCTGGGAGAGACTGGGGCCAAGGCTTGCCCAGATCTGGGGACCGAGCTAGAGCCAGAGGACCCCGAGTTCCCACAGAGCTCCAGCTACATGTGGAGAGCAACAGGTGCCTGTGAGGGCAGGGAGGGTGGACGGCGGGCGGTGGGCACAGAGCCTGCTCCCTGGCAGCGCGTGTGGTCCCATTCCTCGGGCCTTGTGCAAACACCGGCTTTGTCACTGGCTGAATAGGAAAGTCAGCCCCAAATTAGCACTAATGTGAGGGCGTTTAACCCTCTTGGGAGGCCCTTTGAGAAAGCACAAAAGAACTTTTTGGGGCCGGGCTGTCCAGCCCAAACAGGTCTGACTTGGAGACACATGCCCAGCAGGAATGCCAGCCCTAGGGAGACTCTGCAGCTGCCCTCTTCTGTCAGGTAACCCAGCAGATGGAATTTGAACACAGCCCCCAGTGCTAGAAGGCTTGCACCCCTAGGGCTGTGGCAGGCAGGGGCAGGCCCAGGTGCCAGGAGGCAGGATCTCACGGTTGCTTAATTAAGGCTCTGACATCAGTGAGGTCTGGGTTCAAATCCCAACTCTGCCCTCACGGGCTGAGCCCCTCTGAGCAAGTCCATTCCGAATCTGAACCTCAGCTCTTTTAGCCATAAAATGGGGGTGATAATAGTAATGACCACAAGAGCTTGTTAAGGTTACCCCAGTGAACGTAGGGTCACCTTCTCAGGGGGCCTGATCAGGCTGTTTAAAGCCACAGCTTCCCCTCCCCCACTTCACACCTCTCTCCTCCTTCTGCCTGGCAAGTGCCACCTTCTAGCCTGCTATACATGTTGCTCATCAGTTTCATTTATTATCTGTCCTCCCCAGCTGCAAGCTGCACAAGGGCACACGCTTATATGTCTTCAGATCATTGCTGTATCCTCAGAGCCCTGCGTAGAGCCTGGCACACAGTAGGTGCTCCATAAATACTGTTGTGTGCAGTGCAGGCACATAGAAGTCTTTGATGAAATGCAGCTCTGGCAGCTGCCACCGTGGGCATTATTCTTATTCTCTGTGTAACTCCCCAGGGCACAAATACAGCCACATCCCTGAGCCACTGGGCTGTGTCTACTGGGATTCTCACCCTCTTCTGCTCACAAACCAAGAAAGAGAAATATTTGGGCCCATGAAAAACCACAACAGAGGCTGGGTCTTGCCCCGAAGTTTTCTCCAAGTAGAATGTGTGTGTGTGTGTGTGTGTGTGTGTGTGTGTGTGTGTGTGTGTGTGTGTGTGTGTGTGTCTATGTTTTTCCTTTAGCACTGCAGCCCGAAGGGGCATGCTCTCCTTCACTGGCCTCCTTTCTCTCAAGATGGAGGTTGGGGTGTAACTGCACCTGGGGAAGCTGCTGCTGTATTTCCCCAGATGTGTAGCAGCCTGTGTGTGCCCGGGGACAAGGTGGTGTGGGTGAAGCTGAAGGCCTGCCCTCCCCAGCAGCCTCTGCTTTGGAACAGGCCTGTCTGGGCCTGCCTACCCCCAATCTGACCACAGAATCAGGGAACCTACTGAACCCCAATTTCTAGGGAGGGTGCACTCAAACTCTGAGGCTTCTGTCACTGTCTCCTTGGCCTTGACCCCAAACCTTATCCACAAGATGCCGATCTGAGGGTCTCACTCAGGTACGGAAGGTTTCAGATCCACAGGGCATCTCCCGGGTTCTGAGAGGGCACTCATATTTCCTGAGTGTCCACTAAGTGTCAGACCTGTGTCAGGAGCTGGGATGGGGGGATTAACGACAGACACTCAGCCCTCCTCAGTGGACTCCGGGCTGGGTGGAGGAGGCGGTTGTTCAACAAAGCATTACTTAAATCATAGCTGTGATGAGGCTGAGGAGAAAGAGTTCAAGGAACTGCGGGTGCTTTGAACTGGGCACCTGGGCTGGGCTGGGGCGCTCTCTGAAGAAATAACATTTAAGCAAAGAATTGTTGGTGTTAAGCAAGTTGAGAGGCTGGGGTTGTGATGGGAAGAGAGGAATTGTGTCTCAGAAAGCGGAAACAGCATGTACCCAAAAGCAAGCCTGACACACAGGTAGCTGTATGGAAACCCTGTAACACCCCAAGAGGGAGGGTTTTAATTTGCTGGTGAGAAAACAGAGGCTTGAGGAGGTTGGGCAACCTGCCTTGGATTCCACAGTTTGCATCCTGAGCCCATGGGATTTTCCTGAAGACTAAACCTGAGTCACCCAGGACTCAACCAGGTCCAAAAGATCAGTCTCATGTACCTGTGGAAAATGTTAAAAAATGTCAGGACTATTGAGGTTTCTGGGGAGGAAACTTGTCATGAAGGAGAAAGAGAGAAGAATCCTGCTTCTGAGGTTACCAGGAAGGTAATTCCAGAATTCAAACATCCTTTTCCAACCTGGTTCCTCCTTGGATGCTGTCCCATCTGATACACCTCTCCCAAAATGAATCATAATGCCAAGCTGGCCAGATGTGTGGGGATAAGTAAATAAATAAACCAAACATGCAGCCCAATTCCCTCCTTCTGGAGGAAGGAGCTCAGGAGAGTCTGCAGATGGAAAACAGAGTATGTCTTGAGATTTTCATTAAATGAATCACACAGTCAATTTTCCCTGTGTTGTTGGATAAGGTCGACTCAGAGAGGTAATGAACACACCAGTGTGACTGGGCTCCTGGGGAGTAAGAGAAGGCAATTCCTGGCAAAGGTCTGAGTGAGGTGCGGGTCACCACTGTGACATGCTTCACATTTCTTTACAAGCCCAGCAAGTTGTCCCCTGTCCCCTGAGCAACCACAGCTTGATTTCCTAGGCTGAAGAAGCAGGTGTCTTTTTTGAGTATACTCCAAAGGGCATCTCCCATACTCCCTGACAGAAACATGATGACTATGACTGGGGCCTCCAAGTAGTAAATGGGGCCCAGGCACCTACCTGTCCCCAGGTAACCACATCTACCTGGGTGAGCATTGGGTAACTAAGCTTGAGGAATCTGCACAAGTAATTTGTATAAGTCCCTGGTTTTCCCCAGTGATTCAGTGTCTACTTACTGCCAACTTTGAGGGTCACAACCTTGCCTATGGTCCAGGGACCTCTAGAGAAGTAGCACAGGAAGGATGTCCAGACCAGAGGGCTAAGGTGTCCCTGACCCAGCTTCAGGTACAGACTCCAGTAGACTCTCCTATATTCATTCAGGGTTGAGAACGTTGGGGACCCTGGAGACATTTGAAAAATCACTCCAGAAACAACTGCCTGAGACTTTTGAAAACATGGCACAGTGAGGTAAATTAACTTGCCCATGGTCACCCAGCTAATACATGGCAGAGTCGGAACTAGAACCAGGTACAGACAGATCCTAGAGCCCTCTTCTACTCTTGGGTTAGTATACTTATATTGATTTGCTTTGTATAGATGGACAGAAAGGTCTAGAACCATGTATATCAAAGTGATTGTCTTTTACTAGTGGGATTATAAGGGAGAGAGGGGGCCTCTCACTTTTTGATTTTTCACAATTTTAAGTATTATCTCTTTTTTTTCACAATCTGCAGTACTTTTATATTCAGGGAAAAGTGAAAGCATATGTTTTTAACATGGTACTCCATTTTGGTAATGTTTATCAAAGGCCTTAAAAATATCCTGAGGGAATAATCACAGGTAGTCAAGAGGTCAAGAGGTTATAAAGCTGTTTCTAGAATTGCTGCTCTTGAACTCACTGTTTTATCAAGTATAACACTCAAAGGGCATCTCCCATGCTCGTTGACAGAAACATGATGGCTATGACTAGGGCCTCCAAGTAGTGAGGCCCAGGCACCCACCTGTCTACTTGGGTGAACCACAGCTACTTGGGTGAACATTGGGTAACTAAACACGTATCTTTCATATATATGACACCTTCCAAATGTGGTGCATCCATTGCCAGAGCATTATATAGCCTTTAAGAGTAGTTTCCAAAAAAAAAAAAAGAATGGAGTTTCAAGATCATGCAATAACACGAACAGATGTTAATGGTGTAGAGTTTTTTTTGTTTGTTTTTTGTTTTTGAGTTGGAGTCTCACTCTATCGCCCAGACTGGAGTGCAGTGGCCGCTCCCGGCCACCGCAGCCTCAACCTGCTGGGCTCCGGCGATCCTTGCCTCAGCCTTCCGAGTAGCTGGAATTATAGGCGCGTGCTACCATGCCTGGCTAGTTTTTTGATTTATTGTAGAGATGAGGCCTCGCCTGCCCAGGTGGGTCTCAAACCCGCGGACTCAGGCAATCCACTCTCCTCAGCCTCCCAAAGGCGCGGGATTACAGGCTGAGCCACCAAGCCTGGCTGGTGTAGAGTTAAATTCAGGAAAGAGGATGTGAAACTGTATATAGAGCATGATGCCAGCTATGTTTTTAAAAATTCACTATAGAGATACTAAAAACAAATGCAACAAATACTATACAAATACTAATAACAGTTATCTTTGAGTGTGGGTCTATGGCAACTTTAAGCTACTTTCTACGTTTATTTTCTAAATTCTCCACAATAATCAACTTTTCTAATCAGACACCACAATAACAAAACAACTAATATTTATTAGCATTTACTGTGCACCGGGGACTGTGCTAAGTATGTTACATGTATTATTTCATTTAATCTTCACAACAAACCTATGAGTAGATGTGAGGGAACAAAGACTTAGAAATGTTAAGTACTTTGTCCATTGTCACACAGCTGGTGTGTGGTGAGGCTGGGATCTGAACCCGGGTAGTCTGACTTCAAAGGCCGCTCTCAACCAATATAAGGGCTATTTTTCTTCAAAATAAAAATGACATTTCCAGAGCGGCTCCTATTAATTGTGCCTCACAGGCAGGGAGAACTGAAGCAGAGCCACCATGGATAGTTGGGCAGGTTGTGCTCTGCACAAGAGAACATGTACTCGCTAAGCTGTGAGTCTTGTCAAGAAGTTGCATCCATCCAGAGAAAGAGGTGCCTTTTCATGGAAATGTGAATTAAAACTGCAATGAGATGATATCAGCAACGTATCTACCAGAAACATTTCAAGGACCGATCACGCCAAATGTTGATGTGGCTCTGGAGCAACTAGAATTCTCATTCATTGTTGGTGGTAAAATGATACTTTGTTGGTGGCATAATAAAATGATACAACCACTTTGGGAGAGCATCTGTCAGTTTCTTAATAAAATAAAACATACACCTACCCTGTGACCCAGTCATTCTACTCCTAAGTATTTACTCAAGAGAAATAAAAGTTTATGTTCACACACACACACACAAAAACTTGTATAGGGATGTTCATACCTTCCTTCTCATAATAGCCCCAAACCGGAAATATCCCAGGTGTCCATCAATAGGAGAATGGATAAACAACTGCAGTATATTCCTACAAGAGAATAGGATCCAGCAATAAAAAGGAATTAAGAATATGCATAACAACACAGACAAATCTCAAAAACATTGCAACATTCAATGAAACAAGCCGTACACAAAAGCGTATATAAGGCATGACTCCATAAACTTTTAAAACAGGCAAAACGAATCCATTGTGGAAAAATGCCAAGACAGTGGGTTGCTTGCGGGGCTAGAGGGCAGAGTATTGACAGGGAGGGAGCATGAGAGAACTTTCTGGGGTGAGGGAAATGTTATCTGGATAGGGCTTAGGCTCATACAGGCATATGCACTTATCAAAACTCAATAACTATGCACTTAAGATTTGTGCATTTCATCATATATAAATTTTACATCAAAAGGACAAAAATCTTGAGCTAACATTTAACTCTAGTTAATGATATACACGTCGAAGTATTTAAGGGAAGTGCATTGATGCCTGCAATTTACTTTGAAAGCCATAATAAAATAGATGTACTAACGAATGGATAGAAAAGTGTGTTTATATGAAAAAAAAGCCAGGATCATACAATGTTGATAGCAGAATTTAGGTGATGAGTTTGAGTGTTCAACTTTTGCTGTATGTTTGAAAATTTTCATAATAAAAGTACACATAATATCCTTTTCATTGAGCTAAAGGACCAAGTGAACTGATGAGATTAGATGTCAGGATTGTGGTCAGGATGGGAACATGAAGAGTGTCTCTATTACTGGGAAAGATTCCACTTCTGCCTCTAGGTGCAGATGGTGGTGCTCAGTTTGTGGAGATTCATGATTGGTATACTTTTCTGTAATGTATATTGTGTTTTTCTGCACGTATATGTATTATACTTAAGAAAATGGGTTTTAAAAAGACTTGCCATGTTACCAACTACTGCCTCAATCAATATATGGTCCTAATTCACCCTCTATCCTTCCACCATTGTTCCATCCCTCCTCCCCAGTACCCCTTCCTCCCTCTTCTCAACCAGGGCTGCCACAGATCAGCCATGATGCATGACTCTGAAACACATTCTCCCAGGCTTTACAGGATATGGAAGAACATAGGAGAATGGAAAGAACGGATCCTGGCTTTGAGGTCAGGGAAATTTGGGTTCAAATTCTGGTTTACCACTTACTAGCTGTGGGATCTGGGACAAATCATCTCTGTGGGTCTCTGTTTTCTCACCTGTTAAGAGGCATAATGACACCTACCTCAGAGGGAGTGATATTGAGATGGAACAAGACAATGCACACTCATTGCTTGGTCCAGTGCCAGCCACGTGGTAAATGCTTTCAGTGAGATTAAATGGTGACTTCAGTACTTTCAACCTTCCCATTTTCAACCACTAGGGGCATCTTGGCTGGACAGCTAAAAGGGCTTTTGGGTGAGCTGGGTACCCTTGGATCATTCACTTAACCTCAACCTCTCTGAGCCTCGGTTTCTTCATCTACAAAGTAGAGATAATTCCTGCCTGCCAGAGTTGCTATAAACACTAGATAAACTTTAGATCCATAAGCTTAATGACCGTCAGGTATTTCTGAGGACTTTTGCCTTCTTGCATTTTCCAACCCCCATTGTGGGGTAGCAGGTGTAACCCGGCCATCTCAGGGTAGAGCTGTGAGGCCATGGGGTTCCCCCCGTCCTGGTATGGTGATAGCCCCTGTGGCGCCTGCACCTGGAGACCAGCATGGCAGCCCCACTGGCACAGCACTGCAGTTATTCCAGGTGTCAAGTCAATGAGAGTCCTTTGGTGAATAACTCGCCACCCAGGAGCAGTTATCTACTACTGTCACCACAAAAAGGAAGTTCTCTGTTTGGGCACAAGGTGCCAGCTCAGGGTGCTGGCAAGACCAGAACTTCCCCTGGGCCTCAGGCTTGGACTTGGGAGCTGAGCACCCGGCCCTAAAGGTGAGCCTCAGCTTCCCAAAGGTGACTGCCAAGCTCCGAGTCATTAGGATGCGCTCATTCCTGAGCTTCAAGCCAGCTTGTCTTCCACCCGCCCACTCTTCCAGGGCCCAGGCTGGCTTTCCTGGGGTCAGCTGGTCAATCTGGTGTGGAGTAAGTGCCACCCATGGGCCAGATGGTCTGTAAGCCAAGGCTTCTCAGATGGAGACCCCTGACCCCAGCCTAGGACACTTGAGGTGGAGAATCAGCCCAACTCCTGCCGGAGGGGGACTGGTGCTTAGGCCCAAGTGGGCACTCGGTAAACATACATTAGAGAGTGGAGTAGCTAAGGGTTTAATTGCCAGGCAGCATGCCAGAGCATTACACACTGGCACATTTGGTACTATTATTATCCCATTTCTCAGATGAGGAAACCGAGGTTTAAAAGATGAGGCAACCTGCTCTGGAGAGCTCCCACTCTTGCCTACCTTGTTATGCTAGCACCACAGTGATGATGATGATGATACTTGACATTGATTAAGCACAGACAGTATACGAGCTAAACACTGTATGTACGTTATTACATTCAACCACTAGAACTACCTTGGGAAGCAGGTATTATGATTATTCCCCATTTTATGGAAGAAGAAGTTGAATAACTGAATGGCTGCAGGGTGTAGCCTCCAAAGAAGAAGGAATCTTTACCACGAGCCTTCTTAATAGAGTCAGGTGTTGGGACGGGCATGTTTACACTGATTATCTTCTTGAATCTCCACAATCCTGAGACATCAGTGTGAGTTCTCCATTTTCTAGATGAGAAAATTGAGGCTTGGAGCAGTTAATCTTCCTGTTACACAGCTAAAAGTGCTAGAGCTGAGATTCAAACCCTAGGTCGTCTGTCCCCAAACCACACTCCTACCAGCTCACCCTACTATACCAAGTCTACAAGTCAGTTGCTGTCAGCCATGCTTAAAGAACAGCATCCTATGGAATATGGAATATGGTTGACTGGGCTGATTAAATCAGCAAAGCATCAAAATACCTGGGTGGACAGGAAGAGAAGTCAATGTGAATAGAAAAGAATGTGTAACTGCCCCAGGCCCCTAGTTCTTTGCAGTATTGCTTAGTAGTAAGGAGCCCGAGTACCAGAGCCAACCTGCCTGGGTTCAAACCACACCACTAACCTTGGGCATGTTGCGTAACCTTTCTGTTCCTAGTTTATTCATCTGTAAAATGGGCAGGCTGATAGCAATATAACAGTACTTATCTCACAGGGTTAACATGAAGATTAAACTGGTTCAGGTATGAAAAGTGCTCAGAGCACAGCCTGGAATGCTGCAAGCATTATATAAGTGCCTGTGATTCCATCCCCGAGTTAGGCAATGCACCCAAGCACTTTAGTTTTGCTACATACAAAAATATCTTTGCTGAGTTGTGATTTGATGTTATACCCTAGTTTTTATAGAGGGCGGATGTGACAAACAGCCATTGAAGAATGTGTCAGTATCACTGGTGAAGCTGAGGACATTGCTCACCATGTTGCACAACACCCTTTATCTCAAGATTCCCATGCTCGCTCTATCCCTCCTGGAGATGAGCACCAGCTAAGAATGTGCATCTCCAGACCAGCACATGTGATATCTGGGAGCAGCGCAAGACCCTTTTGGCTCTCAGGAATTTGGAAATAAAATGAAATATGATGTTTGTTGGCTTAAGTCCAGGTTCCAGGTACAATGAGCATTCTCCTTTTCCTATGGGTTGGTTTCTTTACTAAAAAAAAAAAGTTTTAACCTTGATTTTTTAGCAGTTGTTTTATAGATTATTTTGGATTTTGGAATAAATACATCTTGATAACAAACAAAATATTCAGCATTTTGAGCCGAGCTCGGTGGCTCAGCCTGTAATTCCGCACCTTTGGGAGGCTGAGGTGAGTGGATTGCCTGAGCCTGTGGGTTCGAGACCCACCTGGGCAACTTGGCGAGACCTCATCTCTATAATAAATCAAAAATCAGCCGGGCATGGTAGTGCTCACCTGTAATTCCAGCTACTCAGAAGGCTGAGGTGGAAGGATCGCTGGAGCCCAGTGGGTCGAGGCTGCGGTGGCCAGAAGCCGCCACTGCACTCCAGTCTGGGCGACGGAGTGAAACTCCAACTCAAAACAAAAAACAAAACATTCAGCATTTTGATGTATCCCCTTACAGACTTTTGAGAAATCAAGACACAGTTGGAAAGGCTGGCAGGGGCCAGATCTTGCAAATCATGGGGAGGGATTTGGGTTTTGTTTAAGGCATTGTTCTCTGATTTAACCATTTGCAAAACAAGATGACTGTGGCTGCTTGGTGGGGACTGAAGGGACCAAGAATAGAAACGAGAACAATTGCAGGAGTCCGAATGGCATGTACTAGTTGCATCAGTAAACACTCCAAGCCCTGGGTAGATGTAGATCTAATTTCGAAGCAAGTCAACAGATGTACAAAGGTAGGAAACAGGGGCTCAAGGATGGCTCAGAGGCTTTTACAACAGCAGTAGCGATCACAGTCAGCCCTCCTCATCCGAGGGCTCCATGTCCGAGGATTCAACCAATTGCAGATGGAAAATATTTTTTAAACAAACAAACAAAATTTACAGCATCAAAAAAAATACAAATAAAAATACAGTAGAATAACTACGTAGCATTTGCATTGTATTAGGTATTATAAGTGACCTGGAGATGATCTAAAGCAGTGGTCCTCAACCTTTTTGGCATCAGGGACCAGTCTCACAGAAGACAATTTTTCCACCAGCGGGGGTAGGGGGATCATCAGGCATTAGATTCTCAAAAGGAGCACACAACCTAGATCCCTCACATGCACAGTTCACAATGGGGTTCACGCTCCTATGAGAATCTAATGCTGCCACCGATCTGACAGAAGACAGAGCTCCACTCGCCCACCGCTCACTTCCTGCTGTGCAGCCTGGTTCCTAACAGGCCATGGACCAGTACCGGTCTCCGGTCCAGCGGGTTGGGGACCCTTGATCTAAAGTATACAGGAGAATGTGTATAGCTTGGAGATACACATGCTTGTTTAATCATTCAGCATGTCCACAGGTAGGACTTTATACATTTGTTTTACAGAGGGGGAAACTGAGGCTCTGATGCATAAGTGATTGGCATGAGCTCACAGTGCCCCAGACTTCACACCTGGACACTTATACACCACAGTCAAAATATTAGCAATAAATATGGCAGCACATAGGGACTGAATTGCTGCCTGGAATTCTACGTTACGGACTGCCTGGCACTAAGGATAATCCTTCCTGTTTACCTTTATTTTCACTGCTTTGGGGTGTGACATGGGCTTGGGTTCCAAACCATGGCTTCCAACCCTCTCTAGATGCAGCCAGAGTGAAGTGTCATTTCAGTAGTAGTTAATCACCTCTAATGATACTTGGTAACACTAATAATTGCAGCTCCCATTTATTGAGTGCTTACATTTATTGAGGCCCTGTGCTAAGGGCTTTGAACACATCATCTCCTTTATCCCGCCCAAGTGAGTGTGGGCTGGGGATATTCACGTCGCCCTGGGCTCCCTCCCTCCCAGGATTTCATGGGGAGAGAGATCCTATCAGCCCAGCCTGGTGATTAAGCCTCTCAGGACTTTACTACTATTTCAATAATGAGGCAGTGGCTTTTGACCCACTTCCTGGGCCCAAACCAGCCTTGGGGCCTTAGCTTCTCTGGGGATTTGGTGGCTCTGTGGCAAAATCTGACCCATGGCCTATCTCCTCATGGTCAAGAATCAGGTGGGGCAGTGGGTGCCAGTGGAGGGAAAGGGGGAGAAAAGGCTGTGGTGAGAATCAAGCCCTGTCCCTACACTTAATGGCCACCAAGAAGTCTGCCTAACTGCAGTGGCATTACAGAGGCCAGAGGCTACCATGACTGTTGCAGCTGGAATCTGACGACTGTTACGTCCACCATGGTGACACTTTGAGAGAGACTTGGTGGTCACATGGGGTGTGTTTTCTTCCCCACTCCTCTTCCACAGTCTTTTCCACTTTCAGCCCAGCCCTAGGGCTGTCCCTAGGGAAGGGGACAGAAAGCTATTCCAGAGGAATGCAAACACTTCATCTGGGGACTCTTCTGTTTAGGCACTCTTTAGTTCCTCTGCCTGTCCACCCATGTATCCATCCCATCCATCCACCTACTCATCCATCCATCCACCCATCCATCTATTCAGTCACCCAGCTCATGTCTATGTCCAAGGCGCATCTGTAAATACTTGGTAGTATCAGAGATACAGAGGAGTAAGACATAGATCCTACTTTCAAGGAGCTTACAGTCTCATATGAGAAATAGAAGGAAACTGACAATGCCACAGACTTTGGGAGTGGTTTCTAGGGGGCTTACTAAGCTGTGCTGGGCAAGTTCAGGTGAGTTACTCAGAGCCAGTTTGGCCTCTGCAAGCACACATCCCAGCTTAGATCTCAGCTCTGTCAATCATCATCTGTGTGGCCTTGAGTAAGGCACTTCACTTCTCCGAGACTCAATTCTCTCATCTGTAAAATGGAAGTAATTATAGTACCTGATTCATCAAGTTGTTGTGAGAATTAAAGGGAACATGTATTTACAGCACAATGCCTGGCATATAGTAGATGTGCAAGCACTGGTTATTTCATTTTTCTTTTTCTTTTCTTTTTTATTTTGAGTCAGTCTTACTCTGTCATCCAGGTTGGAGAGCAGTACCACAATCATGGCTTAATGCAGCCTTGACCTCCTGGGCTCAGGTGATCCTTCTACCTCAGCCTCCTGAGTAGTTGGGACTACAGGTGTGTGCCACCAGGCCCAGCTAAACTTTTTTTTAATTACATTTTGTAGAGACAGGGTCTTGCTATGTTGCTCAGGCTGGTCTCAAGCTTCCAGCCTTAAGCAATCCTCCCACCTTAGCCTCCCAAAGTGTTGGGATTATAGGCATAAGCCACTATGCCCAGCTCATTCCTCTTTTCTCTGAGCTCTCTGGGAAGTCCCAGAATGGTTAAGATCTAGTTCCTGTCATAAAGGGGTTTAGAATATAGTAGAGGAGAATCACCCTGGGTTTAGCACTTATTGTTTGCCAGACACCATGAAATGCTTTCTGTTTATTTTCACATTTAGTTTGTATACCACCACGAGGGAGATTTTATGATCTCTGTTTCACAGATAAGAAAACTGAGAATGAGAAAGTTAAGTGATTTGCAGAGTTTACTCACCTAATAAGTGGCCAGGCTTGGATTTGAACCCTGGTTAATCTTCCCACAGAACCCCCAACAACAGACTACAGTGTCTATATACAGGTATGCATGGTAGAAGGTAATAAGCACCCTAGTAAAATTTCAAGCATATCATTCTGGAAACACAGATGATTAATTTATGTGGGCCAGGCTCAGTGGCTCAGCCTGTAATCCCAGCACTTTGGGAGGCCGAGGTGAGCAGATTGCCTGAGCCC
>NW_007249755.1:442602-445880 GCF_000164805.1 Carlito syrichta | reverse complement strand
GAGCGGCCACTGCACTCCAGTCTGGGCGACAGAGTGAGACTCCGACTCAAAAAAACCAAACCAAAACAAACAAACAAACAAAAAATTTATGTGGACTTCTTGGAGAAGATGGTATTTGAGCTCCATCTTGAAGAAAAGAAATCTAGCATATACATCAACTAACAGAACCCATAGGTGGCTATTGTGGTCTTCCAAGCAGAGAGCACATCTTGGGTAAAAGCATGAAGGAGAAAAGAGTGCTGTGTATGGGACGGAGGGGCAAGTAATCCTAGAATCATACCATTTATAAAACTTGAAGATTGGCTGGGCATGGTGGCTCATGCCTGTAATCGCAGTGTTTTGGGAGGCCAAGGCAAGAGGATTGTTCCAGGCCAGGAGTTCAAGACCAGTCTGGGCAACATAGTGAGGCCCCTGTCTCTACAAACAAATTGTAAAAAATTAGCCAGGAGTGGTGGCTAATGCCTGTAGTTCTAGATACTCAGGAGGCTGAGGCGGGAGGCTCACCTCAGCCCAGGAGTCTGAGGCCACAGTGAGCTATGATCATGCCACTGCACTCCAGCCTGGACAACAGAGCAAGACCTTGTCTCGAAAAAATTAAAATTAAACCAAAAAAATGAAGATCATTCTAGTCCAAATCCATCATCTCACAGATGATAGAACAGAGACCCCACAAGCCCTCTGGGCCCAGGCACCATGGTAGTGAGTAGCAGCGCTGGGGTCAACCCAACACTGTTAGGACAGAGTGTGGGACAGACAAGACTCACCAGAAAAGCTGGCGTCAGATCATAGAAGCCCTTAACTCCAGTGTGAGGAGTCTGGATTCTCGCCTGTGAGGATAGGAGAGCTGCTGAAGGTGCTTGCGCATGGACATACTACCTGTTGAGAGTTGAGCAGGAGGGGCCACAAGCCACAGGAACCCAGGGTGGGGTCCAGAAACCACTGGCCTCCTGGGATGTGAGCTGCTTCCAAGGGTCTGGAGCTCTTAACCACAGGGCACCCATCTGCTTGACATCCAAGAAGTAGGTTTGCTTGAGGATTGGCAGTTCTAACAAGGTGGTGGGATTTTTAGAATTTAGAGGCCTCCCCCTATTAAATGCTCTCATAGAACTCTGTTCTTTCTCCTCTGGAGCACTTACCATTGTAGCTTTAAAATTAATTATGTAAAATTAGTGAATGTTTGCCTCCATGGTTGGATCAAAGCTGTGGGGTGGGAGGGACTGTCATCTGTTTTGTTCAATACCATATACCTGGCAGCTAGCAAGGGCCTGGCATAGAAGGGCTTCATCAGCATTTTTTTAATGAATGAACGAATGAATGAATCAACCAATCAGTACTAAGTTCGGTCCAATCACTTTCTAGATTTTAAAAAACTGAGGTCCAGATTGAAACAATTCATTCATTCAACTTGACAAGTATTTCTTGACCACCTACTAAGTACCAGGCAATACAGTGAATTTAGTCAACAAGATTAAAGTCAACAAGACTAAAGCCAACAAGCCATCCTACAGTCCCTGTTCTCACAGGGATGGTAAGTGTCTTGAGAGCAAGTTTTCCCTCAGAAACAGGCTGAATTGGCCGTGATGACTCTTCACTTCCTTTCATCCACTTCCTCCCTCCCCTTCCACATATGTTGGAGGTATTGGTTTAAATGAACATATAGTATCAACTGTCAGGCATTTTCTCCCAAACCAGATGAAACATTTGAAGTTCTAAGGTAATGGGTCTGAAGCCACCAATAGCATTTGTGGAACACACATCTGGATCTGGAAATGTAGGGCAGACCAAGAGACAGAACCTGGAGCTTACACCATCAGGGTCAAATTCTACTTGCTGAGGCAAAGAGAACTGTAGAGATTCTCACTGTTGTTTTAATTTGCATTTTTCTGATTATTGATGAGGTGAAGCATCTTTTCATACATGTCCTGGCCGCTTGAGTTTCCTCCTCTGCGAAGTGCTTGCTCACAGCCTTCATTTTTTTCTGTGGCCTCCTCATTTCACACAGGAGAACGCTAAAGTTGAAAAAGTCACGTTTGCCTAAGGTCAGATAACTAAGTTTACATAAAATTATAGAAAACCACGCTATCTGCTCAAGGTGGGTACTTGAGGTCTGCTTGCTGAACCGAATTCAAATGAATAACAACCCCAAGTGAGAGACTTGGGTGGCGAAAGGAGCAGGTATTTGGAGTGGGCCAGCTCTAGAGGGCTCTAAAACTGGCCCTGCCTGGCATTTGCTGTGTGATCTTGGGCAAGCGCCGAGCCTCTCTAAGCCTTGATTTTCTTGTGGAAGTGACTGAATCTTTGTCCCCAGATGAATCATGGCACCTATCACAGGGCTGGCTCAGTAGCTGTTCATCTTTCTCCCTCACCCCTTCCTGGAGAATGCAAAACAGCCAAGTGCACAGGGGCGTGGGAGGCCAAATCAACTAAAGGTAAAAGGGATTTCGCGGACATAACTAAGTTGATGATCTTGAGGTGAGAGATTATCCAGGTGGGCCCAATGTAGTAACAAGGTTTCTTATAGGAGGGAGGCAGGAAGGTAAGAGAAACAGAGAATAGAAGGAGGTGGTTAGAGCAACATACTTGGAAGACGAAAGAGGCGGCCGTGAACCAAGGAATGCGGGCCTCCTCCAGAAGCTGGAAAAGGGATGGGAACAGAGTCTCCCATAGAGCCTCTGGAGAGAGCATGGCCCTGCTGACATCTGGACTGTGGTCCAGTGAAACCCGTTTTAGACTTTGTTTGGAGATAGGGTTTCACTCTGCCACTCAGGCTGGAGTGTAACGGCAGGATCACAGCTCACTGCAGGCTCAAACTCCTGGGCTCAGGCAATCCTGTCTCAGTCTCCTAACTAGCTGGGACTACAGGTGAGCACCAACATGCCTGGCTAATTTTAATTTTTTTTGTAGAGATGGTGTCTCACTATGTTGTCCAGGCTGGTCTTGAACTCCTGGCCTCAAGCGATCCTCCCAACTTGGCTGGAGGAGATCAAGGCTAGCGGGGTGGACTTTTTAGAGAAGGTGGACCCTTAACTGGGCCTCGAAGAATGTGCAGGAATTAGGGAGATGGGGAGAGGCCCCTCTAAAGAGGCAAAGCAATAGAGAAGGAGATGGTGGACATATTACCCCAGGCTGCGAAGGAAAGTATAGGATATATCAGCAGCTGGGTCCTGAGAGAACTTGCACAACTGCTTAAGAAAAACCTTGGAAGCCGGGCTCGGTGGCTCAGCCTGTAATCCCGCGCCTTGGGAGGCTGAGGTGAGTGGATTGCCTGAGCCCGCGGG
>NW_007249755.1:416435-442582 GCF_000164805.1 Carlito syrichta | reverse complement strand
CGGGTGTGGTAGCGCGCACCTGTAGTTCCAGCTACTCGGAAGGCTGAGGCGGAAGGATCGCCGGAGCCCAGCAGGTGAGGCTGCAGTGGCCAGGAGCGGCCACTGCACTCCAGTCTGGGCGACAGAGTGAGACTCCTACTCAAAAACAACAACAACAACAAAGAAAAACCTTGGAGACTCCAAAAGCTCGGTGGGGGAGGGAAGGAAAAGGCTAGAAGACAGTAGTAAACAATTCACCAATACATGGAAGGATTTCTCATTCGTTATCAAAGGAATGAGCATTAAAACAAGATGCAAATGTATGCCTATCAAATCAGCCCAGATTTAAGAAAATGATAATACACAATGTTGCCGAGGATGTGGTGAAACAAGTGCTCCCATTCATTGCTGGTGGGAGTGGAAATTAGTACAACCTTTGTGGAAAACAATTTGGCAACGTGTATTAAAAGCCCTGGTATGTTTATTTCCTTCAAGCCTGTGGTTCCTCTTCAGGGAGACTAGCAGGGAACTGTACATAGGGAAGCCTTTACATATGAAATACTCATTGCATCTTGGTGTATTCAGTAGAGCCACAACTGAAATGTCCAGAAGGGGAAGTAAATTATGGTATCTCTACCTAGTGAAATACTATGTATTCATTCAAAATAATGGTAATAAGAATTTATATTTGCTTCTATATTTTACATTATTAAGTGATTAAAGCAGGACATAAAACTATATATATAGAATAACCATAATACAAAGTCCTTTTTTGTAATTGTGGTTAAAACAAAACATAACATACATTTACCTCTTAACCACTTTTAAGTGTATGGTAATGTTAATGATAAGCGCATTGTCATACACCAGATCCCTAGAACAGTTCAGCTTGCATGACTAAACTCCAGACCACTGAACAACTCCTTCTTCCCCTCCCCTGAGTCCCCAGTGGCCACAATTCTCCTTTCTTTTTCTCTGATTACTTTGGACACTTCACATAAGTGGAATCTTTTTGTGATTGGGTTATTCCACTTAGCATAATGTCAAAATATTTTTTAAAGGATTAAAATGAAATATAACAAAACTTGTACTCTTTGGGTGGTGGGTCCAAGTATGGTTCTAAAACTTCTTTTCTGGCTGGGCGTGGTAGTTTGGCCTGTAATCCCAGCACTTTGGGAGGCCGAGGCAAGAGGATTGCCTGAACCCAGGGGTTCAAGACCAGCCTTGGCAACTTGGTGAGACCTCATCTCAACAATAAATCACAAAAACTAGCCAGATGTGGCATGCATCTGAGGTGAAAGGACTGCCTCAGCCCAGCAGACTGAGGTTGCTGTGGTCATGAGCGTGCCACTGCACTCCAGCCTGGGTGATAAGAGTGAGACTCCAACTCAAAAAAAAAAAAAAAAAAACAAGACCAGGCTCGGTGGCTCAGCCTGTAATCCCAGCGCTTTGGGAAGCCAAGGTTGAGTGGATTGCCTGAGCCTGCAGGTTCAAGAACCGTTAGGCAACTTGGCGAGACCTCATCTCTACAATAAATCAAAAATTAGCCAGGCGTGGTTGCGCGTGCCTGTAGTTCCGGCTACTTGTAAGGCTGAGGCGGAAGGATCGCTGGAGCCCAGCAGGTCGAGGCTGCAGTGGCTGGGAGCATGCCACTGCACTCCAGTCTGGGTGATAGGGACTCCAACTCAAAAAAACAAAACAAAAACCTTCTTTTCTTCATTTTCCTTTTTCCAAACGATTTAGGCTTATAATATTCTTTTAATAATAAAACAAGACTTATTTCTTTTTTAAGGGGAAAGACATAAAAAGAGGACACAAGAGGCCTAGGAAGTAGAATATTTTCAAACTTGTCACATCCTATAGAAGTGACAGCCTGGGATAAAGAAGACCCTGGCTCAAGGAAAGGCCCAACATGAGGTCCAAAGCATCCTAGCTTCCACCAGCCATTTTGCCCTCCCAGAAAGCCAGTTGCCTTCTGAGTAAGGCCTGAGAGCCAGGGCTGTAAAGGATGTCCTGGTTCTCTCCTCCTAGAGTCTACCACTCCTGGGTATTGATAAGATAGGGCCAGCTGACATTCCCTGCCCAAGACAACCGGTGATTCATTCTTCCCTCTCTCAGGGAATGTTAAATAGCTGTCTGCTCTGGCTCTCTCTAAACCCACTCAGTCAAACAGCCCTCAGGGACTTAAAGAAGTTGAACTCCACCCACTGCGTGCAGAGTTAAAAGGAGGGACTGACATTCATTTAAAAAGAACATTAGTGGGTATGAACCGGGAAATAGGTGGAGTGGACAAGAATGCCTCCACCCAGTACTGCTTTCTGGGTCCTCTGCTGCATCAGAAGATCCTTGCGGGCCCAGATCTTTTGTTGTCCAGCATACCGCCCTACAGTCCTGATTACAGGGTTGTAGTCCCCATTAAAGACTTCATTTTAATATTCACTCATCAGATGAACCAAGAGCATCCTATTATTTAGGCAAACAGCTCATTTGAGGTGTGGTGCATTCATCTTGGGAAATCACCAAGACACTGGAAAGTTACAGCAAGAGGCAGAGGGCTGATAGGGAGGAGGCCTCAGGAAGGGGAGCTAGAAAGGATGCTCCCTATTGCCTTCCATCCCGCCCTGCTCCCACGCCGCTACCTCTGAGCCTAGACTCCTCCACAGTGTGATGCCCACTTCCATCCCCGAGAAGCAAGAACGCAGGGAGGCTGAAGGACAGCCCACAGCACCCCTCCCATCCTATGCAGGTCAGCTGGAATAGAATAAGTACCGACTGCTACCCTCTCTGAACCAGAGCCAGGAACACTGAGTGGGAGGCCCAGCTCTGCCACTGTATAGGCTAAGTGACCTCGGGGTGAGTCATGTATCCAGAGTGCAACAGACTGTAATTATGTAAGGCAGTCCAAATTTTTGAATACTCATGTTTTGAGTTCTTAGAAACTTACAAATATCACCCAATTCCCACAGTGCCCAATGATGACAGGACTATTTTTATCCCCACTTTACAAAGAAGGAAGTCCAGATTCTGAGAGGTTTAGTAAATTTCCCCAAGTTGTAAGTGGCAGAGCTGGGCTCTGGACCAGCTCTGAGGACTTTACAACCCAGGCTCTGTCATCAGGCCAAGCTGCTTCCCACCCATGCATACCTGCAAAGCACTGCAGTGAAGCTCAAAAATGGGGTCATGTATGTGGAAGCATGCTGTGGACTCAAATGCACTGTATGACTGTTAAGCTTGCTGTGGAGACAGTCACGGGAGAGAGGAAGGGACTCGAAAATCTCATGACACCTACCACACCTGTATCTGTCCCTATGACCTTCTCAGTTCCCAAGAGGATGCTTGGCCCTTGGGCAGTCCATCCTTCCTGAGGTGGGCAGAAAGAAATTCTCCCTGCTCTGGAACCAAGAGCAGCTTCACACAAGGGCTGTGTCCCGTGGGCTCTCTGTGTTGCCCAATCACTTTATCCATTGACTGATGAGGCAGCCAGAGTATCTAATATGTGCTCAGCATAGTGCCAAGCCCTCTGCCCACACTGGTGGGCCTTTGCCCCATGAAAGCAGTTCAACTCCAAGGTCCTAGGGAAAAAGTCTGACTAGGGAAAGGCGTCTTTCAGTTGTCAGTGGAGATATAAATGGTGACAAAATCATGTGTGGTGTAGGTCTGGCTACTCAGCTGACTGACTCAGCTATATAATTCATCACCCTATTCATCATGGTTACTGAACAACTTCTCCGAAAAGCTGGGTGGCACAGCGATCAATCATATGGGCCCCAGATCTGGGGTGGAACCTGGCACTGCTTCTTTCTCATTGGGTATCTTTTTGCACCCAGGCTGGGGTGCAGTGGCACGCTTATGGCCACCCTAGCGCCGACCTGCTGGGCTCAGGTGATCCCTCTGCCTTAGCCTTCCAAGTAGCTGGAACTACAGGCACGTGCTACCACTAATTTTTTGATTGGCTAATTTTTATTTATTGTAGAGATGAGGTCTCGCCAAGTTGCCCAGGCTGTTCTCAAACCCGTGGGCTCAGGCAGTCCTCTAACCTCAGTCCCCCAAAGTGCTGGGATTACAGGCTTGAGTCACCATGTCCGGCCTCATTGGGTATCCTTAATTGTGTCTTTAATTTAATTTAATTGAACCACCTCAACTTTCTGATCCTCCCTTGCCATATGTGCAAAATGGGGCGAAGGCAACCCATTATAGGATTTCTGTGGGGAGTGGATAAGATGATGCAGGTAGAGGCTTCAGCACAGTGTCTGGCATTTAGTAGGTGCTCAGTAAATATATCTGTGTGTGGCCAGAATTATTGGGTGTGGGTGAGTAAGTAGGATAGATAAGAAAAAGGCCTGCCTTTAAGGATTATACATTCAGCATCAGGGGCAGAAAACTACAGAGCAATACTATATGACTGCACTTGACACTTAGTTCTATTTCATGTAATTCTTGTCCAACCAAGATCAGGCAATTAAAAAGTTGTAGAGTCAGGATTTGAACCCAGGTCTGGCTTACTAAAAGAGTGATATTAACTGATTTGGAGAAAAAGGATCAGATCCAGAGTTAGAAAACCTAGGAACGAGTCCTCCTTTTGGATCAATTTTCCTAGCTGTTAAATATTTTTAAAGCATTTGGAAACAAAGGTGTTGTGCACGTGACAAGTTGATAATAATGATCACATCCAGTGGTAGAAACCAAACAGGGTCCTACAGACAGGAGATTGCAGAGGCAAGGTCTGAAATCCTTGCTGACTTCTGAGCCTGTGCTCCCTCCCATATGCTGTGCCACTCTGCCAACCTTAAAGGATAGGAAATTCATCACAGGTCTGCCAATGAAACAACAGGTTAACCAACCATTCAGTGTTCTACTCTCAATAACTAGTTGAGAAATGGATGGATTTGTACTAGGGTAGTGGTGTCTCCTGGGTAACCTAATCGTGATATCAGGCAGTGATGAAAGGAGACAAGAAAAAATGTGTTCAGCCCTATGCTAAACTCCAGCATAAAGATGTCATGCCCTTTCTACACTTCCAGGCCTGAGGTGAGCCAAAGCAAACACCCATGCAGTATCTAGCCACACAAGCTAAGTTTTACTTTGTTGTTTTGTTTTGTTTTGTTTTGGTCGGAGTCTCACTCTGTCACCCAGGCTGGAGGGCAGTGGCACGCTCCTGGCCACCATAGCCTAGACCTGCTGGGCTTCGGGGATCCTTCCGCCTCAGCCTTCCAAGTAGCTGGAACTACAGGCGCACGCTACGACGCCCGGCTAGTTTTTTAAAATTTCTTGTAGAGATGAGGTCTTGCCAAGTTGCCTGGGCGGGTCACGAAAGTTTTACTTTGAACTGTAATTATTAAGACCTTGGAATCATACCTACCTGGTTTCAAAACTGGGTTCTGATACTTAGGGCCTGTGCAGTTGTGACCAAGTCACTTCACTCCTCTGAGTCTATAAAATGGAGATGAAATCTACTTAGGAATGTTGACCGATAATGATTGTTGCTGGGCTGTGAAAGGCAGGATGGGTTCCTGGCCCATCTGGGGGGACACTATAGACTTGTGGTTGACAATAGCAGAAAAAACAGGTTTTTAAAGAATTCAGGCTACTTTTATTCAGAGTTTTACTGAGGACTGCAACCCAGGAGAGTCTCTCAGAGAGTTCCAGAGCTCAGCTTATATACAGGTGGTAAAGGTGCTGCATGTACTCAGAAGTTACATCAAACCTGCTCAGAAGTTACTTCTGAGCGAAACCTCATCAAAGTATGGGTGTGAGGACATATGTGGTTATAGATTACAGAGGCATAATTATCAATCCTGTCAGGCATTATCTTATGTACAGAAAGAGCCAAAGGCTAGGAACATCGAACTTATCTTTAGTGAAAATGCAGCGATCAGGCAAGAGATGTGGGAACTTGTGCTCTCCCCCGCTTATCTTCTTCAGGGCCGGAGGGCTGCACCCAGTCACCAAGGCAGGAGATCTGTGAAATTCTGTTGACAAGCAGAATGAGCAAACAGAGTTTCTTACCTTGGCGACTTTGTCTCATACAGCTAAGAGGGGTCTTGTGTAACCCAAAGACCAGGAATGAATGCTAACTGTTCCGTCCTGACTGCACGAACCTGTGCAAGTTATTCAACTTCCCAGATCCCTCTGTTTCTTCTAAGAACAGAATGCAGTGACAGCAAGCTGGCTGGAGGAAGTGGGGCTTGTATTAGTAGACGGCAAAGGAAGACCGCGGAAGAGGAAGAGCAAAACTCTAGGGGCAAGGCCCCCAAGGGGTATACCTGGGATATTCGTCCAGACTAAAAAATATTAAAAAGAGTCTGGGGGGTGTCACCAGCCCTGCAGCAACCCTGTTGGGAACTCGTGTGGGAGACTGTCGGCGCATGAAAAGCACGTGTGCCCTTTCCTCCATAGACGAGGCCCAGGAAAGTCACTTTGGGGTCCTGAGTGTGAATTTCCAGTCCCCGGCCGCACTGCGCTGGATAGTGGCAGCGGGAGGCCCTGATTGGGTCCGCTTGCCACTATCCAGCATTGAGCTCTCCTATTGGACAGAGACTCGCGCCGACACACCCCTCTGTCTCACTTTGAGCCAATCAGCTGAGGCTGGGCTGCAGAGTCGCCCAGGGGACTGGGTTGACTCCGGCCATAGCCGGGAAGGAGCCGTTTTTTTTTTTTAGAACTGGAACCAGGACTCGCAGCTTGACCTGGCTCACTTCCCTATGTGCCAGCCCGTCAGGGTCATTTGCCCTCCAGATGGACTTGAGTCTGATCTTCACGCCATTTGAGGCAGCGGCCAGAGCTGGTGTCGTCTGTGGCCCTGAAACAAAATGAGGTCCACCCCAGAACCAAGATGGCGAAATCGCCTCACTCGTTACTTGGAAGCTACGCAAGACTTTATTGATGGCTACGCTGATGAAGCACCGAGAGGAACATCAAGATGTTCCAGACGCGGCCCATGTCCAAAAGGAGCATCTGCTTCACTGCAGAAATAAAGAGAAAGACGTTTGCAGAAATAGGTATAATACCAAGTAGAAGGTAACTATGCCTCAAAACAGATGGAAATATGGTGCTTTGGTGTCCTGGAAAGGCTCACTGTAGGTAGTAGCGTTGGAGCTCTGAAGCAGGAAGGATGAAGCGGACGGCTCTTTAGGATAATGCCTCACTCTGGCCATCACTGAGAGTTGGTGAAGAACTCACAGCCCTCACAAGGAGTAAGGAGCACCAGCTTTGGAGTTGCCCACTGGTTTCAAACTTCTGTTCCATTTTGTGGCATTGTGACCTTGTCCCCTCCCCGACGTCCTGGGACTGTTAGGAGGTTTAAATGAGATAATGAAAGCAGTGCAGTGTCTGGCATATAGAAGAGTGGTCATTATTAATTCTCAAGCAACTTACCACATGCCCTCAGATCAATACAGCACAAACTACAGAATCCACAACGACAGGACTGGAACTGTGTCCTCTTCTCATTCTCCTGTGACCTGCAATTCAACATAAATGGTAAGAAGAGAGAATGGAGCAGGCTGACCCACACAGGCTTTCACGCCACTCCGTATCTCACTGGTGGCCCAAGGTGAGGCAGGGAAGGCTCACCGGAATCCCTGAGGCTGGCCCTTCTCCTCACCTGATATCTGTCTTGTCTATGATGCTATCAGAGAATGTGCCCGGGCCTTCCTGGAGGCCTTGATCTGCAGCTGATCTTTCACCAGATGACATGCACCCCCTTCAAGGCTGAGGAAGGCAGAGGCTGACCCCTGCCCTCTGTGGCCTATCATTAGAAGGCAGTCAGCAGCCAAGGGACATGCAAAGGTTTCCAGCCCTTTAACCATTGATGTTTCTCAACTCCTTCCTCCCTCATCTCTCCCCCAGGCATCTTATGAACAGCAGAGATTTCTCACATCGTGTGACTCTGGCCCTTCCACAATTTAGGGCAGAATTTCATCACTGGTTGGTATTCCCCTTCCAGTTGTTTGTCACCATATTCTCATCTGTAAGAGGTATATTGTAAAGCCCCAGCAAGGAAAGAATTTGCAATTGCCTTTATTTTAATACTAACCTCAAAGTAATTATCTGTGGCTAGGTCTGCCTCCATGGGGTCATCAAGGACCAGATCTGTGTCTAATTCATCTCTGTGTTGCCAGAATTGTGTTTGAGAGCTGGTACAGGGTGGGTGCCCCACACATACTTGAAAGTGGATGAATGGATGGCACAGCTCACCCGTTTGGGCCTAGACACCTGGGAGCTCATATCCTAACAAGAACTGGCCCAGCATCTCATCCTCTGATCTAACCTAGGATACTGCTTGAAAGTCCCCCATGGGACAATTCATTTTTTAAAATTAATCATTTCTCTCTCTGGATTCCTGGAATTTGAATTCTCTTTTAAAGTCAGTTGATCAAGGCAGACAGCAGTCAGCCTCTCTTTGCTGCTGTATTGCCCATTGTTTCATCTTTAATAAACCTGCCTTAACCAAAAATAAATAAATAAAATCAGTTGATTAGGGTTTCTTAACCTGGTGTCTGGAGTCTGGAGGGTTTCAAGAGGGTCATGAGTCCTGTGAAAGGATATGCAGAATTTCCAGAAGTGTATAGGTATGGTTTCCTATTGGTGAGGGTTACAGCTGGCTTTCATCAGATTTCAAAAGGAGCTGTGATGAGAAAAGGCTAGAGGGCCACACCTGGAGACTTTCCCTGTAGTTCCTGGATCATCTGTAATCCTCCAGTGTTCATTTCACCAGCCCTGTTATTTACAGAGTGGGGGTGGCAGCACTCATCTCATAGGGTTGTCAAGATTCAAGGCGTTTTTGAGGTTATTCTAGTTGGACCAAGTGTCCTACACCCAGAGAACACACTGGAACTCCTTGGAAGTCTTTCCATTGCTCTTGAAACCCTCCTGTGACCCACGTGACCCTCCAGGCTCTTCTCACAGTTCCTATCTTCTCTCCCCTGCAGCCACAGCTCTTTTCGTCTTCGAGGAAGCCTTGCTTCTTTCCATGATTGGATCTTTGCACTTCCTGCACCCTCTTCCTAGAACGCTTTCTCAGAGGTGCCCTTCTTGCTCCCTCGGCCTGGGTAACTCTTGCTTTTCCTTCAGACCTCTGCTCAGTTATATGTTCTTCAAGGATGACTTCTCTGACCATCCTGACTAGACCAGAACCTTTCCTAACATCCCTTCAAAGCACTGTGAACTGCTTTGTCACACAGCCGGAGTCATGTTATGATTTTATGTTGATTTCTGTGATTCTTTATTGGGCATCTGGCACCTTCCTGAGAGGACCCGGGAAGGCAGGAGCCACATCTGTTTTTCTTCTCCATTCTGTTACCAGCACTTAGCACCATGTGTGCACATTATAGCTGCTAACTACACATGTGTTGGAATAACAAAACTCTTGTTTTCGCTTTCTGATGCAGCCCTGGCTGACAGTTTCTCTAATGTCTTTGTTTCTGTAATGTTCACCAGGAGGGCTTGTTCACGTGGATGGCGTGGGATGGTCATTCTGCGTGAGGACTCTGCATCAGAACTGTCTGAATTCAAATTCTAGCTCTGCCACCTACTAACTCTAGAACCCTGAGCAGGTTATTTAATCTCTCTGTGCCTTGGTTTTCCTCATCTGTAACTTGGGGATGATACGAGTGGGACCCCAGAATATCCAGAAATATCTTTTGGAGGGCAGACCCCTTGGAGTACAGGCCTCTCCTGCTAGTTAAGTGTTCTAGGAAACCATTGATATCAGTGTACCAGCTAGTGTTGAGAGCCTACCTTCGACTTCAGTGAATTTTTTTTTTTTTAAGACTCAATGCATTTTATGATGGGTGATTTACAAGCACAGCTGCCCACACCACGCTGAGTGTTCAGCAGTTTTTGACCAAAAACAGCTTGATTCCCCTGCCCCACCCTCCCTATTCACCTGATCTCATCCTGAGTAATTTTTTTTGTTTGTTTGTTTCCCTGGATGAAAAAAGTCTTCAAAGGGAAATGTTTTGCTGATGTGAAAGAAGTGAAGGTCGGTGGCTCAGCCTGTAATCCCGCACCTTTGGGAGGCTGAGGTGAGTGGATTGCCTGAGCCCGCAGGTTCGAGACCGCCTGGGCCGTGAGATGTCATCTCTACAATAAATCAAAAAATCAGCCGGGCGTGGTAGCACATGCCTGTAATTCCGGCTACTTGGAAGGCTAAAGTCGAAGGATCGCCAGAACCCAGCAGGTCGAGGCTGTGGTGGCCGGGAGCGGCCACTGCACTCCTGTCTGGGTGACAGAGTGAGACTCTAACTCAAAAAAAAAAAAAAAAGAAGTGAAACAAAAAACAGCAGAAGCACTAAAAGGCATGAAAATTGATGAGTTTCAAAAACTGTTTTGAGCAGTGGAAAAAGCATCTCGATAGGCGTATTTCATCAAACGGAAAGTACTTTGAAGGTGACTGAAATTTAAACGTGAGAATAAATACTAATTTTTTATAAATCAGTTTTTGGTTTTGGGGTCCCCCCATAAGAGTGCCTACTCATAGAGTACTTGTGAGGAGTTGGTGAACTCATACATAGTGCCCAGCATGTGGCTGCCATTATCAGCATAGATCCAAGTTTCTCCTACATTTGGAATATTGATACTAAATACTTGAATGCATCTCAAATTTAGGAATCATCGTTTCTTAGACTGATTCACTCTGTTTTCATTGACTGAGCTGGCACAAGTGGCAAGGCAATGGCAAAGCCACTGCTGAGATACAGATCCTGGGGATGCACTACACTGATTGGTGGAAGGAACCACTCTTTCCCAAACTCCAACTTCCCTCAGATGATTCAAATCTTAGTTTCAGCAGAGTGACAAATGGATCTTAGAGTTTGCTTACTATGATATGAAACCCCAAATATTACATAACCATGTGCAAGCCAGGGTCTTGAAGGGAGAATGCATTAGTGCCCTGATTCTTCAGCATGATAAAGGCCTAGACTTCTCCTTTGAGCCAGGAAAGGAACTAACATTTGCTGAGCATCTACTGTATTCCTGGTACTTTGCAAACATCATTGTCGAGTTTACTTCCCATGTCAACCCTAAATTTTGAAAACGAGGAAAGTAAGTCTCAGAGAGGTTAAGCTATGTACTCAAGGTCAAACAGTAAGAAGACTAGGATTCAAAAATAAGAAGTCTGATTCCAGAATTCCTGTTCTTTCCACTCTGAGACTGGGCACTTTAGTTAGAAAATGCTCTGAAAGTTTCTTGGTGATAATGGAATAGTTCTGTATCCTGATACACAAATCTGTACATGTGATAAAATTTCAGAGAAACACACATGTACATGAGCACACACAGAGTACATATACTGTAGAAACCTGTAAAACCCAAGGTTTATTTTTGAATTGAGCCTTGCTTGTTGTACCAATGCCAATTTCCTGGTTTTGACTGTGTGCTGTGGTTGCATAAGATGTTATCATTGGGGGAAGCTGGGTGAAGGTTACAGGAGAACTTTCTAAGCTACTTTTGCAACTTCTTGTGAATCTTAAAACTACTTAAAAATAAAAAGTATTATTTGTTGAAAAAACAAAACTGACCATTAATAAAGGTTTACTAAAGGGGGAGTTCAGGTTGGCAAATGAACAACGGACTTTCCAGTCTCACAGTAGATCTCTTGGGCTGGGGGTTGGGAGAGTTGTAGAGGCTGAGGAGAGGCAGTCCTGCCCCTGGCATGCCCACACCCATAGGACCCACAGCACTGTCCAGCGGACAGCTTTAGGGTGGTGTGACTGACAACCATGCTCACCAGTAAGACACACTCTGATTGGCCGATCCAATCTGAAACCAGCTTGTACCAGCTCTCAGAACCAATTGCACGCATCTCTCCCCAACTCAGACAGATAGCTTGAACCTAGCCATGGAGGGAGTCTTTAGAACAAACAAATCAGCTTCCTGTGTGGCCTCAAACAAGTCCCTTCACCTCTCTGAGCTCTCAGTTTCTCCATCTGTAAAAGGGGATAATAATCCCTCTTTCAAATAATTGTTCTGAGGTATAAATGAGTTGTAGAAGATGTGTCCCTGCCTCCAAGGGGTCCCTGTCCTGTTGGCGACATAAGACAAATCCACCCAGATCAATGAGAACTTAGTTTCCTGAAGTGTGACACAGGAGGTGATTTTTAGTTAGTGTTCAAACTAATATATTCTGTTAATATTTGCATATTTATGCATTTATTTTAAGGTACCTTAGGAAAAAATCATAGCAATTACACCCCAAGAGTTCATGGATACTATCGCTAATAATAAAATTTAAGTGAATTGTTTAAAATATAACTTGAAAATGTTCGGTAAATAAAATACAGGCTGGGTGCAGTGGCTCATGCCTATAATCCCAGCACTTTGGGAGGCCAAGGCAAGAGGACTGCCTGAGCCCAGAGGCTCAAGAACAGCCTGGACAACATGGTGAAACCTTGTCTCTACAATAAATAAAAAAAAATTAGCCGGGTATGGTAGCACGCATCTGTAGTTCCAACTACTTGGAAGGCTGAAGCGGAAGGATTGCCTGAGCCAAGCAGGTTGAGGATGGGTTGGCAATGATCATGCCACTACACTCCAGGCTGGGTGACAGAGTGAGATGCCAACTCAAAAACAAAACAAATCCTTCTCAAAATGGAGGTTCTCGGCTCCTTCCATTCTGATGCTGAGGATGATGGGTCAGGGATGCAGAGAGGAGACGGGCTTCAGACACAGAGGACCTGACCACAGTTCTCCCTGTATACCAACACGGGAGGCTGCAGGACTGAGGGCTCCAAGAGTGCCTGCTTGACCATTGACAAGGTTGTTCCAGAAGCTATCAGATCTCTGAGGGTGCTTTGGGCTGGAAGTAACAGAAACAGTGACTCAAAGTGGCTTAAACAAGGAGGGACTAGATGGGCCTTAGAACAGGAAGTCTAGAAGATGGGCGGGTCTGGGGGCTGGCCCCACAATGTCTCTGAGGTCCCAGGTTCTTCCTGCCTCTCTTCTCTGCAGTACACAGTGTTGGTCCCACCTACGACTGGCTCCTCTTGCAGCCTCTGAAGTGGCCTTCTGGATTCCCTGCCTCCTCTGGCCTCCTCTGGTCATGTGCTCCCTTCACAAATGGAGGAAGAGAGAGAGCCTCTTCCTCAGCCATCAAACAAAGGTCTTCCTTTCAGTCTGATTGGGACAACTTGGGGTCACCTGAGCCAATAACTGTTGCTCGAGGAATGTCATCCTCTGCTTGACTAAAACCTGGGTTTCTGAGCCCATCTCTGGAGAGGAGGCACCATGAGTGGCTTGAACTAATCTGGGCTGAGGAAATCTCCTCTGACAGTCTTATTGCTACTCACCAATGGGAGAGGATGGAACAGTGGAGAAACAGCCACGATGTTCATCATCATCATTATTACTGTGGCAGGTATTGATGATCACCAGGCTCACTTCCTCTTCTTCCCGGGCACACAACTGGACTATATTTCCCAAACTCCCCCACAGCCAGGCATGGCCGCATGACAGTTCCAGCCAGAGGAACACAGGTGGAGGTGATATGTACCACTCAGCTGCCTTGAATAGAAATGTTTCTAAGGCAAGGGCCAGCAGACTTTTTCTGTAAAGGGCCAGATAATAAATATTTTAGACTTTGCAGACCACATACAATCTCTCTTACATCTTCATTTCTTTCTCCTTCCTCTGCCCTCCTGTTCTCCTGTTGTTAACCCCTCTCCCTCCTCCCCTAACCCCCCTCGCCCCCACCCCTCCTGCACATTGCTTCAAGGTCTAAGGCCATTTTTAAAAGGCTGCTGGCTAGATTTGTCCCACAGGCTATAATTCACAGCTCCTATCCTAGGCTGACACTGGGAACCACACGTTGAAGATGGCAGAGGCATAAGCTGGAAGGAACCTGGGTCCCTATATCACCCCATGAAAAGTCCCCAAACAGAGCACCCTCATGTGAGTATAATTGGTATGAAGAATGAACTTTTTTTTTTTTTTAGTTGAGGTCTCACTCTGTTGCCCAGGGCTGGAGTGCAGTGGCACGATCACAACTCACCACAGCCTTGACCTCCTGGGTTCAGGCGATCTTTCCATCTCAGGTTCCCAATTAACTGTGACTACAGATGCATGCTACCATGCCCGGCTAATTTTTTTTTTTTGGTAGAGATCAGGTCTCCCAATATTACCCAGGTTGCATTCTTTTTTTTTATTGTGGTAAAATATACATAATATGAAATGTACTATTTTAATCATTGTTAAGTGTATAGTTCAGTGACATCAAGTACATCCATACTGTTGTGTACTCATCACCACCATCCATTCACAGAACTCTTCATTTTGTAAAACTGAAACTCTCTACCCATTAAATAATCACTCCCCATCTCCTCCCACTCCAGCTCCTGGCAACCACCATTCTACTTTCTGTCTCTATGAATCTGAGTACTCTAGGTACTTCATAAATGGAATCATACACTATTTGTCCTTTTGTAATTGGTTTAATTCACTTAGCATAATGTTTTCAAGGTTCCATGTTACAGCGTGTGTCAGAATTTCTTTTCATTGTTTTATTCAATTTTATTTATTATTATTATTTATGATTTTGTTTGTTTTTGTAGAGATGCAGTCTCGCTATGTTGCCCAGGCCGGTCTTGAACTCCTGGGCTCAAGCAGTTCACCAGCCTCTGCCTCCCAAAATGCTGAGATATTAGGCATGAGCCACTGTACCCAGCAGGATTTTCTTTCATTTTTAAGGATGAGTAATATTCCATTGTGTGATGTGGTGCATGTATGTATATGTGTGTGTTTCTAGCTTTTGGCTATTGCAAATAATGCTGCTATGAACATTGGTGTATAAATATCTGTTCACATTCCTGCTTTTAATTCTTTTGGGTCTATACTCTGTAGAATAATTTGTTGTTTTAAGTCTCTGAGACCTTTTAGAATTTATTTTTTGCAGTAGCAAGTGTTGACAAATAAAATTGCTATTAACATCATCATCTTAAACCATTTCTTGAGCACTTACTGTGTTCCAAGTACTGAATCAAGGCCTATTTATAAATTTTCTCATATAATCTCATTTAATCTACAAAACAGATGCCACTTTAATCCCATACTTATAGATGAGGAAACTGAACCTTGGGGAAGTTAAATGAATTGAATGATCTCTGCCCTTGAGTAACTCACAGGCTTGTATGTAAGAGAGAAGAAACAGACAATTAGAAGACAGAACAATAAGATGTATGAGAGACACAAAACCAAAATGTCTTGAAAGTCATTTTTAGCTCAGGGAGAAACAGAGTAGGCAGTAATCAAAGAAAGTAAACCATAAGCTGAGCGCCAAGAAAGGAATGAGTGTTGCTAGATGAGGGACTGAGGAAGAGGGATCAGGCAAACGGGTCAGCATGTGATGAAAAGGTCCAGAGGTGAATTAGAGAATGTGATTTATATGGAAAGCTGCCAGGTTGACCAAATTCCAACCCAGGTCTGTGGGCTCTGAAGCCGGTGTTTAACCACAGGGTTGTCCTGCCCCCCCGAATGAGGAAGAGAGAAGGGAGTAAGGAAGAGGAGCCATGTTTCTGAGATTCCTTCCAAGCCGAAGGCTGAAGTTTTGTGATAGCCTGAACCAACCTCCATTCAGATACCAAGCAGGATCATTTTTCATCATTCTCAGAAAACATAGGCAGCAAGAATCGCAACCCCTACACACTGGTCTTCCCGTCATCAAGTGTTTTGTGAGTGTGCGTTCACACACACCAGCCCATTTGTGAGTTCAGATTACCCTCCCCAACTCTTGGGGGTTTGGCCTGCATGAGAAGAGTCCCTCCAGGCCTGCCCTGGTACCTTAGGTCCATTAATATTCAACACAGAAACCTGCCTGGACCTGGGCTCAGGCCCAGTAAATGTGTCTACAATTTTTCCTCATCTTCCAAAGGTCTCAAGGCAGGATGAAGGACCAGCCCAGGGCTGCATCATTCTATGTGGAGCCTACAGGAAGTGGGCAGCTCCTACCTCTTGTCTTGGTTATCCTTCCTCAACCTTGCCTCAGCCAGGCCCCTGGGCTTCCCCGCCCTTCCGCAGACAGGTGTTCAGGGGCAACCTCCAAAGTGTCCCACCATTCCTCTTCCCAGGGAGCACCACTAAGACCCACTGAGGGCTGCTGTGCTCAGCAAGGGTTCCAAGACCTTTCCCATATGTTGGCTCTTCCAATGTCATAACAGCCCTGTCTGCTAGGCATTATTCATGTCATCATCCCCATTTTAGAGATGAGAAAGCAGAGTACATAAAGGAGGGTGGCCTGCCCAAGGTGGGGTTCCAACAGGCTGTCTTGGCTCTGGAGTTTGGGCTGTCACCCTACGTGCCATCTTGCCTCTGCAGGGTCCCTCTAGATTAAGGCAGGGGCCAGAGAAGGAGTATTTGAAGCTTTCGGACTTGACAGATCTGAATTCCAGCCCCAGCTCCTTTATTGTACCTGTGTCACCTCAGACAAGTCACTTAACCTCTCTGGGCCTCAGTTTGCTGATCTGTAGAGTGGAGATCACAATGAATGTCCCCCTGGGATTGTTGTGAGCATTAAATTAGATGACAAAGTGCCTGGTACACAGAAGGTACTCAATAAATGGTGACCCTTACTAAAGAGTACACAGTTCATCCGATGTAGATCTTTACAAGATGGCATTGCAGATCCAGACCTTTCCTTGGTAGCCGGCCTTAAGGTCAGGAGCCAGCCTGGTGCTTGGGAACATGCTCTAGGGCAAGCTTTAGGAGCCCTGAGATGGAGCTCCAGTTCCATAACTTATTGCTGTGGGGCAGAGTCTGCTTGACCACAAGCTGGATTGTCTCTCCCCATAAATTGGGGAAGAGGGTTAGGGTCAGTCCCAGCTCTGGAATTCTGGGGTTCCTTGAGGTAAGATAGACTCATTCAGTCATTTGACAAACACTAAGTGCCCACAGTGAAAGAGGCACTGCCAAGAAATAACAACAACAACAAAAATCTAAGACAGAATTTTTCTCCATGAAGAGGGAAGAACATTTGCTGGAAAATTGCTATTTTTCACCATTAAAATCAATGTGCAAGTAGATATCCATATGTAAAAAACAAAAACAAAAAAACTTTGGTCCATATCTCATACCACATATATAAAAATTAATACAAAATGGATCCTAGACCTAAATGTAAAAGCTAAAACCATAACACCTCTTGAAGAAAACACAGGAGAAAATCGTTGTGACCATTAATTAATGAAGTATTTCTTAGGTACCAAAGATATAATCCATAAAAGAAAAATTGATAAATCGGTTTTCATCAAAATTAAAAATTTCTCCCGGGCTCGGTGGCTCAGCCTGTAATCCCGCGCTTTTGGGAGGCTGAGCTGAGTGGATTGCCTGAGCCCGTGGGTTCAAGACCCACCTGGGCAACTCGGTGAGAACTCATCTCTACAGTAAATCAAAAAATTACCTGGGCATGGTAGCGCACGCCTGAAGTTCCAGCTACTTGGAAGGCTGAGGCAGAAGGCTCACTGGAGCCCAGCAGGTTGAGGCTGCGGTGGCCAGGAGCATGCCACTGCACTCCAGTCTGGGTGACAGAGTGAGACTCTAACTCAAAAAAAAAAAAAAAAAAAAATTTAAAAACTTCTGCTCTTCAAAAGACACCGTTAAGAGAGTGAAAAGACAAGCTACAAAATCAAATCAAATGTTTGCAAATAACAAAATAAGATACAAAAATTTAAAAAATGCAATAAAAATTAAAATATAGCAAAAATAATAATATGAAAAAGTAAGATACAAACAAAATGTTTGCAAATTGTATAGCTGATAAAGGACTTTTATCCAGAATATATAAAGAATTCTCAAAACTCAATGATGAGAAAACAGACATCCCAACTGAAAAAGGGCAAAAGATTTGAACAAACACTTTATCAAATAAGACACTAAGATGGTAAGCACATGAAAAGATACTCAACATAGAATTGTGAAAATTAAAAAGAAAAACTATACCAAGTGTTAGAGAGGATAAGAACAAGTGGAATTCTCACACACTGTTGGTAGCAATGTAAAATAGTACAACCACTCTACAAAACAGTTTGGTATTTCTTTAAAAAGCTGAACAATATACGAGCCATATGATCCAGCTATTCCATTCCAAGGTTTTACCTGAGAGAAATGAAAGCTTATGTCTATGCAAAGATTTTTATGTGAATATTCATAGTAGCATTATTTGTCATAATCTCAAACTGGAAACAACCCAAATGTCCGTCAACTGGTGAATGGGTAAACAAATTGTGATAGATCCATACAATGCAACACTATTCAGCAATAAAAGTTAATGAGCTACTGATACGCGCACCATCATGGATGAATCTCAAGATAATTACGCTGAGTGAAAGAAGCCAGACAAAAGAGAGCACATGCAGTGACCTAGCATTCTAGGAACCATAATCAGTTGCACCACAGTGGCAGAAAGCGGATCAGTGGTGGCCTAGGGATGGAGAGAGAGGGCCAGTAGGGGAAGGAGCGAGGGGTTTCCAGAGGGCTTTCGGAGGTGATGGATATGTTCATTGTCTTGATTCTAGCGATGGTTTCACAATGTGTAAAAATTTAGGAAGGTGGGCTGGGCTCGGTGACTCAGCCTGTAATCCTAGCACTTTGGGAGGTCAAGACAAGTGAATTGCCTGAGCCTGTGGGTTCAAGACCAGCCTGGGCAACTTGGCAAGACCTCATCTCTACAGTAAATCAAAAAAGAAGTCGGACAAGGTAGCATGCACCTGTAGTTCCAGTTACTTGGAAGGCTGAGGCAGAAGGGTCGCCAGAGCTCAGCAGGTCGACGCTGGGGTGGCCGTGAGCGTGCCAATGCACTCCAGCCTGGGTGATGGAGTGAGACTCCAACTCAACAAAAAAATTTAGGAAGGTGTACATTTCAAATAGGTACAGTTTAATCATATGCCAACTATACCTCAAAAGCTGTTAAGAAAAATTGAAGTACAAAACTAGAATTAGTAGTAACAAGAATGATAGTCCACATATGTTAGGACTGAAATGTATTACACTTAAAAAGCACCTTATAAGATAGTAAATATAATAATGTTTTAAACACACACACTAATTAATCTGGTAGACTATTTTATGATTACAAATGTACACAGACCCTTCGTCCCAGCAGTCTAACCTTTAGGGATTCATCTTTCAGAGAGAAAAAGAAACAGTACATAAGATGAGACTACGATTTGTAGATGTTCGGGTTGTTCACTGCACAAGAACACCAGACTGAAAGGACACGTGGAGCCATCCATTGCCAAGCTGCCTGCTTTGTTACAGGCTGGTGACTACCTGGAGGAGCCTCATTTGCTAATTTGCACAAAGGTACTATATAGACTAGTACAGCCCAGTTGTTAGAGACATCTATATATATATCTATGTATATCAGGATGATTATTGTAACTCTGTAGCAATCATTGTAACAAATCAGAAGTAGCCAGGAAGTCTATAAATAAGGGAGGGGATGAGTAAAGCAGGTCCAACCATATAATGAAGAAGTATGAAGTTATTAACAAGGATGAGATAGTCACAAAAGGTGTCCTAGAGAGAGGTCCAGAAAGAATGTTCAGTGAAAGAAGCAAACTGTGGAGTGCTGTGCTCGGAGTGACTGTAAGCTCCCCACGCAGTAATCCCCTTTATTTTTCTTTCCCTTGTGTTTCTCTGAACATCTTCCATGTTGATAGTTGCACGTAATGAAGCCAGCCCTGATTGCTTTTAGGTCTTCAGTTAATAGAAGACACAAATCTCACACATAGAGACTCTTCTGTGTGTATATAATAAGATTTTAAAGACAAAAGGAACATATTTACATAAATATATATGATGTATGTATGTTTGAAGGGACTTAGAGAATGTTTACGTCAGTGTGTTGGAAGGTTTACGTCAGTGTGTTGTTTGTACTTTATTTTGCATTTTATTTCGGAAGACTGTTAACCTTTTTTTCACACACTTCACCATTGCTTGACGTGTTACAATGGGCATATATTATTTTTGTAATTAACAAAACAAATGGGTATGCAGGAGTTCCTTGTACTATTTGTACTACTTTTCTTTAAGTTGGGAATTACATAAAAATGTAAACATTTAAAAACAAAGCAAAATACAGGCCGGGTTTTGTGGCTTAACCTGTAATCCCGCGCTTTGGGAGGTTGAGGTGTGTGGATTGCCTGAGCCCGCAGGTTCGAGACCCGCCTGGGCAACTTGGTGAGCCCTCATCTCCACAGTAAATCAAAAAATTAGCCAGGCATAGTGGCGTGTGCCTGTAGTTCCAGCTACTTGGAAGGCTGAGGTGGAAGGATTGCTGGAGCCCAGCAGGTCGAGGCTGCAGTGGCTGGGAGCGACCACTGCACTCCAGTCTGGGCGACAGAGTGAGACTCCAACTCAAAAAAAAAATAAAAACAGTTTGGGTTTTTTCCAAGAAATTAAATACTAAAGCAGTGGAAATCCCTTCCTAAACTGCTAATTAAATAGAAATGTCCCACACAAATATATTCAGATGAAAGAGGGAAGGGTGAGGGGATTTGGATGTGACTTTTCTTTCAGCCTAGGGGAAGCCAAAGCCCTTCTTCACTTGATAATGCACAAACAACGGATTTTTGGAGTAATATTTTTTAAATTTTTGATTAAGAGATACATGTGCAGGCTTGTTACAGAGGTGTATTGTGTGATGGTGAGATTTGGGCTCATATGGAGCACGTCACCAGGTGGTGGGCATGGTGTCTAGTGGGTGGTTTTTCAACTTACCCACTCTCCCCCCTTTTGGAGTCAACCATGAGGATTTTTAAATGGTGACCCACGACTCCTACACAGAGGCTATGGAGGTCCGTGGCCCCCTGACATTTTGAGAAGATGGTAACGTGCATTGTATATCTTGTGTGTGTCCTTATCTCTTCTCAGATTCTCAGAGCGTCTGTGACTGAAAAGAGGTTCAAATCCAGAATTTTACTTTATCTTAAATTGTAGCATTTGGACATAGATCTCAGCAAGCCAGCCTACATGCCAAAAACCCTAATAGGCAGGAGGGACACGATGATTTTTATTAATATATTCGTTATAAAAAATACATGACAAAAATGAGAAAAACTTAGAAAGTCATAATATCTGATATTACAATCTTTTCACTTTCTTCTTTTGTTCATTTCTACTCTCTAAATGTTCTACAATGAACATGTATTATTTTGGCAATAATAAAATGTTATCATGAATGCATACATTAGTATAAATACAAACATAGGTATAGGTTGGTGTATAGACAAAAGAGTGAGAGAAACCACACCCAAAATACTGCAGTGTTTATGCCTGAGTGGTAGGATGGTGGGTTCATACACTTTCTTCTTTGGATTTACCAGGAGTTCTTAATTTTTCTTTATTACTTTTAGAATCGAGGAGAAGTTATTTTGAGGCAATAAGAAATCACCTCCCTCCTGTTGACCTTTTAAGACCTTTTTTTCTACCCCCACAACTGCCACCCCCTCTTCCAGCCTCACTCCCCCCACATACATATAGCTTTGTTTGGGGAAGACAGGGGAACCAAGAAGAGGAAGGCTCGCCCAGGCATGCTAGGGCTGCCTTTCTTTCGGGGCCTGGCCCCTGAGTCACATGGGAAAATCTTAAACACATACTTCAGACACTTTCTCTCCCACCGCTGCACTCTCCTGGGAGAGTAAAAAGGTTGAAAGGACAATCTAAGAGCTAGGATAGATGAGGTTCAGATGGGCCTAAGGGTGGGGGCTTTCCCAGGTTCAGAGATTTTTCTAGCACAAGAGAAGTAGGGTGGAGATGGGGAGATTGGGCTCTGAGGTCAGGCTGCTCGAGTTCCAATTCTAGTCCTGCTACTTGCCAGTTATGCGACTTCAGGTCTGGTTCCTCAATCTCTCTGAGCCTCAGTTTCCTCATCTGCAAAATGGTAGTACCAATAAGGAAGTTGTGTGACATGAGGACATATTAATAAAGCATCGCACAAATGTGAAATAATGCACATTTCTATTCTATAAATGAAAAATTTACCAAAACCTGCATAATGTCAGAGCAGGCAGACAATCTGTAACCTCCTCACTCCTCTTCCACAGGGTTTTACCACTTTGGCTGGTCAACAAACCTGTGAGCTGTTGGGATCAGTCTTGAGTTATGAGAATCTGAAAGGACATTAAAGCCTTAAAAAGGCTCTTGCATTGTAAAAAGTTCATCCTGTAGCTCACAGAATTGAAACATTTCAATGATGCACTGTACATCCAGCACCCAGGTTAGTGCTTGGCGTAAGAAGGGTGCCTTATGCAAATATCTGGTCCAAAGGCAGCTTGGCCTCCTGCCCCAGGACCTGGAAGCCACCTTGAGACCCCATCCTTCACTGCAGGCCTCAGCTCCCATATAGAAGGGTCGCTGGAGTTCTCCCAGCTAGGTTCCCATCTGATTCTCACCCCGGAAACAGAATGTCAATGGGGGGTGGGTGGGTGAGGGCTTGTAATGAAATTGTGAAATGCCTGCTGGGCCAGGAAGTCGTGTCCCAGCAACAAGTCAGAAGTGAGAACCGGATCATTTGGTGTGTGACCCTCAGATGCTATTCCCCCAGCCCAAGAAATTCCTCTTCCTCCTTGCTCAGGGGCTCTTTCTTGTCACTCACTTACATATCACCTCCTCCAGGAAGGCGCCCTAGCTCCCCTCTCCCCAGTCTGAGTCAGGAGCCTCCCCAACTCCACTTACCCCATCCCAGCACTTAGCAGAGTGAACTCCAATCCCCTGTCTGCTTGCTCAATGCTGCACTGCCCCAACCTCCCCGCCAAGTAGACTGAGAGCTTCGAGTTTTACCGTGTCTCTGGCATCTAGCACAGGACTGAGTGGGCCCTCAACAGTCAGGTACGTGAGTAAACTCCTGAGTACACAAGTACATGAGTAACTTGGCGCAACTTGTGGGGCAGAGGTTAAGAATCTGGGCTTTGGATCCACACAAACTGGATCCAGTCCCAGCCCTGCAGCTTGGAAGGTGGACAAGCCCTTTCCTCCCTGGGTCTTGTTGTCCTCATGGATAAAATGGAAATAATAACAATCCCCCAAACACATGTTGTTGTGAGGGTTAAATGCAACAGGCACAGGAAGAAATTAGCACAGTCTGCACACAGCAAGCACCCCATTAATGCCCTCGGTACTCTAGATTCCTCAGCTCCTAAAAGCCTGGCAGCTGGGACCCTCTGCCTTTCCCCTCTGGAATGTGGGGACAATGGAGAGGCTGCCTGGGGTGGGGACAAGCTCCTGCTGAGAGAAGGGTTGAGACACTGGCCTCATCCAGGCTCACCCTTCTGGGCCTCAAAGACTGGGGCTCTCTCCTTACCAAAATTAGCCTATCGCACCCTGTGAAACTCAGGTGGGTGACTCAGAGGCAGGCGGGCCACCTCAATTGCTGTTCCCAGGGCTGGGCTCATGGGCAAGGCGAGGCGTGGGCCCTCCACACACTCACCTGTACCCCCACAGGACTCCAGGCAGCAGGAGTACCCTGCCTCCCTCTCCGAAGAAGTCAGGGCAGCCCACCCTCCCCTTCTCCTCTCTTCTCTTATTCCCACTCGTCTGGCTGGTTGCTTTCTTGCCCGAGGTGAAACGTGAGATCTGTCATTAGAAATTACCACAACTGTCTAGCAGCTGACAGCGGCAATGCCTTGAGGAGAAGGGAGGGTGGGGTCCGTGGGCCGGGCTCTGGGCACCAACATGCAGTGGGCTCTTCCCCAGCCCCTTCCTCCACTGCCCTCCCTGGACAGCAGAGACAGATGTTTTCCCACCCAAAACATATCAGCTGTTTCTGGAAATAATCTGGGAGGACAACATCCCTGAGTCCCTTTGAAACTCTGATTTCTCTTCAGAGTGAATAAATCATTCACTTTTTATTAAAGACCCTTTGAGGGGGGTCACAAAGTCAAAATGATTTTGATAATTGTACTGAGGTGTTATCTTTTTCACTCTCATTCACTCCTGAGTATACAGTGGAGTTTTCCAGAAGCTCCATGACATGAGACATTGCAGTAGATTGAGCTCAAGAGTAGATACCAGAATCCGGTTGTCTTTCATGAAACTAGACATTGGTTTCATAGAAAACATAAAACAATGCCACGCCTCTGAATTTTTTGTTTAATTTGGAAATTTTCATTATTTCTTATAGAACTATGTTTTCATGTTAACATGTGATGAGTTTATTACCCTTACTTTTAGATCAGAGTTTCTTTACCTCAACACTCTTCACATATGGGGCCAGATCATTCTGTTTGTGAGGGACTGTCCTGCACACTGGAGGATGTTTGGCAGCGTCTGTGGCCTCTACGCACTAGATGCCAGTGGCATGGTTCGTCGCCAGCTGTGACCAACAAAAGTGACTCCAGACATCGCCAAGTATGTCTTCCACTCCTTCACTACTACCTCCTATTCATCCTTCAAGAATCTATCCTCGCTCCCTCTCTTCTTCAAAGTCCTTCTTGCCCATGGGAGGGAGAATTTCCCCCAAAGAACCGCTTCTTTAAAAGAATTAATAAAAATATTTTTAAGATTTCTCAGTTTAAGTTTCTAATATGACAATCAGCAATGATTTTTAAGAGTGTAAATGGTCCCAAGACTAAGAAGTTCAGAAACCATTGCCTGAAGTGACACCCAAGGCATCATGGGCTTATAGAGAGGGACAGACGTTTTCCCTGGCCTGTTCCCGCAGAGGAAGTCCCTCCTCACTGAGTGACTGTGGGAGGTGGGAGTCAGCCTTTTCAAGCGGAGAGGACTCTGTTTTGTTCCCCTTAAATAACATTTATTTTCCTTTTTCTTTCTTTTTTTTTTTGAGTTGGAGTCTCACTCTGTTGCCCAGACTGGAGTGTAGTGGCCACTCCTGGCCACCGCAGCTTCGACCTGCTGGGCTCCGGCGATCCTTCCGCCTCAGCCTTCCAAGTAGCTGGAACTATAGGCGCATGCTACCACACCCGGCTAGTTTTTGATTTATTGTAGAGATGAGGTCTCGCTGCCCAGGCGGGTCTCGAACCCGTGGGCTCAGGCAATCCACTCACCTCAGCCTCCCAAAGGCGTGGGATTACAGGCTGAGCCACCAAGCCCAGCTTCCTTTTCCAAAATAAAATCAAATCAGCACATACTTTGTGTGGAAAACATACAAAAACACAAGGAGGTAAGAAGTAATCTCCAATTAGTCCACCACTCATGGAATAACTACACTTAAGAAACTGAGTCTCTACCAGGCTCTGGCACCAACATGATGACACTGGGCACTGCAAGATGGCTTTCTCCCCCAGCTCAGCTGGGGAAGTTTCTTCAAGAGAGTTTCTGAGGTAAGTTAAGTGAACTCTCTGCTATGCAGTCGGGAGGCTGAGCATGCAGTGAGGCTTCGGGAGTGACTGAAAAGCCAGGTGACTCACACCCCAAAGTCTAGTGACTCACACCTGCCCTCAAAGTCCCCTGGACCACTGGTTGGTGCCTGAAAGCTCAGCGTCTGAGTGGCATTCCTGTAACTCAGGCCTTTACTCGCTGATAGCCCTCCAAGGGGTCATCGCAATCTCCCTGCTCGGAGCCCTCTGGGTCTCTCATTACCTACAAGTTGAAGTCCTGCCACATTTCCATGAGTATATTAACTCAGGCAAAAACGTTTCCAGTCATTGTCTGTTTATTGTGTACCTATCCCTGGGCTAAGTGCTTTTCAGATCATAACTCATTTAATCGCATGACCTACTGTAAGGTAGGCATCACAAACCCATCTTACAGATGAAGAAAACAAGGAATAAAGAGGCTAAGTGACTTGTCCAAGGCCACACAACCAGTGAGTGGCAGGTTGAACCCCCTTCAGACGATGTGGAAGCCTGTATTCCCAGATGCCACCTATACCCTTAACTGATCACACCTGCTCCTCCAGCCTCTTTTCCCAGGAGCATCAACAGTATGGACTTTGGACACATATTGATTCCGGCCTTGACTTCATCTTAAAATTACAGTGCAACATGGGAAAAGTCAGTCAGCCTCTCTGAGCCTCAGTTGCCCGGTCTGCAAAATGGAGTGATAATGATACTGACTTCGTAGAGTCATTGAATCTGGCCACTAGTAAGTGTTCAATAAAAGAAAAAAAAAGCTGGGCTCGGTGGCTCAGCCTGTAATCCCGCGCTTTGGGAGGCTGAGGCAAGTGGATTGCCTGAGCCCACAGGTTTGAGACCCACCTGGGCAACTTGGCGAGACCTCAT
>NW_007249755.1:403008-416334 GCF_000164805.1 Carlito syrichta | reverse complement strand
CTGGGTGACAGAGTGAGACTCCAACTCAAAAAAAAAAAAAGAAAAGAAAAAAGATTCCCACATGCAACCACACCAAGATCTTTGCGGATTCCCAAATCCCCTAAACTCCTTGAAACCACCCTTGCCTTTGCGTGCATTGTTCCTTCCCCCTGAAATGTCCTCCGCTCCTTCCCTCCTAGTCATCCTTCGAGAACCTATTCTTGTTCCATCTCTTCTTCAAAGTCCTTCCTGCCTTCCTTCCCCACACGCTTCCCAGCTAAGCACTCCTTCCTCTGACACCTGCAACAGTGGTCTCAAGCCTAACCGGACCTCAGAACCCCAGGCTTCATGTAAAATCTACATATGCCCGCCCCTACCCACCCACCTCACCAACTGAATCGGAACTTCCAGGGTAGAGCCTGGAGCCTGTGTTGTGATAGCCTTCCCTACTGATGAGGACATGCAGCCAGTGTACACCCTCTGCATACACCCCTAGGCCTGCAGCACACCCTCCTGTAATTGTTTCCAAAACACTTCCCACCGTCTCTCACAGAGGGTGGGGAGGGCCTGAGGGACAAGAAGGGGCCTCCTTGGTTTTGAATCTCCAACCAGCTGCTAATATTTGCTGAGCACTTACTTACTCTATGCCAGGCATAAGTGCTACATTTGTATGATCTCATTTAACCCTCTCCTTACCCTAGGAAGCCGGCATTGTTATGGGGTGGGTTCTGTGGACTGACCTGCATAAGCTCTATTCCTCCCTTTTGGGATAGCCTTGAGCATGCGCCTGGAAAACTTCCTATTATGGGGAGTGTACATTGCCCAAGGAGCTGCTGTGCTTTGACTCAATCTCCATGGGGCGGTCTCATCCCTGACTGAGTATAGCAGGGATACTTACTAACCAGATTCAAACCTTGGAGATGTGGGATGACTTTGTTGACTAACTTTGGTTCAAGGACTCCCAGATGACTTTGCTGAAAACTTCCCCAGTTTGCACGACCTTCAGTGCTTCCACCCAACCATCTCTGTCTCTCCTTCACTTAGATTTCAACTTGCTTTGCCATCTGAGGGCTCTCTGAGTCTCACCTGGCTTCCCCCCATGCACCCATTTTCTCTTGCTCAGGTATTCCTCTGGTAAAATCCTTGTATATTTAATTCCGTCTTGGCATCTGCCTCTCAGAGGACCCAGGCTATGTCACTTTTTGTTGTTGTAAAGATTGGAAAGCTAAAAACATTTCCTACATACCCTTGTACCTGGGGTTTTGGATATGAATTTAGAATCTGCTGATTCAGTGCTGTAGTGTGATATAAGTAGGAGGAAGAGCGGCAGAGCCTCCTTTCCCTCTCTTTCTAGCCTCCTTTCCCTGGCCAGCAAAGTTGGGGAAATATGAGAGTTTTCTCCAGCGGATTCCAGTGACCCATCGGCATGGTTGCCAAGTGGCAGTTGTAATGGCAACTTCTAAATCTGCCTTCCTGTCCCTGGCTAGCAGTAGGGGTGTGTTTTTTTTTTTTTTTCCCTGAGTTGGAGTCTCACTCTGTCGCCCAGACTGGAGTGCAATGGCCGCTTCCGGCCACCACAACCTCGCCTGCTGGGCTCCGGCGATCCTTCCGCCTCAGCCTTCCAAGTAGCCAGAATTACAGGCATGCGCTACCACGCCCGGCTAATTTTTTGATTTATTGTAGAGATGAGGTCTCGCTGCCCAGGCGGGTCTCGAACCCGCGGGCTCAGGCAATCCACTCACCTCAGCCTCCCAAAGGCGCGGGATTACAGGCTGAGCCACCAAGCCCGGCTGGGGCGTGTGTTTTAAGCAGGGCCTCAGAGGTCACCACTTCCTTGATAGGTCAATTTTGGACTCAGTGTCTGGAGGCCCAGCCTAGAGTTGCTCCCTCAGTACTTCAAACCATTTTGCAAGCCCTTCATTCCCTGCATTCAATTCTTGCTTAACATACCTTGAATGGCTTCTGTGTCCTGCACTGTCTCTGGTATAATGCTTCTCTTTTTATAGATGAGAAAACTAAACCTTGGGTAGTTAATAAGTTTCCCTGCAGTGATTGAGTGGCAATTGGTGATAGAACCTGGCAGACAGGCTTTGGAGCGGAGTTCCTGGCCATTCACTATGTCTGTAGCACTGGGACAGAGCAGAGTATCTCTTAGCACACTGGGGACCTCTGCAATGATTCGATTGGAGGGAAACGCATTTCCTACCTTACGAATGTATTCTGTTTTGTATTTTTAATATGACCTTTTTTTTTTAACCCTGACTCATTTCATAAAAGACTTCAGGTTGTTTTTACTTATACAAAAAAACCCTTCAAAATACAAATCAAATAAAATTTTGTGATGTGTTTAGGAATTGCTTTAACATATAGGGCAGAAAGGCAAAACTCAGAAAAAATATACACCTTTTTAAAACTAAGAAGATATTTGGCTTTTGTCTTATTCTAAAAGCAACATGCAATTGTCCCTCAGTATCTGTGGAGGATTGGTTCCAGGACACCCTGCAGAGGCCAAAATCCATGGATGCACAAGTCCCTTACTTGCATGCGACCTACACATGACCTACACATACAGGCAAGGCTTGCTTTATCGCACCCACAGGTATTGTGTTTTTTATAAAGTGAAAGTTTGGGGTAACCCTGCATCAAACAATTCTATCAGTGCCATTTTTCCAACAGCATGTGCTTGCTTACTGTCTCTGTGTCACGTCTTGGTAATTCTTGCAATATTTCAAATGTTTTCATTATGATTACATCTGTCATGGTGATCTGTGATTAGTGATCTTTGGTGTTACTGATGTCATTTTTGGGAGCACCACAAACTGCGCCCATAGAAGACACCATATAGAATAGGGAACAATCAAAAAGTGCTAGATGTGTTCTGACTGCTCCACTGACTGACCATTTTCCCATCTTTCTCCTTATTCCCTGAGACACAGCAATATGGAAATTAGGCCAATGAATTACCTTGCAATGTCCTCTGAGGGTCAAGTGAAAGGAAGAGTTACCCCTTTGTTACTTTAAATCAAAAGCTAGAAATGACAGCTGAGTGAGGAAGGCAAGGCAGGCCAAAGGCTAGGCCTCTTGCACCAAATAGCCAAGCTGTGAATGCAAGGGAAAAATTCCTGAAGGAAATTAAAAGTGCTGCTCCAGTGAGCACACACATGATAAAAAGGCAAGCAACCTTATTGCTGGTCTGCAGAAAACTTGGGTGGTCTGGATAGAAGATCAAACCAGTCACAACCAGCTAAAATCTAATCCAGAGCAAGGCGTCAACTCTCTTCAACTCTATGAAGGCTGAGAGAAACTGCAGAAGAAAAGTTGGAAGCTAATAGAGGTTTGTTATGTGCTTTAAGGAAAGTTGTCTTCAGAACCTAAAAGTACAAGGTGAAGCAGCAAGTACTGATGGAAAAGATGCAGAAAGTTATCCAGAAGATCTAGCCAAGGTCATTGATAAAGGTGGCAACACTCAACAACAAACTTTCAGTGTAGACAAAAAAGTCTTCTATTGGAAGAAGATATCACCTAGGATTTTCATAGCTGTGGAGGAGAAGTCAATGCCTGGCTTCAAAGCTTCAAAGGACAGCTGACTCTCTTAGGGGAGAGCCAGGGGCTAATTCAGCTGGTGACTTTAAGTTGAAGCCAGTGGTCATTTACCATTCTGAAAATCCAGTGGCTCTTAAGAATTATGCTAAGTCTACTCAGCCTGTGCTCTATAAATGGAACAATAAAGCCTGGATGACAGCACTGTTTACAGCATGGTTTACTAAATATTTTAAGCCTACTGTCAAGACGAACTGCTCAGAAAAAAGATTCCTTTTAAAACATTACTGCTTATTGATAATACACCCAGTCACTCAAGAGCTCTGAGGGAGACATGCAAGGAGATTAACATGTTCATGCCTCTAACACAACATCCATTCTGCAGCTTATGGATCAAGGAGTGATTTTGACTTTCAAGTCATATCATATAAGAAATACATTTTGTAAGCCTATGATTGTCATAGTTTGTGATTCTTCTGATGGATCTGGGCAAAATAAACTGAGAACTTTCTGTAAAGGAGTCATCATTCCAAATGTCATTAAGAACATTTGTGATTTATTAGAGGAGGTCAAAATATCAACATTGACAGAAGTTTGGAAGAAGAGGATTCAAACCCTCATGGACGATTTTGAGGTAGTTCAAGATGTCAGTGGAAGAAGCAACTGGAAATGTGGTGAAAATAGCCAGAAAACTAGAATTAGAAGTGGAGCCTGAATCCATGATTGAATTACTGCAATCTCATGATAAAACCTGAACAGAGGCCAGGCATGGTGGCTCATGCCTGTAATCTCAGCATTTTGGGGGGCCAAAGTAGGAGGATGGCTTGAGGCCAAGAGTTTGAGACCAGCCTAGGCAATATGGTTAAACCTTGTCTCTGCAAAAAATAAAAATATTGGGCAAGCCCCTCGGGTCCCTTCCTACTCTGGAAGATTTTCTGTCCTCTCAATAAATACTACTTTAAAAAAAAAAAAAAAAAAGCTATGTTTGGTGGTGTGTGGCTATAATCCCAGCTTCTCTGGAGGTTGAGGTGGAAGGATCACCTGAGCCCAGGTGGTCAAGGCTGTTGTGAGCTGCACTCCAGCCTGGGTGACAGAGTGAGACCCCAATTAAAAAAAAAAAAAAGATGAAAAGTTGCTTCTTATGGTGAGGAAAGAAAGTGGTATCTTGAGATGGGATCCACACTGGTGAAGATGCTGTGAACATTGCTGAAATGACAATAAAGGATTTAGAATATGATACAAATGCAGTTGCTAAAGCAGTGAGTGGCAGGGTTTGAAAGGATTGACTCCAGTTGTGAAAGCTGTTCTTCTGTGGGTAAAATGCTATCAAACAACATCACATGCTGCAGAGAAGTCTTCTGTGAAGAGTCAATTGATGTGGCAAGCTTCCTTGTTGCCTTATTTTAAGAAATCGCCACAGCCGTTCCCCGTCTTCAGCAACCACAACCCCGATCTGTCAGCAGCCATGAACATGGAGGCAAGACCCCCATCAGCAAAAAGATTAGGACTCACTGGAGGCTCAGATGACTGTTAACATTTTTTAGCAATGAAGTATTGTTTAATTAAGGTTATGTACATTTTTTAGGCATAATGCTGTTGTACACTTAATAGACTACAGTATATGTAAACATCACTTCTGTATGCACCAGGAGACCAAAATATTTGTTTGACTCAAGTGTATTGAATTATTTGCTTTATTGCAGTGGTCTGGAACCAAATCTGCACTATCTCCAAGGTCTACCTGTATTCATATCATCCCTAGGTTACTTGTAATCCTTAACACAATGTAAATGCTACGTCATTAGCTGCTAGACTGTATTGTTTGGGGAATAATGACCTGAAAAGAAGTCCGTAATTGTTGGTACAGATGCAACGATGCAACCATCCATTGCTTTCCAAAAGATTTTTGGTCCACAGTTGGTTAACTCCACAAATGCAGCATCCACGGAGACAGAGGGCTGACTGTTTACTGTATTCACAGGCAAACACACCAGCAACAACAAAAAAAGCAATGACAAATTATTCAAAATTATATTCCCTAGAGAAAATGAACTGTTAGTATTTCATGGTGTGGCCTCGGCACTGAGAGGAAAATTCAAATTCCTTGCCGTGCCCTGCAGGCTGGCCATGGCCTGGGCCTGTCACCTCTCTGCCCTCACCTCCTCCCACCCTGTCCCTGACTTGTTCTGCTCCAGCTTCTAGGCATCCTCGTGCAAGGCAGACATGCTCCCACCCTGGGGCCTTTGTGCTGCTATTTCCTCTGCCTGGAGTGTGCCTCCTCCTTCCCATCAGCTGCCATCCTATTTCCTTCAGGGGGTTACACAACAATCACCTTCTCGCTGCCATCTCCCCTGGTCATCCTGTTGAAAATTTTGCTTCCTCCCTCATAAAATAGGAAGGAAGCAAGCACAGAAAACAGCACGAGGCTAAGGGACCTGTGTCACATGCCACACCCACAGCCTCAGATTCAGCAGCCTCAGCAAATGCCCAACTCCCTGTCTACCTCCGGGTACGGGAGGCTCCCACAGAAAGCAGGGCCCACAGAGGGATGCAGAGGCCCCTTCCTCTGTGGAAGTCCTGCCTTCCTGACCAGGACCGGCTGGGGATCAACTCCCACCAGCACTAAGAGATGGAACTGGTCACCACGCTCCCTCCTCTGGTGCCCAAGCCAGATGGCGCTACTCATCACAACGTCCTCCTCATTGAGCCCACGGACGGCCTCGGAAGCCTCAACACAGATGCCACCGAATTCACTGGGGTTGTTGGGTTCCATTCACCCTAAGTGCCATCCTTGACTTGTGGCCTCTTGGGACAGCCAGCTCAGATCATAAAACCCTAAACCCAGATTTGGGAGGGGGTGTTATTTCTTACCAAGATATCACCCTCTGAAGAGACCAGTTGCCTAACAAAAATGGGATGCTGGGACCCCAGCCATGGCCCTTCCTGGCTGCTTCCACCTCGGAGAGAGGGAACCATCACAAAAATGTAGAGGAGGAGAGAGTCAGGGAGACCAAGGACACAGTTCAGGGCAATTTGTCCCCAAGTACAAAGGTCATCCCCAAGGGACCCAGGTCAGCCACTGAAGACTGAAGAACGCCCACTTATGACCTTCATTTGGAATAAAGCCTCACAACAGTCTCTGTGGAGTAACTGAAGCATAATCTTTAGGGGTTCAGAGCTTGTCCTCTGTCACCATGTGAACGTGGATGCGAATCCCGACCTAGCCCAATCATCTCCAAGCTGTGTGACCTTGGGCAGGTCTCACTCTCTCTGAGCCTCACTTTCTCCATCTGTAACAGAGTTCCTCAGCTAGGGGCAATACTGTACCAGGGGCACTTGGCAATGTCTGCAGACATTTTTGGTTGTTATGACTGGGATGGAGGATACATCTATCCAGTGGAGGCCAGGGATGCTGCTAACCCTCCCATAGTGCACAGAACAGCCCCCTACACCAAGTCAGTGGTGCCAAGGTTGAGAAACCCTGCTCTGTAATAAGAGGATAATCATACCCATCTCAGGTTGATTGCGGAATTAAATGAGGAAGGACACAGAAAACATCTAGTGTACACGAAGTCCTCAGTAAGTGAGAAACATTACCGTAGCAAAAACCCCACCATCACACTGAAAGTGGCGCCCACAGATTCCAATGGTGTGGAGTGGAAGGTCGTGTCATTACAGTCCTAAGCTCCTGCGTGGCTAGCTGGTAGTAACTTCCAGTGACCAGGAACCAACTGGTAGTGAGTACTGATGGAAGGCAGGGGAGGAGTCAGTGATCAATCAGGACAGAAGGGGGCCTGTAAGCCTGCAATGGAGGACAGCTTTGCCTTTGGGGATTCTCTGTGTTCTTGCCTGGTTTAGTGGGAAAAGTGTGGACTTTGGGGCCCTGCCCCCTCTTAGCTGAGGGAACTGTGACATGCTACGTAATCCCTCTGTTCCTTGGTCTCACAGTTTACCAGGATTTGCGTTATCATGGGTTTTCTTTTTTTTGTTTTAACTTTATTTTATTGTAGAGATGTGGGTTCCAAGTCAGGACTAGGTAGCTAAGTAATCTACGTGCAGGTGAAGTTTGGGCCTCTAACTGACCCTCACTTCCTCTGGTTTAAGACCAGTGTCCTTTGTGTTGCTATGTGCCCTGCTCTCCCACTCCCTGCACCAGTGTCCTTAGACAGCCGATCCCTCCCTCGGGCTATTGTGATCAATGTTTAGGCCCCACTTATGAGTGAGAACATGTGGGATTCGTTTTTTTGTTTCTGGATAGATCACTAAGTATGGTTGTTATCATGGGATTTTCTTGAATGTCTATTCTTCCTAGTTTATGGATATGAAGCCCAACTTCATACTGGAATTTCCTCTGCCCAAATACACTCCATTTTTGGTGGCTTCTTCTAGTCTGAGGTGGCCTGGAAAACCATTGTGTGCTCTTGTTGGATTTGTCTGTAAACCAAGAGTAACTAGGTTAAAAATGAGGGTCAGAGGGCACTTCTAGGAAAACAGTCCTGGGTATCGGTGCTCGAACTTTATGCCATCTGTTTCGTGCATTCAGAGATCTGTTTTGCTTACTTCCTGGTTCACAGATGAGGCTGCCTGATATTGGGTCTGAAGAGCTGAGTTTTTATCACCTGAATAAAGTCTATCTGCTCCGGAATGTATTGCATGATTTTTTTAATAGTGTCTGGAAACTTTCTTAAGTTGGACTTAAAAGAATTTTTTCAGCAAATATGTATGAGGTAACTACTCTATGTGGGACATAGTGGGTACAGAGAGCCAGTTGACCAGCATGGAATTCAGACCTGAATATACAGTCAGCATGGTAAATAGTTATCCAGTCATTTCGTTCATTCATTCATCACTAAATATTTAACAAACACCAATGTGTGCCAAGCATTACTCTAAGGACTTCACTTAATTAAATCCTCTTATCTTCAAAATTACCATGCAAGGTAGGTCTAATTATCCCCACTTGATGGGTGAAGAGACTGAGGGTCAGAATGGCACAGTCACCTGTTCAAGATCACATGTCCAGGAAGAGGAAGCGCAGACCCGTGGTCTCCACTCTACCCCTCCCCCTTCCCACGGGCTGCCCCCCAAACCCCCACCTCAGGGCTAACAACTCCCCCAGAAAGGCTCGTGTAACTGCTCTCTAAGAACCCTGCACAGAAAGCTTGGCTTTGCCTGGCCCTGGGAGCTGTGAAACGGGTATTTTATTAAGCTCTTTACAAACTTGCGTGGTTCCACCCTTGAGAGATACCTAAGTGCCAGCCTCCCATGACAGAGGGGAAACCCAGCAGTTATGGGGCCCTGGCGACGCTGGCCTGGTGCCAGCTGTCCCAGCCCCAGAGTAAAGCTGGGCCTGGTAGTGAGGACTGAGGGCTGACAAAGATGGAAGGCAGGGGAGGAGTCAGTGATCAATCAGGACAAAGGGGCGCCTGTAAACCTGCAATGGAGGACACCTTTGCCTTTGGGAATTCTCTGTGTTCTTGCCTGGTTTAGTGGGAAAAGTATGGACTTTGGGGCCCTGCCCCCTCTTAGCTGAGCAACCTGTGACATGCTACATAATCCCTCTGTTCCTTGGTCTCCTAGTTTATAAAACAGGGATGATAAGCCCTACCTGTAAATGAAATCATTTCCTTCTGTACTTAATACACAATTTCCCAGGAGTATGAAAAAATGCAGCAGAGTAATTCTATATTTCACACCTGTGCCCAGGGCAGACATTACTAATAGATTACAGAACCCTTCGCCAAACCAAACCTAGTGACAGCTTCAGAGGCCTGCTCAAGGCAACATCCTGGGCAGCCACTTCTCATAGACCAGAGTTGACATGTGTTCCAGTAACCTATTTCAAAGTTGGTGGTTTAGCACAGCATTTTATTATGATTTAACAACATCTCATGATTTTGTGGGTTAGAAATTTAGGCAGGGTCAGCCGGGCAATTTTTGGCTTCATGGCATTGACTAAAGTTATTGGTGGGACTCAGCTGGGCTCATCTGAGGGCTCCACCGGCTTCACTCACAGCCCTGGAGCTTGGTGGGGACTGCTGTGAGGCTGGACTCACTTGGGTCCCTCTTGATCTCCACGTGGTCTTACCAGCATGGCAACCAGTCTCTCACCTGGCTGCTCCAGGCTCCAAATGACAGGAAGCAAACTATAGTCTTTCAGGGCTTGAGCAGGGACCCACCAGCATCACTTCTGCTAAATTCTGTCGGTCAAGCTGTCACAGGCCCACCTGGGTCCATGGAAGGTGTGTCAGGAAACTGGCAGCCATCCTTAATCCCAGCAGCATGGGAGATGAAATGTGTCTGCTCTGAAAACAACCTGCAAATGCTGGCCTGCTCCCTTCTCCCTGGGCACCCGCTGGCCCCATCTGTGTTTATTCAGAACCTTCTTTGTGCCATGTGCTGTGGGGGTACGGAAATAAGCAGAATCTGGTCCCGCCCTGCAGGAGCTCACAGTGGGTCTGAGAAAATGGGGCACATCCCATAAAGAACTAATAATAGGGCCCCAGGCTTAGCCTAGGGAGACAGAGCCTTCCGAGGCTTCCATTTGGGGAAAGTGTGGGGCAGATGGCATCTGAGCTGCGTTTCGAAGACGGCCAACACTTTACAGCTGGAGGCTTGCATTCACAGAGCACGATTTGGTGCCTACTGTGTGCCAGCTACTGTCTTTGGCCCCAAGGAAATAGCAGCAGGCAGGGCAGAGTTCCTCACGCAAGAAACTGACCATTCTGGTTGGGGAAGAGAGTGAGCAGGCAAGGAAGGAAGCAAATAAAGAGCATAGTTTCCGATCACGATAAGGGCTGTGAGGAAAAGAAAGTGGGATAAAGGAATAGAGCCGTGGGGTGGGGGGAAGTTCATAGGTGGGGGGGAGTCCAGCGAGGCTGCTGAAGAGGTGGCTAGGAGCAGGGTGACCGGCGTGAGGGCCCAGCCAGGTGGCACTGAGGCCCAGCGTGCCAGACAGGACTTCCCGAGTGTCCAGGCCACTGAGGGGTCAATGGTCACAATTCCATCTGAGGAACACGGCCAGTGGGGAAAGGAGGGCGGGGCCGGGCAAGGAGAGGCCTGGGTAAGGCCTGTGCTTCGGACTCGAGTCATCTGAAGACCCTCTGACTGCTGTGTGGAGAGTGGGCTGAGGCAGAATCAGGCCGGTGGGGAGGCTCTGCGGTGTCTGGGAGGAGATCCGGGGAGAACGACTGGACTGTGGATGGTTTGGGAGGCGGTGCCAAAGCATGTGCTGAGGGACAGATGTGGGGTATAGGGAACAAAGAAGACTCCAGGGAGTGGGGCCTGGCTACAGGGGGCCGGGGGGTGGGGATTTCCTGCAATGAGGAAAACCAGGACCGGGATTTCAGCTGCAGTCAGATTGCTTTGCAGGCACTTGGACTTCAGCTTCAATTTTCCAAGCACCTATTCTAAGTGAGATACGGTACTTTGCAACAATTATTCTTTGCCAATGTCATCTGTGAGACGGGTTTACTTATACCCACTTTGCAGCCCAGGAAACCGAGGCTCGGATAGCTCCTGCACAGACCCACAGAGAGTAGGAGCAGGGCCGGGTGTGACCCCAGGGCCGGCCAATCCCTCGTCATGTACAACTCACCAGTGAGTGGTCCTCGGCCAGGGGCCATTGTAACCACCGCCTTCTGGGGACATCGAACAATGTCTGGAGACATTTTGGGTTGTCACGCTGGAGAGCTGCAGTTTGTTTCTCATGGGTAGAAGCCAGAGATGCTATTCAACATCCTACCATGTGCAGGACAGTGTCCACCACAAAGAATGATCTCTCCTCAGATGTGAGGAGTGCCGAGGTAGAGAAACCCTGCCACAGACCATGGAGAGAGGCCGAGAACAGTGTGGGCAGGACTTGGGGAAAGGGGTATAATCCTGGAGACAGGACCCAGATAGGCACAGGCACTGGGACCAGTAAGCCCAAGATATGGAATGGGAGGGAGATGTCCGGGCTGGCCAAGGGAACATGGGTTCCACTGGAGCGTGTGAAGTCAGCAGTGGGGAAAGGGATACTGGATCCAACAGGGCTGCCAGGCTGGGCCCTGGAGCCTGGACTCCCCTCAACAGGCAGCAGGAGTCCTGAGGTTCTAAGCCTAGGGGAGGATGTGGGGGAAGAGCACGTGTTCCCTTCCCATACCTGCTCTTAGGAAAACAGCCAATAAACTCCTTCACACTGAGGGATACACGACAGAAGACTGGATGAGTGATGCTTTTCTGGGCTGTGTTTTAACCAGGACAAAGTCTTAAGCTAAAGAAATGAGGCAGCCATGGTGAAATTTCAGGCGTCATCATGCTAAGTCTGGAGGAAGTCTGCCAAGCACCATCAGGCTGGACTGAGGAGGTCGGAGGCCTGGACTGGATTTAGGATGCCCAGATAAGGAAGTGCCACTGCTTTTTTTCAGCCAATGACCATAGTGCACAGAGGACCTGTGCCAGGCACAGACCCCACAAGTCCCACAAACCTGTGGGGAGGATCCTGTTAGAGACCAATTCCCGAGGCATCAGGCGTGCTGAGTGGTAGAGCTGGTAATTGCACTCAGGCAGTGCCCCTCTGGGCCACGTTCTTTATCCTGACCAAGCCCAGGGAAATCCTAGGGACTGCGGTCATTTATGGAGCACTTACGACTTACCAGACATCACTTTAAGTTTTGCACATATTAACGCATGCATTCCCCACGACAAACCTTCCAAGGAGTCCCATTAGCATCCCCATTTTACAGGCTAGGAGACTGAGGCACGAGAGAGACGTAACTTGCCTAAGGTCACATAGCTAGTTGGTGTAGGCGATGGCTGAGTGGTGTCTCAGTTCTAGGCAGTCCTGGCACACTTTTCCCCATCCTTCTGAGCGACTGAAAGCCCCCAGTCTGTGTGTGTGGGGTGGGGGGTGGAACCAGGGTGGGCAGCCGCATGCCACCATACCCGGGGTTTCCCAGCACAGCCTGTCTGCTCTCACGCTGAAAGATGAGTGCACCGGGAACCCCAGACACGGGGTGGGCGCTGGGGAGGGACAGAGGAAGAGAACGCAGGACACATTCTTGGCTTGAGGCCAGTGGTGAAAGTTTAAGAAAAGACCAAGAAAATTTTCCTTCGAGGGGCCTGGGGATGTTTTGCAAGGTGTTGCCTTTCTCCCCGACGTATTTGCTTTGCCAAACTGGAACGCTGAAACAGCAGCCCAGGAGGCCTGGGGCTGTTCGCCAAGAGAACAGAGCCAGGGCAGGAGGGACAGTGGAGGGCAGAGCATCTCCCCAGGGGCCCACATCGACTACTGACTACCGACTCCTGGGAGGACCTGCCCGGAGGGCAGAGAGAGAGAGAGAGAGGCTCAAAGAGCACCAGGCTGGGAGGCAGCAGGCAGGTGGCCTCCCTGTCCCATTTCTATGCCAGTGACTCCCTCTCTGGACCCTCCACCCCACAGGATGTATATACCTGCCTGCCTGCTCCTCTGGGTCATCGGAGCTCTCAGTATCTCACACTTAACACGCTCTGATCATCGCTCCCCTCCCCCCGTCTCATCCTGTCCCTTCAGGAGTCATCCCGGGTCCCTCTCATCCCACGTCCTGCCCGTCAGCAATCCTGTGGGTCTACTGTTAAAGTCTACCCCTCTGGCCGGGCGTGGTGGCTCACGGTTATAAGCCCAGCACTTTGGGAGGCTGAGGTGAGAGGATTGCCTGAGCCCGCAGGTTGGAGACCAGCCTGGGCAACTTGGTGAGACCTCATCTCTACAAGAAATCAAAGAATGAGGTGGGCATGGTGGTGCGTGGCTGTCGTTCCAGCTACTTGGAAGGCTAAGGCGGAAGGATC
>NW_007249755.1:381520-402988 GCF_000164805.1 Carlito syrichta | reverse complement strand
CGGAAGGATCACCTGAGTCCAGCAAGTTGAGGCTGCGGTGGCCGTGAGCGTGCCCCTGCACTCCAACCTGGGTGACAGAGTGAGACTCTGACTCAAAAAATAAAAAATAAGAATAAAGTATACCCTTTCATCTCTCTGACCCCTTCTTGCCACCTCCACCAGCCTGGCATGAGCCACCAACCACTTCTAGCCCACCATCCTGCCCACCCTACCCTTCTGCAGCCCTTTCACACACAGCAGTCAGACATTTTAGGAATGTAAATCAGAATGTATGATTCCTCTGCCCAGAACTTTTCTCTGGCTTCCCATCACACTAGGAATCAAAGTCACTCTTCTCCCCAGAGCTGCATGGCCCTGTCTGCTCTGGCCCTTGCCTACCTCTCCTTCTATATCCGGCCCCACTGTCAGCTTTGTTCACTATGCACCAGGCACTTGGGTCTTCTGTCTGCCCCTTCTGCAGTAGTTGTCTCCTCTCCCTGGAAAGCACTCCCTATAGAACTTCCCATGGCTCCCTCTTTCCCATCATTCATGCCTCACCCCAAATGTCACCTACTCAGAGAGACCCTCTCTGACCACTATGTTCAATCACTTCCAGTTCCTTTCCCCTTTTAAAAAAACAATTCTTTATAACACATATTCTAAAATGACTGTGTTTTTATATCATCTTTCCCCTGCGGAAAGTCAACTCCTTGAGCTCAAGGACTGGGTCTGTCTTATTTGTGGCTGTGCCCTCAGTGCTGAGAACAGAGGCCTACACACAGTAGGTATGTAGCACATTTTGTTCACTAGATGCATGAATATGCTGTGAGGGTGTTCCCATGAGCGAGTCATGCACCCCGGTTCTCTCATACGTAAAGTGAGTCTCCCAAGCAAGGACCGTCCACCTCTAACATTGTGAGTCTCTTGTTCAGAATGCTAAGAGGCTAGATGGAAGATTAACAAGTAGAGGCAAAAGACGAAATAAGAAAGAGGGAAGTTTCTGAGGCTAGTAAAGGAAAGGTGTGTAGGCCAGGTGAGCTCAGGTGTGAAAAGTGTCAGGGAAGAGCTGGGATTGAGGGAGGTGAGTTCGAGTCCCACGCCACCTGCTGAGGGATCTTAGACAAAGCAGTTTGCCTCTCAAAACCTGTTTCCTCCTCTGTAAAATGCCTACAGTACTCCAAGCACTGCTTACTTTGCAAGGTTGCAGGGATCAAGCAAAAACACATCAGGATTTTATGGACAAGATGAGTCAGGATTTTATGGACAAGATATGGAAAACCCAAATAAACAAAAACAGTCGACAAATCTTTACTCCATGTCTGGGAGCCAGACACTGCTCTGGGGTCTTGGGGTACCACAGGGAATGACCCTTGCCTTCAAGGAGGAAGATAATCACACACACACAAATGTGTGCTCACCAACAGTGAGAAGGGTCCCCAGGGAGTGTGGCGTCCCCTCAGAGCCTAGTCCGAGCGTGGCTGACGGGGTGGGGGGTGGCATCCATGAGGAAGTGCCCTGGGCTGAGAGGTGAAGGATGAGCAGAAGTTCAGTAGATGAAGGGCAGAGTGGGGGTTGGAAAGGGTGTTGCAGACAACAGATACAGCTGGTGCAAAGGCCCTGAGGTGGCAAAGAACACAGAATGCAGGAGACTCCACAAGAATGGATGAGGCTGCAGAAGCTGAGATCGGGAACAGGCACTTGAGGAGCTGGCAAGCTGGCGAACTCAGCAGGGATCAGATTCCGGAGGGCCTCATAGGGCCTTGGAAGCTTCTTTGTCCTAAAGGCAGTGTGATGATCCCTCAAAGGTTTTTTTTGGTGGTGGAGGAGAGTGGAGACAATGACCCAATCAGACTTATGAAAGGCAACTCTGGCTGTTGTAAGGACAGAAGGTTGTAGAGTAGCAAGGTGAATGTGGAAAGACAGTTCAGAGGCTACTGCACCCCTCTAGCAAAAGCTGATGAAACTGCTCTGGGGTAGGAACTTGCATATACTATATTCAAGAGGGTAATTTCTGAAGGGCCAATTGGCAGTCTGAGGCAAAATAGTAAATGCGTAGTCACCTCAGTCAAGCAGCTCTGCTTCTAGAAATCAATCCTACAGAAATGCTGGTACAAAAGCTCAAAGATCTGTTTACAAGCTGCTCATATTTCACTGTTTACAATAGTAAAAATTGGAGACAACTTAAATGACATGAATGGATGGCTTATTGAATGACTTTGGCAAAACCAAGCAGTGGAATAATATGCAAGTGGTTAAAAAAGAATAAATGACATTCATGTCCACCTATGGAGAAAAACAGGAATAACGCCCTGCTAGGTGAGGAAACAGGTTACAGAACTGCATAAATATGATCAAACCTCTTACTTTTAAGCAAATGGCCTCCTCATATTTCTGTATCATAAAAAGGCTGGAAGACTACACCCCATTGTAACCAGTAGCGATCTCTGAAGTAAAAGAATACAGGAAGACTTTCATTTTCTCTACATTGTTTGAAGTTTTTGGGTTTTGGTGGGGTTTTTTGTTTTGTTTCATTTTTTTTGTGGAGACAGGGTCTTGCTCTGTCACCCAGGCTGAAGTGCAGTGGCGCAATTATGGCTCACTGCAGCCTCAAACTCCAGGGTTCAAGGATCCTCCCACCTCAGCCTCTTGAGTAGCTGGGACTACAGGCATGAGCCACCACACACAGCTAATGAATTACTTTTTACCATGGACGTATTTATCAGAAGAACAGATATTTTATTTTAAAAATATTAGATGCTATAAATGAGACGTGTTTTGGTCTGTTCAGGCCGCTATAACAAAATACCATAAATCGGGTGGCTTATAAGAAACAGAAATGTGTACTTGACAGTTCTGGATACTGGGAAGTCCAAGGCCAAGGTGCTAGCAGATTCACTGTCTGCTGAGGGCCTGCTTTCTGGTTTATGAAAGGCACCTTCTCACTGTGTCCTCACATGATGGATGGGGCTAGCGAGCTCTCTGGGGTCTCTTTGATAAGGGCACTAATCCCATTCGTGGGGGCTGTGCCCTCATCACCTAATCGCCTCCCAAAATCCTCGCCTCCCACTGTGGTTCATTTTCAACAGATGAATTGGGGGGGGGAAACACAAACATTCATACCCACAGCAAGATGGTTTTATCCATCAATCACCCCCACTACCACCACCATCCCACCAATCTTACCTCCTCCGCCATATCGCCTCCTCCACCACCACCTCCATCACCACCACCACTTCCTTTACCCAAGAAACATACAGTATAGCCGAGTGCTTACAAGTGCAGACTCTAGAATAGCACTGTCCAATAGAAATATAGTCATGAGCCACAAACATAATTTTAAATTTTCTTGTAGCCACATAAACAAGTAAAAAGGCAGGAGTGAAATTAATTTTAATAATATATTTCACTTAACTCAAAATATTGAAAATAGTTTACCGTGGAATCAATACAAAAACATGAAGGAAGTCAGATGCGGTGGCTCATGCCTGTAATCCCAGCACTTTTGGAGACAGAGGCGAGAAGATTGCCTGAGCCCAGGGGTTTGAGACCAGCCTGGGCACCTCGGGCGAGACCTCGTCTTTACAATAAATCAAAAAATTACCCAGGCATGGTGGCACGTGCCTGTGGTTCCAGCTACTTGGAAGGCTGAGGTGGAAGGATCGCCTGAGCCCAGCAGGTCAAGGCTGTGGTAGCTGTGAGCATGCCACTGTACTCCAGTCTGGGTGACAGAGTAGGACTCTGACTCAAAGCAAAACATGAATGAGATATTTTGCATTCTTCTGCTATGTGTTCAGAACTGGGTGTGCATTACACATTCACAACACATCTCAATTCAGACCAGCCCCATCTGCAGTGTTTGTCAGCTACTGGGGGCTGGAAGCTGCCCTCCCGGACAGCACAGCTCTGCAGCCAACTGCAGCCTCCACAAACAGGCTGTGTGCCTGTGGGCAAGTTACTGAACCCCTCTGGACTCACTTTCTCCATCTGTACATTGGAAATAAGAGCAGAGTGACTGTGAGGATAAAATGAGTGACCACATCCACGGTGTTGACATCAGTGTCTGGCACCCAGGGAGTGTTGTATAGTACTATTGTTATCCTTCTAGAAAGCTGAAGATGTTCAGAGGTTTTGGCTTCTCATGTGGGAACCATCCAGAGAGAGAGAGAGAGAGGCTCCTAGTAGCTGGTGTGGCCAGAAGGGCTTGGGACTTCACGGAGGAGGAGGGGATTCTGTCAGGAGCACTTGCATGTGAGGAGGAGAGTGGAGAGGGCTTCGTGGAGAATGGGAGGGGAGCAGCGTCAGGCAAGCACCTGTCTGGTCAAGAGAGGAACAGAGGAGGAATTGGGTAGGGCCAGACCAGGGGTGAGGCCTAAAAGCAGGGAACTTGAGGGACCCCGGCAATCATGTCCTCCAGCACTGCCATCTGACTCAGGGAAGGCCGAAGCCAGGCCAGGAAAGTGATTTGCCCAAGGAGTCAACCACACGTGCTGCCCCTGTGCCCTGACCAAGCACCCAATCCACCCAGCCCACTGCCACTGGCGCTGGGTCACGCCACAAACCGGCCGAGGTGGGCAGGCATGCTCCCCTCCTCTGTTCCACAGGAGAAACCTTGTGGCTCCCGGCTCTGTTCCAGGGTCCGAACACCCCCGAAGGATTGTAAGTCTTCCTTGAATAGACTCCAAGTCTCTCTTGCTGCAGTTAGTGGTGAACGAGCCTCTTTGCAGGGTGGGCAAAGAAACAGGTTCTGGCTGCAAGAACCCCTGGACTGTTTAGAGGCAGGAGCTTACGCCAAGGACTCAGTCGTCTCTGTTCTCTGGTCAGTAATTAACCAAGCCTCATCCGGGCAGCGATAAGCATGAGGGGCCATTAGCTGGGAGCTCACTGTGTGTACCTCTCTCCGGGGGATCACCCCCAACCGCTTGCTCCGGGAAGTGGGCGGCGAGTCTGGACAGCCTGGCCCCATCTCAAGTGACAGGTGCTGCCTGGACAGCGAACCCAGGTCACCCATGGACTGACCAGTGGGCAGTGGGCAGGCAGCTCATTCACCAACTAGCCAAGGCCATTCCCACCAAGGTCACAGTGGAGGCCGTCTAGGTATCACAGGTGGTTCTTGGCTGATGAGGCCCTCCGAAAGATCACCTGTGAGAACTGTTACTTACTTTTGTCATTTGGATAAGCTGTTTCCAATTTTGTGTCCAGTGCGTGTTCTTTCCAAAGACCTTCTCACAATGGGCATAAACCATTTTAAAACTGATTTTTGTCAATGAAATTGTAAAACAAATAATATTTATTATAAACAACACAAATCATTTTATTATTAATGTTCATTTACTTTTGATTACAATCCACTCTTTCAGATGGTCTATAAGTCCTTTAAAGAGCTTTCTTAATCCACAGTAATTAGACAACTCTGGTAGAGATCAAGCTGGCAGCTCTGTATAACTGACAAGTGCATGACAGATCCAAGTTCTTACTGGGTAGTCGGCACAGGGTCGGAACATGACTGGGTTCTAATTGGACAAACAGCTGGAGTTCTGGATAGTGACATGTTCTGACTGGGTAACATCTAAGAATTAGGAAACTGCTGGGTTCTGATTGGTTGATAAGTAGAGATCAGACCATTGCTGAGCTTTAATTGGATGATCTATGCAGGGAACAGTCCATTGCTAAATGCTGATTGGCTAACTGTGCTTCTGTCTAGCTAGCCCTGTGTCAGTTCACAAGGCACCTGGGTAGGGTGGCATGTTGCAGAAACCAATCAAACAGCAACCTGAAGCTGCTCATGGGTGTATTTCCCAGGTTATGTTCCAGTTTCATTGCTCTAATTAAGGTCTGAAAATGTCTGTAAAGGTGGATTTGGCAGACGAAAAGCCCCAAACCTATGTTGTCTCCCTTAAAGAAAGGTTGAAAGCAGCCCACACTTTCGTTGATCCTTAACCCCAGCTGCCCTTATTGATGTCAGAGCTCTCATTTGCAGGGCAATTAGCACATGTCAGGTGCTGGCACTCATGTGTATCATCTCACTTAATCCTCACAACAACCCTCTGAGGTGAGCAGCACATTTGCCCACTTTGCAGAGGAGGAGAGATTCAGAGAGGGCCAGAAGCTTGCCCAAAGCTATGTGTCTAGAAAGAACCTGAGTTGGGGTTTGCACTCGGATTCCAAAGCCCGCGTTCTGATCTTTACACTGGGCTGTGGCTTAGTATACAAATGAAACCAAAATGTGCTCCTGGGGAGTAACCAGCATTCCGCTTCCTCCTGGTGGGCAGGAAAGGTGTTTACTGTGGTCCATCAGGGCCTGTGCTCAGCACCAGTGCATCTGCTAAGTTGGCAAAATACTGAAATGCTTCTGAGTTGCTTGGTAGACAGCTGCTGTCCTGAGCCCCCCAAGGGTCTCTTGCCACCCCTCTTGGTCCCCCAGGGATACCATCCTCTACCCTCAGTCTTCCAGACCTCCCTTCATCCAATGAGCACAGGGCTAATGCCCAGCCCACTGGGGGATCTCAGCCAGTGCCCATGCCATATGGGTTAATACACATTTTGACTATCACTCTAGGTAGTGCTGGATCCATACCTTGGCAGGTTATGGTAAGTTAAGACACCCGAATGACCTAGATAGTCTACCTTCCTTCCAAAATAATACTCATCTCACCAGTTGTTTTGAGAACTTGCTGACATCTAGTATGTAAAGTCTGACATCGAGTAAGCTCTCTGTCCTTGGAAATATGTTGTGTTGTCATAAGTCATTGCTAAGGTGGGTCTGCCCTTTCTAGAATATTCTGTATGCCAGCATTTCTCAAAAGGTGTTCAGTAGCACTCTAGGTCCAAGAGATGCTCTACTATAAAAAAAATTCTGAGGTCAAGTAAATTTGGGACACAGCAGAAGCTTGGAGATGCATGATGTGAATTAACTATTAAAAGACCTGAGAAGGCCTGCAGTAGAGAGATTGGATTAGTAGCCCTTAACCCCTGATGACCTCAAATCTATCTGAGCACAGGACTCCCTTGTTCCGTAGGACAGTTAGGTGGGTGGGTAGACATCGGTGGCCATCCTCCAGAATTCACTGGAAACATCTGTTCCTAGCCCAAACCATGTTAGGACTATCAAGGCATGATAGGGGTGTGTGTGTATGTGGTTCTGAGAGCCACTTCCCAAGAGGGATCCAGCCCTGGGGCCTGGGTGGAAGAGACCTCTGCCATCGTAGGTTCCTGTGGGTGACTGGTCACAGACTTCGTCTTGGTCTCACCTCCTTCCCTCACACGGGGTGCAAAGTGATGCCAGGCAGTGTGGGGTAGGATCAGTCCGAGAAGGGAGGAGGGAGGGTAGAGCCAGCTAAAGAGGAGAGGTGGGGCCCAATGGGCAGAGAGAAGGGTGGAGGTGAAAACGCCACGCCCTTGGGACATCTGGCACTTTACAAGCCATGTGAGGCCCTTTTGAAGCCAGCTGTTGGCTCTCTGCCCGGCCTGTAGCTCCCCTTCTCCTTCTCTCCCCTCCTCCCCTCCCAGGTCTAGAACCCTCTCCTGAGTCACTCTGGGCTTCTGGGTTTCTGGGCTTCCGGCCAGGGGTCAGACTCCCTCCTGCTCAGGGACAGTGAGGCTAGTTGTAGGACCTCCTCCCTTTCCCTGGGGCAGGGACTAGAGCCTCACTGACAGTGACAGCCCAAAAGGAACAGAGAGTGCGGGGACAAGTCTCTGTTTGCTCAGCCCTGGGGTTAAATCCAAGGATCAACCCTCTCACTCACAGCCAGGTTCCTTGTGGGAAAGGGACTGGAATTAGTGCACGGGGCTGAGGGAGCCAGAGGGAGCCCAGGAATGGGGACTGGCTCTGGTTGGAAGTAGGACCGGCCTTACCCTGGCCCCACGGGAGACCCAGACCCGGGCCTGGGAGTGAGAGGTGAGCTGGGAGCGGCAGGGGTGGGAGAGGCAGGGTGAGCCCAGGCGCCAGGCGGGCTCCTCCGCCCGGCGGGCTCCTCCGCCCGGCTCAGGGGAGCGGTCTGGATCCCTCCCTCCCTCTCAGCTGACAGGGCTGGGCCAGGCAAGCGTGCAGGGACCTGGAACCGAAACTCAGCAGAGTGCTCACCCCAGGGACCCTCGCCCAGCAGGCCTCCAACTACCCCACAGCCTGCCCTGCCCCGGGGCTGTACCTCCCAGAGAGGGGGCTCATGGGGAACCCACAGAGAGTGTTGGGGGGCTGTGTGAGGGCAGGGGGATCTGGGATCAGTCAGTCAGACGTGTTTACAGAGCACCTGTTATGGATCAGGCCCTGAGCTGGGTTTTAGAAACGCAGTGGGGACCCAAGCCAGACACAGCTTCTTGCAGGCTGTGTGGTCTTGGCCAGGTTGCTCCACCTCTCTGAGCCTCACCTGTGACAAGAGACTGCTAACTAGCCTCACCTGTGCTGCTTGGAGGATTAACTGACCTAAGCCTTGTGCAGTAGGGTGTGTGACACCCTGCAGAGTAAGTGCTCAGGAGGGGGTAATTATTGAAACGACGGCACTATGCTGAACAGTGCTTCCTGCATAGAGGACTGGCTGTGCCCGGGGTTGCCTTCAGCCTGGTTCCAGATTTTCATTCCAGGGCTCTGTGGGTGATGCTGCCAGCAGGACCTGCCCGTCCCCTTTCTGAGGAGTTCCTCCCTGCTAAAGTGGAGTCACAAGCCCGGTGCTAGCAACTTCCTAGGACCAAATGAAACAGACTGTGGCCCATTAAAAAGGGCTCCCCTGGGGCAGTGAGGGAAGGCATACCTACCTTGATTTTCAAAATACAGGTCACAACCCACTGAGTCTTTCAAGCCATGTAGAGGCCACAGTTAGTTTTTTTTTTTAATCAACTAGAGAGAAAACAGTATTAGAGAGTGTCTCACACAGTGAGGATAGGTTTGTGCTTCATAAAATCTTTGTTTCAGTTAAATATGGATAAATGCATTTCTCCCTGTGGGCTGGGCACCCCCTGCAAAGCCACTGGCAATAGTTAAGAACACAGCCCTGGGGCCAGGTGAGCTTGGGTTTGAATCCTGACTCTGCCCATTATTAACGTAGTGACACTGGGGAAGTTACATTAGCTCTCTGTGCCTCAGTTTCCTCTTCTGTAAACAGGGGGCAGAAATACCGCCTATGTTGTTAGGGCTGTTGGGATGATTAAACGAAGTGCATAAGGCAGTGTCTGACACAAGGCTCAGCAGGTGCCAGATGGGAATGAGGAAGAAGACAGGCCTCTGAGGGGTGGCCTCTGTGAGTGAGAAGGGTCTGCAGCCGCCTCCCCAGTGGAGAAGGCTGTTCTGAACTATCCCCAACTCCCGGTTTTGCAGATGAGAAGACCAAGGCCCTGAGTCAGGGAGTGACTTGTCCGATCTCTAGGAAGGCGGGCTGAAATCTCCTGCCTCCCAGGCCCAGGGCTCCTCTGTCTCTTGCTGTCTCTTGGGGCTGAGCGAGTACTTGACTCTGATGTCCTCATCTGTAAAATGGGGGCAGTAAACAGCTGACCTCACAGGTCTGACTAAATAAGACCCTTCCTACAAAGGACTCACCACAGAGCCTGGCTCAGAAGTCCAACTAACTAAATGTTAGCAATTTGTATACATAGTATGTTGTTCAACCAAAAAGGCAGGTTATAAAATCACATGTCCGGTATGAGCTCATTTTCTATGAGGATCAAAAAAGTGCATGGCCTGCGTGCACTTCCTGCAGTGTTCGCACCGATTGTCTCTAGGCGGCAGGTTGCCTTTGCTTTTTTTTATTTTAATGGCTAAAGCTTCTAGTTTGGCTTATTCTACAGCTAATGTATATGGCTTTTATGTGAAGGGAAAAAAAGAATTTTTTTTATCAACATGAATAAGAACAACTACCCACCTCAAGTGACTCATGTGATGTCCCCGGGCCAGCGCGTGGGCCGACTCATGCCGCCTTCCACCAAAAACCACCAGGTGTGTCCCTGTGGTTTGGGGCCCCAGAGCACCGAGAGGCAGCGTGCTTTTCATTGTCTTTTTCTTCTTTGTTCACAGTGACAGCTGATGGCCTCCTAGTGGCATTCTGTGTAACAAACGCATGCCAAAGATTGCAGATTTCATATACAGGAGGGAGGGAGGGGACAGAGGCTGGAGTTTATCGGGTGATAAGTCCCGGTATCTCCTTGACACAAAACCTGGCTGGAAGTGAAGAGTGACAAAGGTCAGGGACAGATGTTCCCTAGGTTTGACACCACACCAAGAGGGAAAATGACTGGGTGAGGGGGTACATGGGAGGGAGAGGGAGTCCGGAGAAGAAGGGTTGGGGCAGGAGGATGTGGGGTAGGAAAGGAGGTGGTCAGAGGCTGACGGGGCCCTTCCAGGGCCTTCCCATGAGGCTGCCTCATCTTGAGCAGCAGGTGTGTGTGTGTGTGTGTGTATGTTTGTGTGTGTGGTATGTGTTGTATGTGTGTTGTGTATGTGTGTGTCTGTACACTGGGGGTGATGGGGGAAGCAGCTAAGAGATGACATTTGGCTGAGAAAGGGACATGGCAGCTGTGGAGGGCTGGGGAGTCATGTTGAGAGGCACTAATAAGGAAACATGCTCACGATGGACCCTTTAACAGAGAGGCACATGCTCCAGGAGGCTGTGGTTTCGTGGGTCACCACAGGCATCCGGCAACCAGTCCCCTGGCAGCACGCTGTTGCCCATCCTGTCACAGGACCGGTAGAACTATCCCTGCTCCATGACAGACAGCACTGCTGTCCCAGGGGAGTGTCATCACGCCCTCTCGAGGCCCAGCACAGGGTGTCCCTCCATCCTGGTCAAGCCCAGGGCTGGACACAGGCTGGGAAAAAGAAGGGACCCAGGGAAGGCCAAATGAACGCCTAGGTCTGAAGATGAGTGTGGTCTGCGTGGCGAGTGACTCACCCGTGCCTGAGGAGGCCCACCTCCTGGTTTCCCCATGAGCTCACCTGTGAGCTGAGCTTGGGCTCATCTTGGAACAGGTGCCTGCCCCTCCAACTCTGAAGAGGAGGACCTGGGGAAAGGGCTTCCACCGAGTTGGGAGGAAGAGAGAGGACGTAGGACGCATTCCAAACGGGCATGTCTTATCCAAGGAAGGCTGCCAGCACGCGCCTGTCTGCTGTGGGGACATCAGCAGCAGCTGGGAGGCTGGGCAGGAAGGAAAGATCGGGCAGGAAGGAAAGGCCTGGGACGACAGGTTCCGTGGCTTGGCTGGAGTCTATAGGCGGGAGGAGGCCAGGAACCAGATCTGAGAAGAGAGGACCAGACTCAGTGAAGGAGACTGAGACGCTTCTCTCTGGGAGGAGTCAAGAGCTGGATTTATTGTACCAGACAGAAGGGTCCAGGCTGCTGCCAGGACAGTCATGAGAGGACGCTGCTGGGAGCAGCGGGGGGGACTGCTTTCCACCTCTTGGACCTATGTGGGCGATAGAAAAGTAAATGTTGATAGCGTCACCTGCTGGACAGCCCTAACATTACAGTATCTGTTGGGTCAGAAACAGCAAGGGTTGGAATAGTCTAGAAGGTTCCATCTAGAATAGCACAGTTTGACAACTATTACTACTGCTTCTGCTTTTATTAAGAGCTTACTGTGCACCAGGCAGTATGCTAAGTGTCTTTCTTGGACGACCTCATTTAGTCATCCCAGTAGGCCTATGATACAGGGACTATTATTAATCTCATTTTTCAGATAAGGAAACTGAGGCAAGAATAATTTTTTTTCTGAGGTCTCAATTTAGTTGGCAGCAGGTTAGCTTTCCAGCCCAGGTCTCTCTGACTCAAAAAACCTGTGGTTTTAACTACATTACTGGGTCTCCTATTCAGTTCAGGATGGTAGAGTGATTTCATCTTTGTATCATCTCCACTCGGTTGGTAGAGGCTGCCTGAAGCTCTGGGTTGAGAGGATCCCAAGTGCTGTGATGAATTAGTGATGTCTGCCAGGGACCCTGGAAGGAACCAGGGGCCATGCGTGTGTCAGCCCTGTTTTCATCTCTGATTTAGTCCAGTTTCCAGGACCCAGAGAAAGGGGCCAAGGCTCAATCCTCTGCCCTCACTCAATCACTTGGTGACCTCTAAGGCATCTCAAGTTTATCATCTCCAAATATGAACTCCTGATCATCACCTCCAAATCATCTTCTCCACTAAGTAAAAGGCATCGCTGGTTCTCACTGCCTTAAGATAAGACCAAAGCCTTTGTATTACCCATGACCTTCTTTCCCTCTCATACCCTACATCCAATCTTTCAATACCTCTCAGTGGCTCTATCTTTGAAATATATCCAGAGTCCAACCACTTCTCATGACCTCCATAGCTGCCACCACCAATGTCTCCCCTGGGCTCATGTAGCAGTCACCTAACTAGTCTTGATCCCTCACCCCTACAGTCTAGTCTCAACTCAGCAGACATCCTTAGTCCTTCTTGTTTTTCAAAGCACTTTTGCTTAAGTTACACACACACACACACACACACACACACGCAGAGTAAAGTAGGGCAGGGAATTTTCACTCCCGTTTGGCAGATAAGGAATACTGAAGCCCAGGATGGTAATGCAATTGGCCCAGAGGCAATTGAGGTGCAAGCTGCAGTCTGGGGCTCTTACAGCGATGTTGTACACGGCCTTTTCCCTCCCAGACATGCTCTTCTGACTCCCAGAGCTTGCTGTGGGCACATCCGAGGGTCCCCCGAAAAGCTTCAGGAGGTCACGTAAGGAGTATCAAGGAAACCAAGAGAGATGGTCTTCTCTGCTCGGTGGGGTCCACTCAAGAGGGAAAAAAAGACTCATCAATTGGTCCAATGCATCGTCGCACAGTCTGGACATTTTCCTGTGGTGTATAGTGCCCCCTGGTGCTCAATCTTGGGAAATGCAACAGCTGATAAAGAATCAGTTTTTGGGGAGAGGGTGGGTGGGCTTTCACGGCGGGGGCTTTTCTGACAACCTTCTCAGAGAAGCTCCCTGCAGGCAGGAGTTTTCCATCACTTAGAGACCACAGTGTATGACCAGGTCGATGAGGGCCACACTGCTCCTTTCAATGTTCACCAGTGGATTCTTCGTAGTGGGAACCCAAATTGGTACAGTCTTTCTGAAAGCAGTCATTTAAACAAAAAGAAAAATCAAGAGTTCAAAAAGATTACAAATGACAGACTCATGATATAATGTGGAGTGAAAAGTTAGTTCTAAACATGTGCATAAAACACTCTTCGTGTACCTATCTTCTGAAGATATACCCACAAATGGTCTCTCTGGGGAGGGAGATTATATTTTACCTTTATTATTTACAATTTTCAGTACTGTCCAAATGTTCTGCCCTAAGCACAGTCCACTTTTTTCCATCTGGCTTCCCACCCTTGTTGCCCGCTGTATGCTAGTCAGAATGTCCCCTCTGGAGCACCATTAAGTGAGCTATGGGAAAGTTAAAGACTTGCCCACTGGTGAGAACACGTGTGCATGGCCAGCAGTGGGGGAGGAGGAAGAACAGACTCCTTGGGGAGGAGAAACCTTTGAACTCAGAGATAAGGAAACCAGGGGCCCGAAAGAAAGCACATGACCAAGACTCTTGTGCAGAGAGAGAAAGACCTGATACGGAGAGATCACGCATATGCGCATACCCAGGACCAGGGAGTTGACTGGATGTGCCTAGGTCACAGAGCATTTGGTGATACGTTTGGGTTGCCAGTTCCTGAGTTCTTCTCCCACATCAGCACCAGGCACTTCCAGAAAACACCCATAGAACACCCACAGGAATGCAATGAGCACAACAGACATTTTTACATCTGACCAGACAAAGGTTGGCAAGGATGTTGGGGAAAGGACAGTCTCAAGTATTTCACAGGTAGGAATTCAGCTGGTTCAGCCGCTATGGAGAGCAGTTTGCAGTATCTGTTAACTTTCTAAAAGCACACACCCAGCAGATACGCATCTCTACTGTATACCCTAGAAAAACTCATTCCCAAGTACACAGGGGACCGAGAGCAAAGGTAATCATTGAGCTGTTGTGAGGTCGTGAAAACTGAAAATACTCTAAGCATCTCCCAATCTGGGAATGGTTAAATAAAAAATGGTGCACACAAAAACCACATGAGTCCTGGAGCAGTAAAACAAGCAATCTCCATGTTCTGAAGTGGAACATTCTCCACCAAGTTTCCTTGAGTGAAAAGCCGGAAGCAGACTGTATAATGATAGAGTATGACACAATGTATACATAAACCCAGGCTGAGCGTGGTGGCTCACGCCTGGAATCCCAGCACTTCGGGAGGCAGAGATGGGAGGATTGCTTGAGGCCAGAAGTTCGAGACCAGCCTAGGCAATGTAACAAGACCTCATCTCTTCAAAAAATACAAAAAATTAGCCAGGTGTGGTGATGAGTGCCTGTAGTCCTAACTATTTGGGAGGCTGAGGCTGGAGGATTGCCTGAGCCCAGAAGGTCAGGCTGCAGTGAGCCGTGATGGTGCCACCGTACTCCAGCCTGGGTGACAGAATGAGACCCCCTACTCAAAAACAAACAAAAACCACATGGAGGGACATACCATATAATATATTTTCTATGAGCCCATAGAGAAAGATTTGGAAAAATCACTCCCAAACCGGTAACAGCAGTTACTTGGTCGGCGGGGGGGACAGGAAGAAAGTATGGGGCAGTGGGGAATCTGTGTTATTTCAATGTGTTAAAAGGAAAATGTATTTATCTGTTGCTTGTGTAATTAAACATTCATCATTAGAAAGATTTTTTTTTTTTGAGTTGGAGTCTCACTCTGTCACCCAGACTGGAGTGCAGTGGCCGCTCCCGGCCACCGCAGCCTCGACCTGCTGGGCTCCAGCGATCCTTCCGCCTCAGCCTTCCAAGTAGCTGGAACGACAGGTGTGCGCTACCACGCCTGGCTCATTTTTAATTTATTGTAGAGATGAGGTCTCACCAAGTTGCCCAGGTGGGTCTCGAACCCGCAGGCTCGGGCAATCCACTCACCTCAGCCTCCCAAAGGCGCGGGATTACAGGCTAAGCCACCGAGCCCGGTTATTAGAAAGATATTGATGGGCAACCCCCTAGGGTCGCCACCCACTGTAGGAGCTTTTCTGTCCTCTCAATAAATCCTGCTTTAAAAAAAAAAGAAAGAAAAGAAAAAAACGATAAGAGGAAAAGAAGCATTTTAAAAGGGAGAAGACTTCCAGGAGGATGCGGCAGACGGTAGGCCAGCATCGACCAGCAGACAGGGACGGAGGCCGCACTGGGGCGTAGAAGAGTCCAGTGGTGAGCAGCGGCTCGGCTCTGAGCCGCGGGGCTGCAGGTTCGCGCCCCGCCTCCGCTTTCCCAGAAGAAACAGGCCGGGTCCTGGCACGCGCTGTCTGTCCCTGCACGCCTGGCTGGCCGGCGCACCTGGGAACCGCTGCTGAGTGCCAGAAGGGCCCTCCCCGGCCTGGAAGGAGCAGGTAAAGGCGAGTTTAGAAAGAGCCCGGCTCTTCTTACAGGAAAGGGAGAGGGGGCTTCTCGGAAAGGAACGGCTCTCTGCCTCCTCTCCCACGCCCCAGCTGGATCCCAGGCACAGCGCCACTGCTTGGCGTCCTCCTCGCCCCCACTCCACTGCATGGCAGGGGAGGCTGAGGCCAGAAGCTGAGAAGGAAGTGGCTTGTTCAAGGTCGCTGGTGAGCCGAGGTCTGAAGTCAGGGCTCTTTCCCAGGCTGCCTTTTGCCCCCGGTTCAAATCCAGCTCCACTGACCTCAAACTGTGTGCCCAAAAGAAGCCTCACTCCCACCATTGAGAAGTAACTCACATACCATAAAATCCACCATTTTAAAGTCAACAGTGTTTCATACCTTCACAAAGGCACGCAACCATCACTAGTATCTAATTCAGGAACATTTTCATCACCCGAAAAAGAAACTGCGTGACCCCCGGCAGTGACACCCCCATTTCCACCCCCACTCCCAGCCCCTGGGAATTACTAATACACAGTTGACTCTGGAAGAGCAGGGATTTGAACTGCATGGGTTTGCTTATATGCAGATTTTTTTTCTGTCTCTGCTTCCCCAAGACAGCAAGACCAGGAGGCTGAGGTGAGTGGATTGCCTGAGCCCGCGAGTTCGAGACCCGCCTGGGCAACTTGGCGAGACCTCATCTTTACAATAAATAAAAAACTAGCCGGGTGTGGTAGCGCGCGCCTGTAGTTCCAGCTACTCGGAAGACTGAGGCGGAAGGATCGCCAGTCCTTCCTCTTCCTCCTCTTTCTCAGCCTAGCGACATGAAGACAGCCAGGATGAGGACCTTTATGATGACTTATCCCACTTAATGAATAGTAAATATATTTTGTCTTTCTTAGGATTTTCTTTATTTTATTTTGAATTGGAATCTCACTCTGTTGCCCAGAATGGAGTGCAGTGGCCAGGCCACCGCAGCCTCGACCTGCTGGGCTCCGGCAATCTTTCCGCCTCAGCCTTTCAAGTAACTGGAACTACAGGCGCGCGCTACCACACCCGGCTAGTTTTTGATTTATTGTAGAGATAAGGTCTCGCCAAGTTGCCCGGGCGGGTCTTGAACCCGCAGGCTCAGGCAATGCACTCACCTCAGCCTCCCAAAGCACGGGATTACAGGCTGAACCACCGAGCCCGGCTAGGGTTTTCTTAATAACATATTTTTCTCCAGCGTAATTTTTTGTAAGAATACATTCTATACTACATTTAACATGCAAAATATGTGTTAATCAACTGTTTATGTTATCGGTAAGGTTTCTGGTCAACAGTAAGCTATTAGTAGTTAAGTTTTGGGGGAGTCAAAAGTTAAATGCAAATTTTCGACAGCACAGAGGTCAACGCACCAGCCCCCATGCTGTTCAGGGGTCAACTGTACTCAGTAATGTCTCCATAGATTTGCCTATTCTGGACATTTTGTACAAATATAAGTGAAATAAAAAAAATACATGGCCTTTTGTGTCTGACTTCTTTGTCGGCAAGATGGTTTCCAAGTTCATCCACGTGATAGCATTGGTAATTCATTCCTTTTATTGCTGAACAATGTTGCACTGTATGGATATGCCACAATTTGTTGATCTACTTATCCATGGATGGAAATTTGGGCTGCTCCATTTTCGGCTGGATGAATAATGCTGATATGAACAGTCTTTTTTTTTTTTTTTTTTTTGAGTTGGAGTCTCACTCTGTCACCCAGACTGGAGTGCAGTGGCCGCTCCCGGCCACCGCAGCCTCGACCTGCTGGGCTCCGGCGATCCTTCTGCCTCAGCCTTCCAAGTAGCTGGAATTACAGGTGCGCACTACCATGCCCGGCTAATTTTTGATTTATTGTAGAGATGCGGTCTCGTCAAGTTGCCTAGGCGGATCTCGAACCCGCGGGCTCAGGCAATCCACTCACCTCAGCCTCCCAAAGCACTGGGATTACAGGCTGAGCCACTGAGCCCGGCTATGAACAGTCTTATATGTTTTTTGAGTGAGCATATGTTGTGTTATCTTGATTATATACCTGGGAGTGGAATTGCTGGGTTACCTGATAATTCTTTGTGTAACATTTTGAGGAGCTGCCCAACTGTTTCTATAGCAGCGGCCCCATCCTACATTCCCAGCAGGCAAATTTCTTAACCCCTTTGAACCTCAGCTTCTCAGCAACACATCAGGATTGATATTTACCTTATAATCTGGTAGTAGAAATTAGATGAGATAAAACAAAGAAAGCAATTAGCACATAGCAGGTGCTCAATGAGAGGGACTGTGTGTGTGTGTGTGTGTGTGTGTGTGTGTGTGTGTGTGTGTTTTGAGTTGGGGGTCTCATTCTGTCATCCAGGCTGGAGTGCAGTAGCACTTCCTGGGCTTAGGCAATCCTCCCTCCTCAGCCTCCCAAGTAGCTGAGACTGCAGGCATGCACCACCACACCTGACTAATTTTTAAAAAATTTTTATAGAGATGAGATCTTGCTGTGTTGCCCAGCAATCCTCCTGCCTCAGCCTCCCAAAGTGTTGGGATTACAGGCGTGAGCCACTGTGCCTAGGAAAAGTGATTCTTATAATTAAAGAATCTAAAAGACTCTGAACATTTTCCTTTTGGTTCCCTTTGAATGTGAATGGGCATCTATTCTTCATTCTCCTCATTTGCTCACCTACTTCTTGAATTTCTCTCAACAATTGCTTGAGATAAGTTTACCATGGGGCAAAATACTTGATCTCTCTCTCTCTCTCTCTCTAACACACACGCACACACACAGACACAAATCATTTTTTTTAAGTAAAAAAATTTATTTATGTATTTATTTATTTTTTGAGTTGGTGTCTCACTCTGTCGCCCAGACTGGAGTGCAGTGGCCGCTCCTGGCCACCGCAGCCTCGACCTGCTGGGCTCCGGTGATCCTCCCGCCTCAGCCTTCCGAGTAGCCAGAATTATAGGCATGCGCTCCCACGCCCGACTGATTTTTTGATTTATTGTAGAGATGAGGTCTCGCTGCCCAGGCGAGTCTCGAACCCGCGGGCTCAGGCAATCCACTCACCTCAGCCTCCCAAAGGCGTGGGATTACAGGCTGAGCCACCGAGCCCTGCGACACAAACCATTTAATAAGGCCCTAAGCCCAAACGAAATGGAAAGGTAAAACTGCCCCATACCATGCTGGTATGTTAAAGCTAGAATCAAATACTACAGTGGCCCTCAAAGTGTGGAACCCAGATTGACAGCAACATCATCACCTGGGAACTGGTTAAAACGCAAATCCTCAGGTCCCGCCTCAGAAAAAATGAAATCAGGGACTCTGGACATGAGCCCAGAAGTCTGTGTTTTAGCAAGCTCTCCAGGAGATTCTAATGTACACTAATGTTCTCAAATTTCATATGAGAAAACTGAGGCCTAGAAAAAACATAACTCTCAAGGCCACCGAGTGATAGAGAATGGGAGCTTTGGAACGTGTGGTCCTAGATGCGAGTTCCAGCTTCCCCATTCCCAACTGTGTGGCATTGGGCATGTTCCTTAACCTGCCTTTACTTCAGTATCGTCATCTATAAAATGGGAACAGCATACACCTCCCTCCCAGTGAAACCACTCTACTGCCTTAAAGGCAGCATGGGAGTTAGAGCTCAGGGCTGGTTCCTGGGTGCTGGTGCTCTTACGCTGGTGTCTGTCATCTCTGCACCATCTATAAGAAGGATCTTGAGACTCGATCTTTTTAAGTTGGCACGCAGAGGAGGGCTTTGTTTTATTCTAGGAGGACCCAAAAGGAAGAACTACCCACTAGATGACTGGGAGAAGTTACAAGGAGGTAGGTCAATGTGAGGTCGATGTTCCTAACTAGAACTGCTCAAAAACAGAATTGGCAGCCCTGAAAGGGAGTGAGATCGCCTCACCAGAAGAGTCCAGGCAGCATCTGAATGCCCATCTCTCCAGGAGGCTGCAGAGGGGAGACTTTCAGGGTAGGAGGTTTTGTGGTTGATCTCTGAGGGATCATATGTAACCTGGTAGTGAATGTATGCTGTTTGTCTCTGCAGCATCCATTCCTTTAGGGAACCACTCTTCCTCCATTCCCTGTGGTGGGAAAGGCTGTCAATCAGGGTGCTTGCACACCCTTCTCCCTAGGGGAAAACATACAGCGAAGACTGGCCAATGAGAGTAGTCCACCTTTTCCCCACATTGATTGGTTCGGGGAATGGCACGCGACCCAAGCTAGGCCAATCAGAATCTGTTTCTGCTATAGGCATTTCAGAACCACACCCATCCTTGAATTTCCCAACCTAAACAGTCTGCAGAATTTGCTCAAGTCAGTTTGGGGTGTTTGTCCTTGCAACTGGATGAAGTCTTAAATGACACTCCCAGGTGAAAATGGGCCTCCTTGCTTTGGTGCTAGGCCCTGCTTCCCTCTGACGTTACATTAAAACAACAGTAAGAAAAACAATAGTCAAAACAACGATACTGGCCGGGCTCTGTGGCTCAGCCTGTAATCCCAGCACTCTGGGAGGCCGAGGCGAGTGGATTGCCTGAGCCCGCGGGCTGGAGACCCGCCTGGGCAACTTGGCGAGACCTCGTCTCTACAATAAATCAAAAATTAGCCGGGCGTGGTAGTGCACGCCTGTAGTTCCAGCTACCTGGAAGGCTGAGGCGGAAGGATCGCCGGAGCCCAGCAGGTCGAGGCTGCGGTGGCCGGGAGCGACCACTGCACTCCAGTCTGGGCGACGGAGTGAAACTCCAACTCAAAAAATAAATAAATAAAATCTTTAATCTCTTGGGATAAACATGCCAAAAGGAATTTCAGTCCTAACACAGAGCCAAATGTGTTGAAATCCATGTCCCCCAACTCTCTCTTCTCCCTTAATCTCATATTAAGGGCAGCCTAGCTCTTTTCTTCTCCAAATGCCCCCCAAACTCTTTCCAAATCCTGCTCTCAGCGTTTGCCTCCTCCCCTGCCTTTTCCAATGTCCGTTCATCTACCCTTACTGAATCTTTGGCCAGCCCAGTCACATTGTCATAGTAGGCAGGAGAGGAAGAGGCCGTGAGTCCTCTCACTGTGACGTGACTTTATTTCCCCATTACACATTATTCTTAACATGATTCTTAAGGTCAATAGAAGATTGTAAAATCCCAACTACGGAGGGAAGCGTGACTGTGAAGTTGTACTTTCAGAAGAGATACTAAAGTCTTTTCAGTATGAGTCACAGGCCAAGTTCAATTCAGCAAACATTTAGTGGGTGGCTACCTTGTGGCACAAAGAGACAGGAAGGGGCTGAGTTATTTGTGTTTGAGCCAGACAGTGAATGTGCCAGGTCCTGAGTGGGTCATGGAGGGTGTATCTAGGAAGAAAGATATTAAATGCACAAAAATCGTATCTATGAAGCTGTGATTAAGTACTACCAAGGAGAATGCTGTGGTTTAAATGTGTCCCCCCCCCCCCCCCCCCGGAATTCATGTGTTGGAAACTTAATCCCCAATGGAACAGTGTTGGGAGGTGGGCCCTGATGGGAGATGTTTAGGTCATGAGGGCATTGTCCTCATGAATGTATAATGCCACCATAAAAAGGGCTTGTGGGGGCTTCTGTTTCTCTTCTGCTCCTCTGTCTTGTGATGACATGATGTTCCTTCCCTTCAGAGGACGCAGCATTCAAGGTGCATCTTGGAGACCAGGCCCTACCCTCCTAGCACCTTGATTGTGAACTTCCCAGCCTCCAGGGCTGTGAGAAATACATTGCTATTCTTTGTAAATAACCCAGTGTGTAGTATTTTGTTATAGCAACATACCACAGACTAAGTCAGAGACAGGCGTAGGGATCAGCAGCAAGAAAAAAAAAAAGTGAGGAGTCAAGAAAGGCTCTTGAGGAAGTGACTTATGAGCCAAGACTGGAAGCCAAGACAGGAGCCTGGGAAGAGACTAGGGGAAAGATAGATAAGCCTGGCAAGGGGCTTTCCCACACAGGGAGCAGTGTTTGAAAATGCCAGGGGGAGCTGGGCTCGGTGGCTCAGCCTGTAGTCCCGCGCCTTGGGTGAGAGAAGTTCGGTGCCAGTAATGACTCCACACCCGGCCAGGACCAAGAGATTTATTAAAAGGGGCTGTTACAG
>NW_007249755.1:380815-381500 GCF_000164805.1 Carlito syrichta | reverse complement strand
CCTGATGGGAGATGTTTAGGTCATGAGGGCATTGTCCTCATGAATGTATAATGCCACCATAAAAAGGGCTTGTGGGGGCTTCTGTTTCTCTTCTGCTCCTCTGTCTTGTGATGACATGATGTTCCTTCCCTTCAGAGGACGCAGCATTCAAGGTGCATCTTGGAGACCAGGCCCTACCCTCCTAGCACCTTGATTGTGAACTTCCCAGCCTCCATGGGAGTAGGGTGGGGCCAATGCCGTGTTATGGTCCTATTGGACGCATAACAGAGCTGGCTATGGATTGGAGGCTTGCAGGTTTGAAATCCGCGCGTGCGCACATGCGCGCGCGGGGAATTATACTCACAGAAGTCGAGACCTAGGGCCTTTGTTGTCTGGTATGTCGGCGCCATTTCGGGAGCCGCCCCTCTGGTGGCTTCCTGCACCCTTCATTGGGAGGCTAAAGTGAGTGGATTGCCTGAGCCCGTGGGTTTGAGACCCACCTGGGCAACTTGGCGAGACCTCATTCTACAATAAATCAAAAAATTAGCCGGGCGTGGTAGCGCGCGCCTGTAGTTCCAGCTGCTTGGAAGGCTGAGGCGGAAGGATCACTGGAGCCCAGCAGGTCGAGGCTGCGGTGGCCGAGAGCGGCCACTGCACTCCAGTCTGGGTGGCAGAGTGAGACTCCAACACACACACACACAAAGAA
>NW_007249755.1:375682-380795 GCF_000164805.1 Carlito syrichta | reverse complement strand
CCAGTAATGACTCCACACCCGGCCAGGACCAAGAGATTTATTAAAAGGGGCTGTTACAGAGGGGATCTGTAACGGGAAAAAAGAAAAAGAGAGAAAGAGAGAGTAAGAGAGAGGGAGGAAATGGGAGAGAGGCGGGGAGAGAGCTGCAGAGAGGGAGAGAGCGGCAGAGAGGGAAAGAAAGAGAGACCGAGAGAGAGTTGCGGGGGGAGCGCTGTATTTATCAGCCTGACAGCGGCTGGAAGGGGCCGTGTTATGCTCCTATTGGAGGAGCTGCATGGGAGTAGGGTGGGGCCAATGCCATGTTATGGTCCTATTGGACGCATAACAGAGCTGGCTATGGATTGGAGGCTTGCAGGTTTGAAATTCGTGCGCGGGAAGGTTTGAAATCCGCGCGTGCGCACATGCGCGCGCGGGGAATTATACTCACCGAAGTCGAGACCTAGGGCCTTTGTTGTCTGGTATGTCGGCGCCATTTTGGGAGCCGCCCCTCTGGTGGCTTCCTGCACCCTTCATTGGGAGGCTAAGGTGAGTGGATTGCCTGAGCCCGTGGGTTTGAGACCCACCTGGGCAACTTGGCGAGACCTCATTCTACAATAAATCAAAAAATTAGCCGGGCGTGGTAGCGCGCGCCTGTAGTTCCAGCTGCTTGGAAGGCTGAGGCGGAAGGATCACTGGAGCCCAGCAGGTCGAGGCTGCGGTGGCCGAGAGCGGCCACTGCACTCCAGTCTGGGTGGCAGAGTGAGACTCCAACACACACACACACAAAGAAAATGCCAGGGGGTAAGAGGGAGAAGGATACCTGGAGGACTGTGTGTGTGGCTGGAGCACAGAGAACTGGAGGGAGGACAAGAGGTGGGTGGAGGCAGCGTTGCAAAAGCCCTTGACCGCTGCACTAGAGATCTTGAGCCTCTTCCCGTAGACCAGAGACTTTTTAACACAAGCTCCGTAGGCCTTCGTGGATTGGGATGTGGTTTGTTCCAAACATGGAAATCTCAGTGATGGTGCCACAGATGTCGGCCTCCAACAGTGGGGGAGCTTCCAACAGTGGCGTGCTGGGGCTGGCTCCCATAGGATCAGGGTGCCTTTCTTCCCAACTCTGTATTTAGTGATCCCACCTTGCCAGCTTAAAGTCAGCCACAGTGGGGGATATTCACATCCTCCCCTCCAAACCCCCAGCCAGTTGTTAACCCTTGATCGGCACTGCTGCTTCTATTCCAACCCGAAGGGGAGCCTGGCTGTTGAGCACCCACTAGTCCACCCATGAGAGTCTAGTGCTGTGATCTCTGCAAATCAGGAAGTGATCAAGACTGGTTATTCTCAGTTGCCCTTAAGCATCTGGAGGCTGGGTAGCAGAAGTTTTAAAACCACACGCTTTGAGGACAGACAGACTGAGGTCCAAATTGCAGTGCCATCACTATAATTAGCTGTGTGACTTAAGGCAAACAAAGCCCTCTCAGAGTTTCAACTGTTAAAAGGGGACATGATTTTCTAACTCATGGGTTGTGAAGATTAAACACTATTCTATAGGTAAACTGCAGTGCCACTGTGTAACAAGGACTCAATAAATATTACTGCTACTGGCTGTTTTCGCTAAAAAGATATCAATAGAGATATGGTCATTTTATTCCAAAATGGATTTATTATCAGTATTTGAAATACCTGAAACTTAAGCAGTATACTGAGGGCCTAGGTGGAGATAGCTACCTGACATTTTTTTACTAATTTTTCACCAAAAAAGTGATCTACAGATGACTTTTTTTTTTTTTTTAAGATTTTTGAGATCTCCAACTTGACCGAGCTTGTGGTCACATCATGTCTTTCAAGGACCAAGGCATCCGGACACACATTTTCCTAACTTGAAATTAGGTGGGAGAGGGGTGAACAGGGGAGAACAAATGTGGCAGATTTTGTTAAAAAGAGCAGGTACCAGCTGGGCTCGGTGGCTCAGCCTGTAATCCCGCGCCTTTGGGAGACTGAGGTGAGTGGATGGCCTGAGTTCACGGGTTCGAGACCCGCCTGGGCAGGTGAGATCTCATCTCTACAATAAATCAAAAAATTAGCCGGGCGTAGTAGCGTGCACCTGTAATTCCGGCTACTCGGAAGGCTGAGGCGGAAGCATCGCCGGAGCCCAGCAGGTTGAGGCTGCGGTGGCCAGGAGCGGCCACTGCACTCCAGTCTGGGCGACAGAGTGAGACTCCAACTCAAAAAAAAAAAAAAAAAAGAGCAGGTACCTGGTTCAGCCTCATAGCACACAAACTGATGGGTGGGGCAGTTGGCAAGTGAAAACACCTCCATCCCCACTATGGAATGCTCCAGGCTCAGTGGGGTTTCAGGTGTGAAAAAGCTGCAGTCGCCTGATGAAGTTAAAGTTGACATTTCCCAGGAGACTCCAAGGTACCAAAGCTGCTTCCCACTGGAGCCTCTGTCATTTGGCCTGCTGTCGGTGACCAGCACTGACCAAGGGTGGGTTAGGACCCGCACCAGAGAATCTGGACAGCGAGAAGACCACTCGGAGGCAGATCTTCTGGGAACAGTCTGATCAGGACTGGAGCCGATTTTATTCAAACATTTTCCAACTTATATACCATTTTCTATACCCTCCAGCAATGTGATAATCACTCACTGGGGGCGTACAAGTTTCGTGCTTTACAAACTATGCATCACAAGACCACCACGAGATCGCAATTTCCAAGCAAACAATTCAAATTCCATGATGCCTGCCGTGCTTACATTAAGGTCACAGGTGCACAATTTCAATACAAATCGTTCAAAGTGTTTTCCATAATGTTCAATGAATCATTCATATTATACTCTTTGCTCTATACCCTGATTAATACAAAAAACTTTCCTGAGTTAACTCTAGGTTCAATCCAAGTTCACTGATTCCCAATATTTTTAACAATTAATATTATCAACTTAACACTATACTATAATCTATAAGTTTAGTTAAATGACTTAACTGTCAGTTATACTATTAACCTATTATGATTTAACGTAATGCCTTATAACTCAGTTAAAACTTATTCTTAACTACCAAACTTTACTATAATTCATATGTTTCATATATCTAAACTTTAATTTTTATATGATCTAGTTATTGGACTTTAATACTATGCTATATCCTATTAAGCTAATACCTTATCGTTAATTCTTTTATAAATCGTATAGTAACTATTACACTTGAATAATGTAGCAAAAGGAAACAAAACAGCAAGCATAGATTTACGCAGCTATGAGTGTATATGTATATATTTTATCCTAACAATTCTACTCTAAAAATCAAATAGTAGCTGTCACACTCTTGAACAAGGAAATGCAGGTTTGCCAAGATGGCGGCCATGGGCTGAAGCAGACAGAGTTTCGGTAATTAACGAAACAAAAGAAAACGTTCTACCTGGCTAGGGGCAGGGCGACAAAACTATCATGGTAATTTAGTTTCTAATCTTAGCCCTAGGGGAAACAGCTTTCGGGAACAAGAGCGGACTACCCAGTCTACCAGGAAATAGAAGTTAAAAAATATCTAGAAAGAAGCAAAACTTAGAAAGACAGAGAAACAATTCCGCCATGCACCTTCCATCAAGTGTACTGAGATTCACTTATAAGTTTTACTGCCATGTATGCACACTGGTCACCAATCACACGCCAATATCATAGGTGTAACTGATATCCTATGTCAGAGGCGATCTTCCAGATGGGCCTTTACAGGCCTCAGCCATGTAGCTATAGATGTTGGCTCCCAACAGCCTGCCTTTGAGGTCAGCACACCACCCCTGATCATGGCTCTGTTAAGAAGTGCTGACTAGGCTGCGCGCCATGGCTCAAGCTTATAATCCTAGTGCTTTGGGAGGCCGAGGCAAGAGGATTGCCTGAGTCCAGGGGTTCAAGACCAGCCTGGGCAACTTGGTGAAATCTCATCTCTACAATACATATTTTTAAAAAATTAGGCCAAGCTTGGTGGCTCAGCCTGTAATCCCAGCACTTTGGGAGGCTGAGGCAAGTGGATTGCCTGAGCCGGCAGGTTTGACAATCCCAGGCAACTTGGCAAGACTTCGTCTCTACAGTAAAATAAAATAAAATAAAATAAAAAATTAGCTGGGCATGGTAACACACGCCTGTAGTTCCAGCTACTTGGAAGGCTGAGGTGGAAGGATCACCAGAGCCCAGCAGGTCAAGGCTGCGGTGGCAGTGAGCGTGCCACTGCACCCCAGCCTGGAGGAGGGAGTGAGACTCCAACTCAAAAAAAAAAAAAAAAAAAAAAATAGCCCAGTGTGGTGTCATCTATCTGTAATTCCAGCTACTTGGAAAGCTGAGGCAGAAGGATGACTTGAGTCCAGCAGGTCGAGGCTGCGATGGCTGTGAATGTACCACACTGCACTCTCCAGCTTGGGCGACAGAGTGAGACTCTGACTCAAATAAATAAATAAAAATAAGAAGTGCTGATTGAGCTGAGGTCATGATGCCAATCCCAAAACCATCCTGACGTTTCCCAGTGAACCCCTCCCCCACCTTCACCCCGTGGCCAAACTCAAGAAAATGCGTTTTCTCTCCCAAGAACTGGTGGAATCCCTGCTGATACCCGTTTCAAATCATTACTGAAAAACTCGGAGACTTAACAGGATCAGAAAAAAGAAACTGTAAAAAGAAAGTCCTCATCGCCCAGAGATTGCAAACCTCTCGAGGTCCATGCATATCCGTCGGCAACATCCTTCGAAGCGACTGCAGAAGATTCGCCTTGTGGCTTGTGCCTTAGTGGAAGCTACTACTCTTCTGATGAACACCACGGGCTTTGGCGGCAGAAAGACAGCTTTCCCTGGGACAAGCCCATTAAGCTAGGGAGCCTGTCACTCCCCGGGGGGACGGTGGGGAGTGTGCAGAGAGGAGCAACACTGACCCACCGGATTTTGCGGCGGGGGGGGGCCAAGTGGCAGCGTGTGGACGGCGCAGAGCCCAGCATCCGGCACAGAGAACGCGCTCGGAAACTGCCCGTGGGCCCTAAGGCTGTCGTCAAACTGGCCTTAAACAAAGCAGCTTCCCTCCCCTCCATGCACGGATCTACCGAAGTTTGCCAGGAATTGGGGAAAGCAAAGGGGAGCCCAGCGCTCCCTCCGCGGCG
>NW_007249755.1:345802-375269 GCF_000164805.1 Carlito syrichta | reverse complement strand
CCCCGGAGCCGGGTGCGATCGGCCCTGCCCACCTGCCACCGGTTGGCGACTTCCCAGGACTAAACCAAGACCGAGTCTTTGAAATTCCTTTCCCGGAGGAAAGTCATCCAGGTTCCTCATTCCGGTCCAACTCAGGTGAGCTGGAAAAAAGACGGCGGCAGTTTTAAAAGCAACTGCATTTCTTTATAAAGTGCTTTTTAAGTCTTTCTACAGCACTGTTCCCTGTAACTGATACCACACTTGACCCTCAAATGTAGACAGTAGGGAAAGTGGGACAGACTGAGGTCCCCTCCTCTTCATCCCAGGCCTGGGAGGATGCAGCCCTGGCTTAGTCTGTGCCGTGCTGTGTTCTTATAGCAAGACACCTTTCTTCTGGGCACCCCGCTGGTACATAAGATGGCCAGATACAAAAGAACTTGCCATGAGACCCAGCCTCCAAACCCCAGCCTTCCACCACTCCAGCCAACCCAGGGAAGGACAGGTCTTGAATTGCCCCAGGATATCTTCCTAGTCTTAGGCTCACAATTTAAAGAGCTAGAAAGGTCTTGGGACATAATCTAATAGTCACAAAAGCCAACAGTTACTGAGCAACTTCTTTGTGCTGGGCACCACGTTGTCTTATTTGAGCCTCACAACCTAATCCCAGCACTTTGGGAGGCAAAGGTCAGAAGATTTCCTGAGCCCAGGGCTTCAAGACCCAGCCTTGCAACTTGGCAAGACCTCGTCTCTATAATAAATAAAAAAATTAGCCGACTGTGGTGACATGTGCCTGTGGCTCCAGTTACTTGGAAGGCTGAGACTAAAGGATAACCTGAGCCCAGCAGGTCAAGGTTGTGGTGGCCGTGGGTGTGCCACTGCACTCCAGCCTGGGTGACAGAGTGAGACTCTGACTAAAAAAAAAAAAAAAAAAAGCCTCACAACCCAGTTATCCTATGACATAGATATTGTTCCCCATTTTCAGATGGGGAAATTGAGACTCAGGACAGTCAAGAGAAATGCCCAAGAAGGATAACAGAAGTGGGACACACAGAATAGAGAAGACTGGGGCTGAAGCGAGCCTGGCCAGCTTTGGCCTCTGGAGTGGGCACTTGGAACAAGCTGTCCATCGCTAGGTCACCAGGCTGGCCTCTGCAGCAGTTGAATGTTTTTGCAGCTGATGAAGGACAGTGCACCTGTGGAAGAAGGAGAGAGATCCTCTGCTCCCTGTTTCACTGGCAAACCCAATAGTTTTCTTGCCTGGACCTGGCTGTACTTTCATTCAAGGAATACTTGCTGTACACAACACAAGCTATGGTGTGATGGTTTAGAGTGAAATGCAGCCAGATCCAGGTTCAAATCCCGTCTTCCACATCAACTGTGTAACCTCAGACAAATTAGTTAATGTCTGTCTCTGGACCTACTGCCCCGTCTATGGAAGGAGAATGAATGACATCTACTCTATAGGGTGATTTGTCCTGAGGACTGAATGAGGTTTTGCATATAAGAGCTAACCTGGCACCCTCTGAAGTCTCAATAGACGGAAACCACTCTAGTTGCTGTTTTTCAGATGTGGCCAAGCTCAAATTTGGGGACTGTTATGCCCACAGGGAAGTGTATAAACAGTTTGCAGGCAGACTGACATCCTGCCAGACACCAGCTAGGAAGTCCAGAAACTGGGAGCAGTGACAGCACTAGCAACCTGACAATCCAGTCCCAGCTAGAGGACACAGGATGGGTGGAAGCAGGAACCCCCACTTGGGTCTGAGCGCTCAGGGACAAGCAGCCTAGGCTGGGATGAGCCATTGGTAGAACTGGGCCATCCCTTCTGGATGCCATTCTGCAACCTGTATGGATTTCCGTGATGGCCCTTGTGACACTTCAGGGCACTGAATTCTCCACCTGACCATGGACTTCAGTAGGGCAGGAATGAGCTGTATTCCTCTTTGAAACCCCTGGCACACAGTGATCAACAGGTGTTGACTAATAGTGGGCAATAGATGTGGGACTAACAGAGCTGGACAGGTCCCATGGAAGCCCAGAGGACCAAGGATGGGTGAGAGTTCAGACTTTGGAGTTGGCTAGGCCTGCGCTGGAAACTGATTCTACAACTTATTGGCTGAGAGAGCCTCAGTTTTCCCATCTACAATGTGATGGTTATAATTAGTCCCTGCCTCCTAGGGATGTGGTGAGGATTAAAAAAGAAAATACAGGCAAAGTGTTTAGCACAGAACCTGGTTCACAGAACATACTACACATATTGTCATTATTATCACCACCTCTTAAGGTGTCAAGGAAGACTCCCTGGAGGAAGTGACATTGCAAGTCTTTTTTTTTTTGAGTCAGAGTCTCACTCTGTTGCCCAGGTTGGAGTGCAGTGGCATGCTCACGGCCACCCTGGTGTCAACCTGCTGGGCTCAGGCGATCCTTCCGCCACAGCCTTCCATATTTGGAACTACAGGCGTATACTACCACACCTGGCCAATTTTTGATTTATTGTAGAGACAAGCCCTCACCAAGTTGCCCAGGCTGGTCTCAAACCCCTGGGCTCAGGCAGTCCTCTCACCTCAGCCTCCCAAATTGCTGGGATTACAGGCTTGAACCACTGAACCTGGCCTCAGTAAAGTCTTTTAAAGATTAGATGGTGGGCACCAGGCAGTCATGGACACTTAAGTTCAAAGTCATCCACAAGAATGCAGTGGCTTGGGAACAGCAGGAAGGAAGGTTGGCTGCAGCCTTGTGAGCCCATAGGGGTGCCATCGGGAGAAAGCAGTGGGATGGCTGACCAGGCCATGTCAGACAGTGCCTCATATACCTTGATAAGGAGTGTGGACTTTATTCTGGGGGCAAGGGAAGGGCGTGAAGCTGGGGAGTGGTGTTATCAGTTGCATGTTTCCAAAGATGAGGGTTAACAATGAGGAGTACCACGGCCTGTGCAGCTGCCTTGAGGGTCCTGAGAGAGAGTGGTGAGAGATTAGACACAGATATAAAGACATAAAGAAAAGCTGGGGCCAGGTGAGACACTTTCCTCTGATGGAGGAGAAGTGGCCCCCAACTAGCTCAAACCCAAGGGAAGTTGGAAGGGATTCAAAGTGTGAGGGAGCTGTAACGGAATTATATTGCTACCTAAAAGGCGAGCTGTTCTGCAGCTATCTTGTTGTAGCTATAGCTTTATCTGTTCTATGTGCACCTGGATGCGTGGGCATCTGAGACACCATTTCACGTAGCAGGCTGCATCCCTCACAACCTGCTTTTGGCTAGGATGCAGAACTTCCAAGAGAGATCTTGCCTATGAGCTTGGGGCCGTTAAGCAAGACCTTGCCTTCGCTTGGGGCCTTTACTCAAGGCCTGCTACAGGGACAGTGCTCATCTGCTCCCCACATCACATTCGCTCCCAACAAAGGAGGGTGTACCAAGGTGGGGAAATGGAGGCCAGAGAGGTGGTCGGGGAAAGTGTCACTGAGACAGTGGCATCAAAGGAGTTGGAGAGGGAGCAAAGGAGGGGGCCATGTGGATGTCGGATGTCCGGGGGAGTGGACAGCACGTGCCAAGGTCTGGGGTGGGAGCAGATCTGGCTGCTCAAGGAAGAGTAAAAAGGCCCCTGTGGGTGAGAGGAGGAAGCGAAGGGAGAGCAGTGGGTCAACCAGGTAGGACCTTGGAGGTGATGGTCAAGGCTTTGGAGTTCACCCAAAGTGAGACGGAAGCCTTTGGAGGGTTTAAGCAGAAGAACCGCATGTTCTAACTTTGACTGTAACCCTTGCTGCTGTATGGAGAGTGGACGGAGGGACAAGATGTTCTGTGTGCTTAAGAAGGAAAAAATTCTTTTAATAGTATAAAAGTTGTTGACTGGTATTTCTGCTTTCAAGCTCTTCTACAAACCAAAGTGAAAAGCAATGATAGATGGGGCAGTGATCTGAGACTTCAGAGCAGGCATTTCATCCAACATTTGGCTGAAGAACTTTCACATAACAGATTATGACAGTGTTTTTTACAGTTAGGATGTAGAGCAGAACTGAGAACAAAAAAATACATGTACTCTGTGAGTCTGTAGGAGTAGGTAAAGCTGTCAAATATCCTCTCTTAAGCCAACAGAAAAAGGTAAATGGTAGATGTTGTGTTTTGGCGTTTAACCACTCTGGAGTCCAATGTGACATTCTCTTAAGTATGCAAGTACATTATCAACATTTAAATATACCCCCATATATAATGGACTGTGTGTGTGTGTGTGTGTGTGTGTGTGTGTGTGTGTACAGTCCAGTAACTATGTAGGGAGAATTAAAAACATACTTTCAAGTTAAAGTGAATTTTAAGAAGAAAGCTACATCCACAAATCTGGAAGTTGTACAAAAATGAAATAGTAAAATAAATAATGACTACAGGTGCCACCTAAACTTCTCTAGAAATATACCTTCAAATATGCAATGATTGTCCACATTGGGACGAGGGTTTTGAGCACCCCAAGCTGACTTGGGGCCCCAGTGGTAGAGTGACTGGCAACCTGCTCTAGCAGGAAAGGCGTAGTATTTACAGCGTGCCTTTCACAGGGTACTTCTTTTACCTGGTGGGCTACCTAATGTCTAGTTGCCTGACCCATGACCAGGGGTCCCTCAGAATTGTTTATATTGACAGACGTCCTTGTGGCTCTTGCCTGGCCTGTGTCCAGTTTATGTCTGCCTGACCATCGCTCTGGCACTGGGAGCCCAGCCTTCTGTTCTCAGGGACCCAGGGAAAAGCCAGCATGGGGTAGCCCCTGGTTCTTGACATGAAAGGTGCAAATTCAATACACCACTGCAACAGGAAATCAGTTTGAAGATGTACCACTTACAGATCCTGAGCATTGACTGGGGAGGGCAAACCTTCCTGGCTCAAACAAGGTAGGAATGAAGGGTCAGACAGAGAGAAAGTGAGAACATGGCATCTAGTAGGATATATGAGAGACTAGGGCGTGGCACTTGAAGTTCACAGGCAAATGCCTGAGTGGTTACCTTAAAGAAAGCAGAGAGATAGCAGGGACCCCAGTCTGCCAGGAGGGAGAGATGCCTTCAGTCCTCTCTGGCCACTGACTTGTGCCATTTGGTGTGTGTCTACTTCTAGTGCCGAGGTAGCAGCCTTTGCTGTGTCGTTCCCCTCACACAAGGTTGGAAGCAGAGAGACCACTTAGGAAGCCTATGGAGTAACTCATGTTATTTTAATATTTACTCATTTGCTCAACAAATATTTATTGTGTTCCTACTATGTGCCTACAGGGACCAAAGCAGGCAAGCTCTGGTGACAGGGCTGAGAAGATGATAGAGCTCCTGCTCCTTGGTACCCTCAGGAATGCTCTCCCTGAGTGCCAGGAGACAACTCCTCTTCCATGGTGTTCTGTGGAAACTCCTGTGCCAGAGTAGACGGGAGCTTAAACTCAGCAAGCACCTGACTGCCCTTCATGCCACTCCTCCACTTAGAGTGGCCCATGTCAAGACCACCAGGAGCTCCAGGCTTCATGACCTCTTTCTCCCCCCAGGGAGACCCCAGCTGGTCCCTCCTCAGAACGTGACGCTGGTCTCCCAGAACTTCAGTGTGTACCTGACGTGGCTCCCGGGGCCTGGCAACCCCCAGAACGTGACCTATTTTGTGGCCTATAAAAGGTAGAGGGGAGCCCCCGGGCTGGTGGGTCGGGAGGCAGCGGGGCTGGAGGGGCTCCTGTGGACAGCTGCATCCATCGTGGGCAGCACCAGCTGGTTCTCTGGACCCCACAGGAATGGCACGTGGCAAGCATTTGAGAGGGTCTGGAGGTAGGAGCGATGTTGAATGGAGAGCGGGGTTCAGGTGATTAGCCTGCCAGGGTTGGGGGTGGATCTTTCAGAGAAGTTGGCATGGGGCAGGGGACGTGGGTGGAGCTGTGAGAGTCAGAGAGTGGAATTCTTGACTGGCTGGAGGAAGTACTTGGGTCTGTCCCAGCCAATCAGTGGGGGAAATTAATGACAGAGGAACTGTTAGAGACCCCTGCTGAGCCGGGAATCTAGGCAGCGCTGGATGACCATGCTTCCCCTTGGAACCTAGATGGAGCCTTGGGATCCTTCTCAGCCTGGAAGCCCAGGCACCACTGCTAATTCAGGGGAATCTGAAAACGGAACTTGGATGGGAATCATTGGAAGTCCTTTTGTAGGACAGTAAGGTGGGGGAGGGGTATTCATTGGAATTGGTGATGAGGATAGAGCAAGAAGGGAAGGAACTACAGCTCTGGGCCAGGCCATGTGCTAAGGACCTTACATGAATATTTCACTTCCTCCCCCCAGTATCACCAGTCAGGCTCTGTGTTTCCCCCACTTTAAAGACAAGGAGTTTGAGCTCAGAGAGGTGCCGTGATATGTCTGAGGAAGTTAGTCATGGAGCCAGAGGGGGAACTCACGCCTGTCTGACCCCAAAGCTTGTGCTCTCCCTGTTTCATCACGTGCCACTGTCTGTAGAATCCAGACGTATGTGAACGGGGAGCCGCCTTGGGCAAGGACAGAGAGCCTTTCAAAAGCAAGAAGCAGAAAGTACCTAACACTTACTGCAACAGGCACAGTGTCGGGACATTAAATGCATCATCTCACAATGGCCCTGTGAAGATGGGTTCAGCACTCCACACTGCAGATGAGGAGACTGAAGCGCTAAGGGTGTCTTTTGTTCCAAGTCACGTAGCTAGATGCAGTGTGGCTAGAATAAATCTTTAAAGGAGTTTAAAGTCTATTTTCTGGACCTTTATAATATTTCCCTTTTCTTTTATACTTTTTAAACATCTGTGAGGATTGTGAAATGCTGATATCTTAACTGTTTTTTTCCATGTTAGCTGAAATTATTTTCTCAAGAGACACATCCTCTTATCTAGTATTGAATTTCCAGTGATACTTTATAAATAGGCAAGACAGGATAAAAGCACACTCACATATATATATATACCACATAGACACACACACGTACATAATTTTTAAGATAAAATGCCTGAGTTTAGACTGATGCTTACAATCTAAATTCCATCCTTTAGGATTTTTTACTTAACTTATTCTATATGATATCTGTATTCACTTTCTTTCACACTGAGAATCCTTGTTCTCAAGGACGTGGGAGATGATAGAACTAGAATGACCCATTGTTACTTATTACTCACTTTCTTTATCCCAAGATATACATAATTGCCTCTTAAGTTACTTGCTCTTTTTGTTTAAAGGATTGTTTCTTTTTCTTTAAAATCTTGCAATTTTACTAGACTATGCACTGGCATTAATTATTCATTCTAGGCAGATAATTTTAGATAATATTCTATCTTACTACATGGTTCCAAGTCTTTTTTATTTCAGGAATGTTTTCTTAAATTATAGTTTTTAGTTCTCTTGCTTTGGTTTTCTTCTTCTTTTTTTTTTTTTTTGAGATGGAGTCTCACTCTGTCACCCGAACTGGAGTGCAGTGGCCACTCCTGGCCACCGCAGCCTCGACCTGATGGGCTCCGGCGATCCTGCCACCTCAGCCTTCCAAGTAGCTGGAATTACAGGCATGCATTACCACACCTGGCTGATTTTTTTATTTATTGTAGAGATGAGGTCTCGGTGCCCAGGCGGGTCTCGAACCCGTGGGCTGAGGCAATCCACTCACCTCAGCCTCCCAAAGGCACAGGATTACAGGCTGAGCTACCAAGCCCAGCTTGGTTTTCTTCTTTAGGGATTCATATTGTTTGTATGTTGGATCTTCTTTTTCTGTCTTCAATATTTGTCTAATTTTCTCATATTTCTTTTATCTATTCATTTTTCTGTTCTTTAAATGAAATAGATTTTACTGTTGGTTTTTAAGAAAACTCAATGTGTTTTCATGATTTGAGATTATTCATCATCTAATTTATATTCTTTATCTTGGTTACATTTATTTTCCCTAAAATTCTATTTCTTTGGTGGACATGTTTGTAACTGAGAATGCACATTTCTTTTTTCTTTTCTTTGAGTTGGAGTCTCACTCCGTCGCCCAGGCTGGAGTGCAGTGGCACACACGTTCACGGCCACCCCAGCATCAACCTTCTGGGTTCCAACGATCCTTCCGCCTCAGCCTTCCAAGTAGCCAGACACACACTATTTTGCTTTCAAAATCAACATTGAGTTATTTACATAGATTACAATGCTTCCATTTAAAAATATAGTTTGGTGAATTTTGACATGTGTATACACGTGTAACCATCACCACAATCAAGATATAAGACATTGTCATCACCTCAGAAAGTTCTCTCATGCTACTTTGCATTCATTCTTCTTCTAGAGCTAGCCAGCTACATACCTGCTTTCTGAAACTATAGATTAACTTTGCATGCCCTAGAACTTCATATAAATCGATTTGTATAGGAAGTATCCTTTCGTGGCTCCATTTACTCAAGACAGTGTTTCTGAAATTTATCTACATTGTCCACATTGTTACATGAATTAGTGGCTAATTCATTTTATTTATTTTTTATTTTTTTATTTTTTTGAGTTGGAGTCTCACTCTGTCACCCAGACTGGAGTGCAGTGGCCGCTCCCAGCCACCGCAGCCTCGACCTGCTGGGCTCTGGCGATCCTTCCGCCTCAACCTTCCAAGTAGCTGGAACTACAGGCACACGCTACCATGCCTGGCTCATTTTTGATTTATTGTAGAGATGAGGTCTCGCCAAGTTGCCCAGGCGGGTCTCGAAACTGCGGGCTCAGGCAATCCACTCACCTCAGCCTCCCAAAGGCACGGGATTATAGGCTGAGCCACCGAGCCCGGCTTTTATTATTTACTTTATTTTATTTTTTTGAGTAGGAGTCTCACTCAGTCACCCAGGCTAGAGTGCAGTGGCATGTTCAGGCCACTGCAGTCTCAACCTGCTGGGCTCAGGCTAACCTTCCACCTCAGCCTTCCAAGTATCTGGAACCATAAGCGTGCCCCACAATCCAACCTAATTTTTTTGTTTTACTATAAAGACAAGATCTCACTAAGTTGCCCAGGCTGGTCTTGAACTCCTGGACTCAGTCAATCCTCTTGTCTCCGCCTCCCAAAGTGCTGGGATTATAGGCATGCACCATTACACCCGGCTTAGTTCCTTTTTATTGTTGTGTAGTGTTCCTTTATATGACTGTACTACCATTTAATCCATCTTCCCATCAATGGATACTTGGGTTGTTTCCAATTCTGGGAAGATATTAATATACTAGGAATGCCATATGCCCTGTTCTCTAGACCTCCAAAATTCATGTCCATCTCATATGCAAAATGAATCCATCCCCATCTCAACTGCCCCAAAAGTCTTAGCCCATTCCAGCATCTATATATGTTCTAAATCAGGTATTGTTTATTATTCATCCTGAGGCAAAATTGCTGTCCACTTATGAACCCGTGAAATCAGACAAGTTGTGTGCCTCCAAAATAAAATGATGGGACAGGCATTACGATAGACTTTCTCAGCCAGGCTCAGTGGCTCAACTAATAATCCCAGCACTTTGGGATGCCGAGGCAAGTGGATTGCCTGAGCCCACAGGTTCGAGATCATCCTGGGCAACTTGGCGAGACCTCTTCTCTACAGTAAATCAAAAATTAGTTGGGTGTGGTAGCACATACCTGTAGTTCTGGCTACTTGAAAGGCTGAGGAGGAAGGATTTCTGGAGCCCAGCAGGTCACACTGGAGTGTCTATGAGTGTGCCACGGCACTCCAGCCTGGGCGACAAAGTGAGACTCCAACTCAAAAAAAAAAAAAGGATAGACTTTCTCATCCCAAAAGGGGAAAGGAGAAAAGAGTGACAAGTCCCAAACAAGCCCAAGACCTGGAATTGAACCTTAGATTTTAAGTTTCAGGAAATTCCTCTTTGGCTTAATGTTCTGCCACTCCCATCACCCTGGGTAGTGACTGCACCCCTGAGACTGGAAAGCAGCAACCTGGCTTGCTGAAACTAAAGAGGAGACAGCCTTGTACCCAGGCCTTTGTGGTAATGACAATCCTACTGACCTTTGACTCTCCCTTGGAACATTCTTTCCTAATCTTTTATTTATTTTTATTTTTTTGAGTTGGAGTCTCACTCTGTCACCCAGACTGGAGTGCAGTGGCCGCTCCCGGCCACTGCAGCCTCGACCTGCTAGGCTCTGGTGATCCTTCTGCCTCAGCCTTCCAAGTACCTGGAACTATAGGCTCACACTACCACACCCAGCTAATTTTTTGATTTATTGTAGAGATGAGGGCTCGCCAAGTTGCCCAGGTGGGTCTCGAACCCGCGGGCTCAGGCAATCCACCCACCTCAGCCACCCAAAGCACGGGATTACAGGCTGAGCCACCGAGCCTGGCTTCTTTCCTAATCTTGAAGGATAACACATGTTCACAGCCAAATAACTCCATTGTCTCCTCCTGTAGAGTTCCAGAGTTCTGACAGCCTTCCTTCATTTTGTCCCGTCTCCGTCCCCTTTAGTCAACCCTGGCAGTGCCTCTGCTGGTATAATCCCATCTCTATATCTAGTTTAATCTGACTGATTAAATCCACGATTTGCACTCATGATCTTTTTGTCAAATGATTTTCCAGCCATAACCTTGGTATGTTCTCCAGAACATACTTTCTCAGTTTTTGTACCATGGATAGGCCGAGAATTTTTCAGAACTTCATGTTCTGGTTCCCTTTTGTTCTCCTCTCGCATTTTACTATAAGCAGTAAAGAGAAACCAAGTTGCACCTTCAGCATTTTGCTTAGAAATCTCTTCAACTAAATATCCAAGATTGTCTCTTTTAGCTTCCACCTTCTACAAAACATTAGTACACAATTCAGCCAAATTCTTTGCCATTTTATAACAAGGATCGCCTTTCCTCCAGTTTCCAGTATATGTTCCTCCTTTCCATCTGGGGACTCGCATAATCACCTTTATGTTTAATGTCTATATTCCTACCAACAGCATCTTTTTTTTTTCTTTTAAAGTTATGAGGTACAATTCAGGATTAGGTATTCAAATATAGGGTTAGGTATTCATTATGCAGGTACCCTTGTTGATGAGGTGTGTCCCGCCCCTCCCGGCGGAATCCCACTACTGCCAATTCCACCCCACCCTCCCTTGGCAGTTTCCCACTACTGCCAATCCCTTTCTTATAGTATTATGATAATTGTTCAAGGTCTGCTTATGAGTGAGAACCTGTGGAACTCAGTTTTCTGTTTCTGTGTTAGATCACTGAGTATGACAGACTCTAAATCCATCCAAGTTGCTGAGAAGTCCATATGTTTGTCCTTCTTTATGGCTGCATAATATTTTATTGTGTATATGTACCACATTTTTTTTATCCAGCCTAGTTTTGATGGGCAGCATGGTTGGTTCCCAAACAGTATCTTTAAGACAATCCAGGCTTTTTCTGATGCACTTCAAGACTCTTCTAGCCTGTACGCATTACTCAATTCCAAAGCCACTTCCACATTTTTTTGGGTATTTGTTATATCAGCACCTCGCTCCTGATACCAAAATCTGCTTCAGTTGGCTAGAGCTTCCATAACGAAGTACCACAGACGGGGTGGCTTAAATACTAGAAATGTATTTTCTCACAGTTCTGGAGGTTGCAAATCTGAGATCAAGGCACTGATCGCTTTGGTTCTCCTGAGGCCTTTTTCTTTGACTTGCTGCTAGCCATCTTCTCACTGTGTCCTCACACGGCCTTTTCTTTGTGTGTGGACACTCCTGGTATCTCATTTTCTCCTTATAAGGACACCAGTCCTACTAGATTAGTGCCCCACCCTCACTACCTCCTTTAACCACAATTACCTCAACTCAATGAAATCCATAAAAGGGCTATTATGAATTAAGCTGCTATGACTATGCATGTAAAAGTCTTTGTGTGGACATATATTTTCACCTCTCTTGGATAAAAATCCATGAGTAGAATCTAGGAACACTAAATGTGTTTGGTAACTGAATGTGTAGCATTACAAGAAACTGTCAAGCCATTTTCCATTGTTTGTTTCCACCAACAATATGCGAGAGGTCTAGTCTCTCCGTGTCAGTCTTTTTTATTTGACCTATTCTAGAGTGTGTGTAGCAGTATTTTATCATGGCTTTAATTTACATTTTCCTAATGACTGATGATGTTCAACATCTTTTCCTGTGCTTATTGGCCATTTATGTATTTCCTTTTGTGAAATGACTATTTTGCCCGTTGTTTATTAGATAGTTTTCAGATTATTGAGTTATAATAGCTCTTTGTCTGTTTTTGATGCAGGTCACATGTCAGTGTATATGTTGTGAATATCTTTTTTTCAGTGACTGGCTTTTTCATTTTCTTCAGAATTTTGCTTTTTTTTGAAGAGCAAACATTTTTAATTTGCTAAAATCCATTTTATCGGGTGTTATAGAATGAATTGTACCCTCTCCTCCAAATTCATATGTTGAAGCCGAACCTCCAATGTGACTATATTTGGAGATAGGACCTTTAAAGGAGTAATTCGAGCTAAATGAGGTCATAAGGGTGGCCCATAAATGCCTGGGTGAGTAAACACGTGCCAGTGACCACTAGTACTAGCAATAGCAGCACCACAACAACCCTGCGAGGGCAGTGTAATAGATGAGGAGACATAGACTCAGGGGCAGAGACCTTCCTGTGGTCCCAGAGCTAGTGAGGGGCAGGGCCCAGATCCCACCCTGCCATCTGTCTGGCTCCAGAACCTGCTCAGCCAATGACTGCCTGTCAGGACAGATGGACCAGTAGACAACTGGGCTGAATGGAGGGATGAGTGGTCACCTGTTCTCTTAAGTTCCCCAGCCCTGAAGGCTGAGTCCATGGCCCAAGCTCTCCTGTCTCCTCCCTCAGCTTTTCCACCCCCAGATGGCGAAGAGTGGAGAAGTGTACAGGAACCAAGGAGCTGGTGTGTTCCCTGATGTGCCTGAAGAAACAGGACCTATACAACAAGTTCAAGGGGCGTGTGCGAGCGACTTCTCCCAGTGCCTGGTCCCCCTGGGTGGAATCCAAGTACCTGGATTACCTTTTTGAAGGTAGGTCCATGGGTGAGGGACTGAATGGGAGGCTCTCCAAACCATCTGAGAACATTCTCAGTGGCGCTGCGGCCCTGACCATCTGTCTTCCACTTCCTCAAAGCAGAGGGCAGCTTGCCATGGGCGCCAGCCCCAGGTCCAGCCTTGGTGAGACGGGGCAAGGGACCAGCAAAGGCTGGGCTCGTGTCTGGTAGTGTGTCAGAGAGTTAGGGGAGTTCCAGTCAGCCAGCAATTCAGCTTGTACCTCCTGCTAACAATGTTTATTATCTTGTTGAGCACCATTTTGGTCATGGACACACAAGGTGCTTTATATACTTATTCCTATTTTTAAAATTTATTTTATATACTTATTCCTTAATTCCTATTTATTTAACTTCTCACTTTGAAAAATAATTTTTTAAAAAAGTTGTGATTGAAAAAGCATTTTCTGTGCACTGTAGAAATTTTGGAGGAAAAGAAGACAAAAATAGGGAGGAAAAAAATCTTCCATGGTTACCACCAGAAAACCCAACATTGGATGTGGAGAACACTTTTTTCCCAGTTTATTTTTAATCCTCACAGCAAACTTGTGAAGTTCATTTTCATCAACCTATTTTTAAAAGTAAACAAAACTGGCTGGGCACAGTAACACACGCCTGTAATTCCAGTGCTTTGGTGGAAGGATTGCTTGAGACCGGTTTGAGACCAGCCTGGGCAACATAGCAAGACCCCATCTCTACAAAAAATTTTTTTAGATTTGCCAGTATGGTGATGTGTGCCTGTAATCCCAGCTACTCAGGAGGCAAGGCAGGAGGATTACCTGAGCCTAGGAGTTCCAGGTTGCAGAGAGCTATGATCATACCACTGCACTCTGGCCTGGGCGACAGAGTGAAATCCTGTTTATAAATAAACAAACAAACAAAACAGGACTCATAGAGGCTAAGAAACTTGCCAGGATATATCACTAGTAACTGGTAGGTATGAGATATACATTTAGATTTTTCTGACCTTGAGCGAGGCCTGGGTCAGACTCAAGAGTGAGGGAAAGGCAGTAACAAGAGAGAATAAACACCCAGACAATATCTTTCCAGAGCTTAGGGCTATAACTTTCTGCTCAGGCTTCTCAGAATGTTTGAGAGCAAAAGGACTTGAAGAAAGGAGAGGGAGGGATTGAATAAAGGGTGTCAGTAGAGTAGGAAGAAAAGATGGGTAGGGCAAGAGAAGTTGGCTGAGTAGATGGATAAAAGGGGGTAAGGATGGATGAGTCAGAAGGAAGTATGGAGAGGATGAAGGCGGTAGTGATGGAAGAGTGGAGAGGAAGGAGGCCGGGGGGGAAGGACAGATGCTTATGGGAAAGGAAACGAGGAGAGATGGAGAGATGGAGGATGGGAAGGTGTGCTAGTCAAGGTTCTCCAGAGAAACAGAGCCAATGGGATATAAACAGATAGAAGAGGAGATTTGTTCTGGGAATTGGCTCATGTAATTATGAAAGTCAGAAAGTTCCACTATAGGCAGTTGGCAAGCTGGTGGTGTGATGCAGACCAAATCTGAAGGCCTGCGAACAAAGGAGTCAATGGTGTAACACTCAGTCTGAGGCCTAAAGCCTGAGAACCGGAGGGGCCGCTGGTATAAGTTTCAGAGTCCCAAAGCATGAGAGCAAGAAGCTCCAGTATCCAAGAGCAGGAGATGATGTCCCAGCTCAAGAAAAAAGAGAGCTCATTTGCCGTTCCTCCATCTTTTTGTTCAGTCTGAGTCCTTGCCAGACTGGATAATGTCTACCCACATTGGTGAGGGCAGATCTTCTTTACTCAATCGAATTCAAATGCTAGTCTCTTCTGGAAGCATCCTCACAGACAGGCCTAGAAATAGTGTTTTACCAGCTATCCGGGCATCCCTTAGCCCAGTCAAGTTGACACATAAAATCAACCATCACAGAAGGGAAGACAGATGGGTGGATCAATCAGAAGATAGTATAGAAGAAAAGCTGGACACTCAGGAAGGGAAGGAAGGGCAGGAGTGAAGGAGAAGCAAAGAAGGGAGGAAAAACAGGGCAGGTGGGTAGAAAGAAAAGAATAATGGATGATTGAGAAGGATGGATGAGTAGAAAAGAAGGGTGACTGGCTAGCTCAAAGGAAGTATAAGTGAATAAGAAGAAGGGAAGGATAGGAAAGAAAGAAATTGGTTAGAAAGGATGATTAAGAAGAAAGGAAGGAGGGTTAGGAAGGATGGATAAATTGAAGGAAAGGAAGGCTGGGGTGTCAGGAAGGCTGTCTGTATAGGAGAATGACAGATGAGCTACACAATGGTTGAATGGATAGGAATAAGAGATTAGAAGAATGAAAGGAAAGACACAAGAAGGAGGTTACATGTTTTCAATACAATTTTTGCCTCCTCCCTTAATTCTCCTGATTCCTCAGCAGCACACCCCAAGCCAGAATGACCCTTCCACCTCTGCACTCCCTTCACACTTGTCCTGCTCTCATCTGTGGACCTGATCACTTTCCGGAGTTTTGGTAGTTTGCATATCTCACTTCCCTCTTAGCTTTCGGCTCCTTGGGGTCAGGACTAAGGAGGCCTCATCTCCCCATTCTCCTCAGCTCCCTTTACAGAGCTTGACACAGTCAGCACCCAGCAGATGTTTCCTGAACATGTAAGTAGTGGCATCATGGAGAAGCCACATGTTTACCCTAAGCACAAACATTGGGGAGAGATGATGTTTGGTCAGAGACTCCCTGGCCGAGAGTCAGGGAAGGCTGCATGGAAGAAGTGGCATTTCAGTGAGAACCTGAAGAGTGGTGCAATTTGTTTTCTCTTGCTGCCTCACTCCTTGTCACGTTGCCTCCTCCATCTTCAAACCACTGGACAAGCCTAGGTGGCCTTCAGTAGAAATGTGGATGTGAAAGACTCTGCTCTTGGGGTGCAGAAGGAGATGTGAAACATTACAGAGAAAATTCAGTCACTTTCAAGAATAAATCATTGTGAGGAAACTGTTAGTAGAAATGTAGACGTTTAGGGCACACAAGGAGAGGAGTATGTTACCGAAAATTTGGGGAAGGGGCATCCTTGTAAGGTACTGCCAGAAAGCTTAGCAGATTTATGTCCTGCAGGACTGTGGAAAGCAGAACTTGTAAACAATGAATTTTAGTTTTTATCTGAGGAGATACCTGAAAAACATGTTAAAGGCATGGCCTGGTTTCTTCTTGCTGCTTATAGTAAAATGTGAGAGGAGAAAGAGAAATTGAGGGAAGAGCTTAAACAAAAAGGAACCAAGATGTGATGGTTTGAGAAATTCTTGACCTATGCACTTGGCAAACGACACTAAAATTAAGAGGTGGCTTCCAAAAGGTGACATCAAGAAATAGCCGTGCGTGTGATGGTACCATTTTTTACTAAAACCTCAGAAAGATCGAAGAACCAAGTATTCAGTCATTACACAGAAGACTCAGATTATGGGTATGACTCAAGGTCCCCCTCAACCAAACCAGGGGACATCTAGGAAACAGAAGTACATTGTACCTCAGCCATGTCAGCCGAAGCCAAAAGCAGAGAAGGGCTTATCCCAAGAAAGACTTGTGGACCTGGCTTCCATCTAATGGAGCAGATCACATGACATCTACAGGAGACCCACGTAGTTCTTGAGAACTTTATATCCACAGAAACACTGCCAGCTTGGACTAAAAGGGACAGAGAGAATGTGACATCAAAGAAGACTGTTTTCAGTGCTGCGTGAGGAAACTAAAAAAGAAAAAGAAGGCTGTCAGACTCCTCAGTTTCTTCTGGTGAGACTCAGACTGATAAAACGACTTAGCTGCAAATACCTGCTACCTTTAGTGAATAAGGAAGGGTGACTCAGGGTGAAACCAGAAACTCAAAGGACAGTGGGAATTGTCCCCAGGCCTTAAAACCTAGTGGAGTTTCCTTGGCTGGATTTTCAAGACTGCTTTGGACCATGACATCATTTTTCCTTCCATTTCCCCATGTTTGAACCCAAATGTCTCCAATTTTTATCCTGTGCCTGTCTCACCAGTTTATGTTGGGAGCAGTTTGCTCATTATTTAATTTCACTGGCACAGATGGCAAGAAATTGTGCCCAAGGAGTTGTGCTGGTTGAATTATGCCCAGATCTCCTCTGAACTTGGTTTAGATACTGTCAGTTTGGGAATTTGAGTTGATGCTGTAATGAGATGAGACCTTGGGATGGGGTGAATGTATTTTGCCTTTGAAAAGGTCATGAATTTTGGGGGTTAGAGGGAGGACCACAGTAGGCAGAATGATCCTCTAAGGTGTTCTGCCTTTAACCTTGGAACCTGTGAATTTGTTAGATGTTAGTATTGCATAGCAAAAGGAATTTTAATCAAGGTTGTAGACTGCTAATAGTTTGAATGTCCCCTCTAAAACTCACATTGAAATTTCATTGCCATTGTAATTATATTAAGAGATGGGACCATTAAGAGGTGAGTAGACCATGAGGGCTTCCTCTTGAACGGATTAACATCATCTCAGGAGTGGGTTTGTTATCACAAAAGTGGTTGTTGTAGAAGTGAGTTCCGCCCTCTCTTGCCCTTCCACCTTCTGCTATGGGATAACACAGCACAAATGCCCTTGCCATATGCTAGCACCATGCTCATGGACTTCCCAGCTTCTAGAACCATGAGTGTCGGTGACCAGCACTGACCAAGGGTGGGTTAGGACCCGCACCAGAGAATCTGGACAGCGAGAAGACCACTCGGAGGCAGATCTTCTGGGAACAGTCTGATCAGGACTGGAGCCGATTTTATTCAAACATTTTCCAACTTATATACCATTTTCTATACCCTCCAGCAATGTGATAATCACTCACTGGGGGCGTACAAGTTTCGTGCTTTACAAACTATGCATCACAAGACCACCACGAGATCTGCAATTTCCAAGCAAACAATTCGAATTCCATGATGCCTACCGTGCTTACATTAAGGTCACAGGTGCACAATTTCAATACAAATCGTTCAAAGTGTTTTCCATAATGTTCAATGAATCATTCATAATATACTCTTTGCTCTATACCCTGATTAATACAAAAAACTTTCCTGAGTTAACTCTAGGTTCAATCCAAGTTCACTGATTCCCAATATTTTTAACAATTAATATTATCAACTTAACACTATACTATAATCTATAAGTTTAGTTAAATGACTTAACTGTTAGTTATACTATTATCCTATTACAATTTAACATAATGCCTTATAACTTAGTTAAAACTTATTCTTAAACTACAAAACTTTACTATAATTCATATGTTTCATATGTCTAAACTTTAATTTTTATATGATCTAGTTATTGGACTTTAATACTATGCTATATCCTATTAAGCTAATACCTTATCGTTAATTCTTTTATAAATCATATAGTAACTATTACACTTGAATAATGTAGCAAAAGGAAACAAAACAGCAAGCATAGATTACGCAGCTATGAGTGTATATGTATATATTTTATCCTAACAAGTCTACTCTAAAAATCAAATAGTAGCTGTCACACTCTTGAACAAGGAAATGCAGGGTTGCCAAGATGGCGACCATGGGCTGAAGCAGACAGAGTTTCAGTCATTAACAAAACAAAAGAAAACGTTCTACCTGGCTAGGGGCAGGGCGACAAAACTATCATGGTAATTTAGTTTCTAATCTTAGCCCTAGGGCAAACAGCTTTCGGGAACAAGAGCTGACTACCCAGTCTACCAGGAAATAGAAGTTAAAAAATATCTAGAAAGAAGTAAAACTTAGAAAGACAGAGAGAAATAATTCTGCTATGCACTTTCCATCAGGTGTATTGAGATTTACTTATAAGTTTTACTGCCATGTATGCACACTGGTCACCAATCACTCGCCAATATCATAGGTATAACTGATATCCTATGTCAGAGGCGATCTTCCAGATGGGCCTTTACAGGCCTCAGCCATGTAGCTATAGATGTTGGCTCCCAACACATGAGCCAAATAAATTTCTGTCCATTATAAATGACCCTGACTGTGATGTTCTGTTATAGCAGCACAAAACAGACTGAGACATAGACCCTAAAATAGTGAGATTATCCTGGGTCCATACAGATGAGCCCATTCTAATCCCAGAAATGCTTAAAGGCACAGAACTTTCTCCAGCAGGAGGAAGAAGAGATGTAACCAAAGTGGAAGTCAGAGAGATTTGACGTGTGAAGAGGACTCAATTGTACTATTTCTGGTTTGAAGATGGAGGGGCAACATGAGGAGAAATGCAGGTGCCTTCAGAAGCTGAGAGAGGCTCCCACTAAGAACCAGCTAGGAAATGGGAACCAGCCCTACAACCACAAAGAAAGAACTGAGTCTGCCCACAACCTGGGGGTGCCCAGATGTGTGTTCGCCCCCAGCAGTTCCAGGTGTGAGACTCAGAGCAGAGGAACCAGTTGAGCCCTCCGAGATTCTGACCTGTAGAACTGTGATGTAATAAGCTTGTGTTGTTGTAAGCTGCTATGTTTGTGGTAATCTGCTGTGGCAGCAATAGGAAATGAATCCAGATGGACGGGACTCTGCCGGTCCAGTGACACGTGGAGGGCACCCAGGCAGAAGGGATGGCATGAGTAAAGGCAGGTCAATGGTGAACTTAGCAGGTCACTTCCCTTCTCTAAGCCTCAGTCTTCCCTTCTATAAAATGGGAATAGTGAGACCAGGCTCAGTGGCTCAGCCTGTAATCCCAGCACTTTGGGAGGCCGAAGCAAGTGGATTGCCTGAGCCCTCGGGTTCGAGACCCACCTGGGCAACTTGGCGAGACCTTGTCTCTACAATAAATCAAAAATTAGCCAGGCATGGTAGTGTGCACCTGTAGTTCCAGCTACTTGGAAGGCGGAGGTGAAAGGATCGCTAGAGCCCAGCAGATCGAGGCTGCGGTGGCCAGGAGCAGCCACTGCACTCCAGTGTGGGCGACAAGAGTGAGACTCCAACTCAAAAAAACAAAACAAAGCAAAATGGGAATAGTGATCTCTTCCTTCCAGGATCACTGTGAGGCTTAACTAAGATGACTGAAAGACAGTTCGTGCACAGGAATTGTTTGGCACATGCTAGCTGCTTTTCTCTTTCCAAGAGAGCTCTTTGGTCTGGACGGAGGCAGTGTGGCCCCCAGAGGGTACTGACAAGCCTTGCTTTGTTTCTGCAGTGGAGCCAGCCCCACCCGTCCTGGTGCTCACCCTGACAAAAGAGATCCTGAGTGCCAATGCCACATTCCAGCTTCCCCCCTGCATGCCCCCATCAGACCTGAAGTATGAGGTGGAGTTCTGGAAGGAGGGAGCCAGAAGCAAGGTGGGAAGCCCCTTTTCTGCCCCTACCACCCCACCAAACCCCAGTGCTCTTCACCCTCCCAGCCTGCTCCTGCACGCCTCCTCCAGGAAGCCTTCCCCAGATACCCCTGACTCCTGGCAGGCAGCCCTGACTTGTACACAGTGCGGCTGGCCTGTGGCCCACCCTACGCTTGTCTACCAAAGACCAAGTATGGGAGGGTATCCTGCCCCTGCACGGTACAGGGCCAACGGCACAGCAGCTTGCTAGCTAATTTTTTTTTTTAATTATGAATCTCTCCTTTTTCTTTTGTAATCAAATCTGATTAAAGTATGATGAGCTACAAGAGGCCTACTTGCCAAATCACTAGATTCAGGATAGAAAAACCAGAAAATACAGATAAGCTCTAAGAAGCAAACCAAAAGTACCCAGAGATGACCACGAGTAACTCTGGTGCATATCCAATTTCAGGTTTGTTTTCCATGTATGTATGTGTGTATATCTGTATTTACTTATGTGTGGTGAGGGTTGGCGAACTCTTTCTGCAGAAGGCTGACTGCAGTAGGCTGGTAGATATTTTGGGCTTTGTGGGCCTTGTGGTCTCTTGGGACTGAATGCTGCAATTATAGCACAAAACGAGCAGAGACAATATGAAAGTGAATGGGTGTCTCTAGGTTCCAGTAAAACCGGTGTCAGGCCAGATTAGCCCATGGCTGTAGTTCACTGACCCTTCTTTTGTTAGTTCTTTTTTTTTTTTTTCTTTTTTTTGAGTCGGAGTCTCACTCTGTCGCCCAGACTGGAGTGCAGTGGCCGCTCCCGGCCACCGCAGCCTCAACCTGCTGGGTTCCCGTGATCCTTCCGCCTCAGCCTTCCAAACAGCTAGAACTACAAGCATGCGCTACCACGCCCGGCTAATTTTTTTGATTTATTGTAGAGATAAGGTCTTTCCAAGTTGCCCAGGCGGGTCTCAAACCCGTGGGCTCAGGCAATCCACTCATATCAGCCTCCCAAAGCGCGGGATTACAGGCTGAGCCACCGAGCCCAGCTGTCTTTCTTTCTTTTTGAGTTGGTGCCTCACTCTGTCACCCAGGCTGGAGTGCAGTGGCATTATCATGGCTTACTGTAGGCTCAGCCTCCTGGGCTCAAGCAATCCTCCCTCCTCAGCCTCTCCAGTAGCTGGAACTACAGATGCATGCCACCACGGCCACCCTTTTTTTTTTTTTTGTAGAGACACGGTCTTACTATGTTGCCCAGGCTGGTCTTGAACTCCTGGGCTCAAACAATCCTCCTGGCCTCCCAGAGTGCTGAATTACAGGCATGAGCCACTATTCCAGGCCTCTTGTTCATCCTTGCTTCCACTAAACCAATATTCACACCCCTGATCTCCTGAATACTCTAGATCCTAGGAGTGTAGGTCCCTAGGCAGTGTGGCTCCTGCTGTCAGGTACCACACAAGTATTCTAGACCGGCACTGTCCATTAGAGATAGAATGTGAGCCACACATGCCTCTTTAAATGTTCTATGCTGAATTACGCCAAGAGAGACAGGTGAATTTAATTTTCATAACAGATTCTATTTCATCCATTAGAATGTTATCATTTTATTACATAATTACAATAAAAATTATTGAGGCTTTTACATTTTTTTTTCACTGTGTCTTTGAGATCTGATGTGCATTTTGAACTCAGAGCACATCTCAGTTTGGACCAGACACATCTTAAGTGCTTGGCAGCCGCAAGGGACCAGTACCTGCTGTATTGGTCAGTGCATGGCGGAGTTTCCCACCCCCGATAGACAGGGAGGCCTGGGGTGGGAAGCCTGAGGAATCTGACCCTCCCAGTGGGGACCGCTGGCCCTGGTGGGGTGCACACAGGAATGACGCCCAGACATAGGCTGTCTCTGAACCCCTGCCATCCTTAACTCGAGACTCAACTGAAAAGGAGCCAGGTGGTATTGGGATGTGCTTCATGCAGGAAAAGAAAAGAAGGATCACAGCTCTCAGCCCTACCCTGCCCACTGCTCCCAGCCTGTCCTGGTTGTGCAGGACTGGTCCCCATGGAGGAAGCTCATCTCGGCTTCTTTTCTCCAAACAGACCCTGTTTCCAGTCACTCCGCATGGCCAGCCAGTGCAGATCACCCTCCAGCCAGTCACCAGCCAGCGCCACTGCCTCAGTGCCAGGACCATCTACACCTTCACCAACCTCAAATACAGCAAGTTCTCCACGCCCACCTGCTTCTTCCTGAAGGCCCCAGGTGGGTACAGAGTGGCCAGAAGCGGGCACTTTCCTTCTGGGCCTCAGGAGCTTTGTGATGCGGTGGTTAAGAGCATCAGCCTGGGCCGGGCTCCGTGGCTCAGCCTGTAATCCCAGCACTTTGGGACACTGAGGCAAGTGGATTGCCTGAGAAATAAATTAAAAAATTAGCCAGGCGAGGTAGCGCATGCCTGTAGTTCTGGCTACTTGGAAGGCTGAGGTGGAAGGATCACCGGAGTCCAGCAGGTCGAGGCTGTGATGGCCAGAAGCATGCCACTGCACTCCAGTCTGGGCGACAGAGTGAGACTCCAACTCAAAAAAAAAAAAAGCATGAGCCTGGAGACAGACTCACCTAGATTCAAACCACACTTGTTGTGTGCCTTTGGGCAGCTTACATAACCTCTCCGAACCTTGATCTCCACGGTGTAGGACAATGTATGTGATGCACTCAGCACACGTGTGCTTGATAGTTGGGAGCCCCTGATGCTGTCTCTGTGGTTATTGTTTTTTTTTCATCCTTAGGAGCCAACTGGGTGTTCCTGGTGCCACTACTTCTGCTACTACTGCTGTTAGTAATGGCCACAGGGGGTTTGTTCTGGAAGCGCCTCACAGGTGACCCCTGGTTTCAGTGGACAAAGACGCCATGGGCTTTGGTATGACAAAACTGGGATGTGTGGTGGGAGCTGAGGTTAGGAGTCATTCAGACAGGAGATGGTCCTGCAAAGCGTCTCCTATTTCCACCTTTAGCAATGCATTGGGTTAGCCCCTAATAAAATAGCAAATAGGCCCGGGAGGGAGAAATGCCTTAAGGGATGGAGAGATGCCGGGGGTGGGGGTCGGGGGCACCAGAAGGGGAGGTCTTAGAAGAATCCCAGCACTTAGTTTATCATTTAACCTAGGGTGAGCCACACCCATGCCAACCTTGGAGTTTCCCCCCTGCCTGCTGGGTCACTCCCTTAGAATCCGGGGCAGCTGGGGCCTGGGAGGCCAGATGGGTCAGCCTTGTTCAGGTGAGGGCAGGCCAATGAAGCTTGGCCACAGGCAAGCTCAGTGACACGTCGATGGGACTAGGGGCTTTGAGGATGGGTTCAGAGTGTCCCTGTATTATGGCAGGGTGGTGGGCAGAGAGAGCGTTTTCAAAGTTCCTGGCTCTGAGACCTGTGGGGGAATCCCACAAAGCCTCGGGAGCTTTGTGACAGCCTCTGGAAGACAGATCTGTGCCCAGCCCCACGCCTCAGCCATCCTGTTAAGGTACCTACCAGGTGGACTTGCAGCTCCCAGCACTTACCCCTGGGGACTTTCTGCGACCGCTAGAGCCACACTGTCCATGCATGTGGCAGGCTGCAAGGGTCAGGGAGTTGGCCTTGCTGCCAGCTCTTACATCCCTCAACAAGGGCTGAGGGGAGCTATGGGGTGGTACCCCAGAAGCTCCCCCCTTTACAGGATGGCTCTGAGGTGCATGTGCTCTGGTGCCTCCCTGGGTCGCCGCAGAGTTAAGCACCAGCTTCCCTGGTGGTCACTTGATTCATAATACCCCCCCTTACTGGCTGCTCCCCCACTGCCATCTGATTGCCCACTCTGCTACTGGTATGTCCTGGGATCAACTCCCACAGAAGCTGCTTACGCTTGAATCCTTGTCTCAAGTCTGTTTCTAGGGGAACCCACGTTAAAATAATCGTATTTCAGGAAAGCCTGGATTTTCTGCTCTTCTCTCTCCTCTCCCAACCAGGACTTCTCTGGATACAGACACCCCATGGCAACCCTACAGCCCAGTGGACCTGAGTCTCCAGATGACTTGTTCCTCCGTCCCCAAAAGGAACTGGCCAGAAGAGTGAGGCTGACCCCTAGAGTCAGAGCCCCTGCTACCCAGCAGGGGGGACCGGAAGGCAGTACAGAGGAGGAAGAGGAGGATAAGGAGGACATAGAGGATGGAGTCAGTTTTCAGCCCTACCTTGAGCCTTTCCTGGGGCAAGAGCGCCAGGTTCTGGAGCACTCTCAGGTGGATGAGGTGGACTCAGGGAGGCCCTGGACTCCTCTGGTCCAAGGTGAAGGCTCCTCTGCTTGGGATTCTTCAGGCAGAAGCTGGGCCAGCACTGGGGACTTCTCCTCCTGGGAGGAGGCTGGGTCCTCTGGCTATCTGGCCAAAAAGGGGCCAGTCCGGGGGCCAGGTGAGGATGGGCACCAGGAACCCCTCCCACCACCTGAATCCTCCAAGGACTCGGGTTTCCTGGAAGAGCTCCCGAAAGACGATCTCTCCTCCTGGGCCACCTGGGGCTCCCCATCACCAGGGCTGAGCCTGGTCCCTGAGGAGCCCCCAGTTTCTCTTCAGACACTGACCTTCTGCTGGGACAGCAGCCCGGAGGAGGAAGAGGAGGAGGAGGAAGAGGAAGAGGATGAGAGGGAATCAGAAACTGAAGATGGTAGTGCTGGCATGTGGGGGACTGCGAGCACCCAGAGGACCAAGGAGCGGGGTCGGATACTGGGGCATTACATGGCCAGGTGAGCTGTCCCCTGGCTTCCCACCCAACCTGTTGTGGTTGTCACGGCTACTGGGCTTCCTAAGGACCCGAGACATCACCGAAACTCAAGAGCCCATGTACCTCGCTGGGGTGGTAGAGGGGCCTTGCAGCACTCTAGGGACCCCCACCTAGAGCAGCAGGTTGAGCAGCAAAGGGGCCACTTTTCCAATAACCCATCCGCTTTAGACTGAACTACAAGAAGGTGGACACAGGGTGGGCTGAGGTCAGAGGTCGGTTTGATGGGGTGTCTTATCACCCCACTGTCCCTGAGGTGACAGGCCAGATGGAAAGTCGTTCCTGGACAGTGTAAAAGAGGTGAGGTCAGGTTGCTGCCAACATTAAGGGCTGACACTACCAAGGGGCAGGAATCTGGAATTTGGGGGCAGGGTGGTCCCACTGGTGGCACATCTGGTGTGTCAGAGCCTCATGCCCCTCCTGGCACCTGCTGACCCCTCCTCCCCCAGCCAGTCTCCCGACTGATGATGGGCCCCCTAGGTTAAGCCCTGATAAAGAAAACTCCAGTTGGCCTAGGGTTTTGGAGGGGAAGGGAAAGTCCTGGTCTTTGGAGTCATGATATTGCATGTTTTTGTTGTTGTTGTTGTTGTTTTGTTTTGCTTTGGAGTCTCACTTTGTCACTCAGGCTGGAGTGCAGTGGCACACTCACAGCCATTGCAGCCTCCACCTGCTGTGCTCAGGGGATCCTTCCACCTCAGCCTTCCAAGTAGCTGGAACTACAGATGCACGCCACCACACCCGACTAGTTTTTGTGATTTATTGTAGAGATGAGGTCTCACCAAGTTGCCCGGGCTGGTCTCAAACCCCCGGACTCAGGCAGTCCTCTCACCTCGGCCTCCCAAAGTGCTGGGATGACAGGCTGAACCACCATGACCAGCTGCATGGTTTTTAATACCAAACAGACTAGGGTTCAAATCCTTTTACCAGTTGTGTGATCCTAGGGAAGCACCTTCTTTTTCTGTGCCTCGGTTTTCTCATCTGCAGCTACTTTTGAGTGTGGTGAGAGTTCAGGGAGATCTCAGTGTGTGCAGCATGGGGCCCACCATGTCCTCAGTGCCCTCTATGTGGTGACTGTTAGGATTTTCCATCTGTGCAGTCTCTGAGAGACCCTAAGCCCAGAGTGTCTCACCTCCGGTCTACCTCCTTCCTCCCACCCTCACTTCCCTGCACGCCCTGGTCAGGAGACTGAGCTCTCAGAAACCAGAGCCCCAGCCACGCTGGACCCTGTCCCCTGTCCTCTACCAGTAATGGAGACTCTGCTACCCAAGGAAGAAATCAAGTGGTCTACCTTCTGGGGGTCCAACTTGTTGGACTGAGGTCATAGTGGATTTCTGAGTCTGTCATCTCTTTGTTGGACAGCGCTGCAGACCCTTTGGCTGGCTAGAGTGGTCATAAGGAAGTCCTATTCCCCCTTCCAGTTATGAAAATCCAGCCTTCCAGATACAGGTGACTGTTCTTACTTGGTGGTGGTGACACGTCCTCCATTAGCCACACCCACTTGTATATGGACAAGCGTAGCTGAGCTTTCATCATAGGACCAAGATACCTGTTTTGTGGTGGAGAGTCTGAACAACCTTGGCTCTGTGGCCATTTAACCTGCCAGAATTTGCGTTCTGTTGGTGAAGAAAGGAGCTTTACCCACAGAGCTGTGTTGTTTTGAAGTTAACATGAAGGAACTGCATTAAATGACAGATCTGGAGAGCTTCTTAAGGCATCTGGTCCAGGAGTTCTCAAACCATGTGCCCCAGGGACCTTGTGTTGAAACCCAAGGTACAAGGGGAGCCATGGGGCTGTAGGAGCCCCTGCTTCAACCAGGGCAACCTCCCTCGCTGTCCCCCAGTTAGTGTGCAGTGGCCTTCCACCTGAGGTTTTGTTTAGGGGCCCCACAGCTAAGGGAACAGTTAGCAAGCCATTTTTTGAACTGCACACCCCTCTCATTTCAAACGAAGCAGCTGAGGCCTAGAGTGGCAAAGTGCATACCCAAGGTCACCTAACAGTGCTACCCAAAGGACTTAATGTGTGTGTCCCCCAGGGTGAGCTCTTTGTCCTCAGCCCAGCCAGGCCGACCTCTGACCCCTTGTAGATCTCAGCCAGGACCTCCAGGGTAGGTGGAGGCCTTCACCACCGCTAAGAGCATGTGCCTTCCCAGGGGTTTTTCCCTGTGGTGAGGCATGTCCTTATCATTGAGCCCAGAAGAGGCAGCACAAACCATGGAGCTGGGAGGACGGTGGCTCAGGACAGCACCAGGGAAAGCCCCAAGCGCTGATGTGCTCTCCGGGAACCCAGCTGAGCAGCTTCATCTCAGAAAAGTCAAAGCTGCCTCCATTATTGCCTTAGCTTGTATGAAATTGCCACTTGATTTCTGTTCTTAAACCTTGTTTTGTTTGTTTGTTTGTTTGTTTGTTTGAGTCAGGGGTCTCACTTTGCTGCCCAGACTGCAGTGTAGTAGCACAATCATGTCTCAGTGCAGCCTCAACCTAGTGTGCTCAGGTATTTCTTCTGCCTTGGCTCTCTGAGTAGCTGGGACTACAGACATGAGCCTGGCCCCTTGTTATTATTTTATGGAATTTTTTTTCAAAGTTTCATTTCTGATATAGCCTGAGTTTTTTAATGATTCTAGATTACAGCTTCTTTATAGTCATTAAGTCATTAATAAAAAGCTGTGGGAAGCACCAGGAAAGGGCATAATAGTATAAGAATTTGTCCTGTGTGCTCAGCACTTAACTGTTTACAAAGCCCTCTCATGTGCAGAGCGGGTGGGTGGGCTGGGCCCACACCTGAAGAAATTGGATGGTGCCTTAGCTTAGAGCAACATGCATCATTCTTTAGTGAACCGAGAAGGTTGTGTATTGTTCTTATGTGTGTGTATTTATTTCTAATGTTGTTCTATGTTTATATCATATTTTTAAAATATCCTAATGCTTGCTGATATTTACCCTAACCTGTTGAAATAAAGAGCTCTATTTTTAGAGAAAAAGATATAATCGGATGGAAAAGTGTATGCGCTTATCTACTCCTCATACTCATCTGGGAAACCTAGCTGCTGAGACTGCAAAGGTCTTGGGTTGGTGTTGGGAGCCATTTTAAAAATAGCAATCATCTCATATAAGCCTTCTTCTTTGTCCTCCGAAAAGCCCGCGCACGCCAAACCACAACACCCCTCCCACCTCCTCTCCTCATACCACCACTACTCTTCCTCCTATCATAAGCCGCCACACGCCCTATTTCAGCCCGCCCCTCTTTGCTATGTATATAAGCAATCGCCTAACAATAAAATTTGGAGGCTTGATCAGAACACTGTCTTGCCTCCATTCTGCGTGTCTCCTGTCTCTTTCTCTCTTGGTCTCTCTCTCTCTTTTCACCAGCAGCAGGTAGTCCTCCTCGTGCCCACGTTTTACTTGTCCCGCTGGTCGGGACAGGTTGGGGCCTCAGAAGCAGACCCAGGGACAAGGATTCGGGGGTAGAAAGCAGTGCAGTGATTCCAGGAAACACTGGCAGGTAAGGGAGAAGCCAGCCAGGGAAGGGAAGGCAACCAGGCTAGGTATGTTGTCAATAGGTCCCTGCACTGGGCACTGATCCCACTGGGGAGCTCTGGAAGTCAGTATTGGCCACATTTGAGTTCTGCTCCCCCTGCTGGGGCAGGAGCTGGGAAATCTAACCGCTAACTCCCCACAGTCCTGTGGAGAGGCCACTCTCAAAACCAGTGCTCATGAGAAAAGTGAGCGTCCTGGAGTTGGAATGGGTCTCCAGCCATCATCACCAGCCCTGCCACAGGGGACTGGAGCTGTGCTCGCCACCCTACCAGCTCACCCACTGCAACCACAGTCCATGGAAGGTTGTAGAACAGTGTCTGTGTGCCTGGCCCTGCACACCCAAACTCACTCCAAATTCAAGCTTTCCACTGGGGAGGGTCTCCCAGCCTCCACGACTCTCCCAGGGCCATGTGGTTACTGCCTAACGCTGTGCCTGCAGTCATCACCACTTACGGGTACCAGGGTAAGTGCTAGGCCCAGCTGAGCTGATCTCACAATTCCTCTCTCTGTAGCTCAGAAGTCTTCCTGGCTGGCTGGGCCTGGAGCAGGTATGTTGGGCCGTATTTCCCACTCTGAGGAATGGGAAAGTCAGTCTGCAGATGAGATAAGAAGGCGGCCAACTCTTGAGCTGCCGGGATGAGGAATGATACACACTGGTTCTGGTCCACTCCCGAGGTCCAGCTGCCTCCCTGGTTGTGGCTTCCCTACAACGTAGTTTTAAGCCAGTGAAGGAAACAAGAATATTTTACCCCAAACCAATGCATCTTCGACATTTTAGCAATTAAGATGCAACAAACAGGCCGGGCTTGGCGGCTCAGTCTGTAATCCTGCGCTTTGGGAGGCCGAGGTGAGTGAATTGCCTGAGCCCGCCTGGGCAACTTGGCGAAACCTCATCTCTACAATAAAATCAAAAAAATTAGCCGGGCGTGGTAGCGCGCGCC